>NC_086287.1:43641219-43949938 GCF_963924245.1 Chroicocephalus ridibundus | reverse complement strand
CTGCTCATTGCACCTTTGGCTGCTAATATGCTGCCCACAGTACTTGTAAGCTGGAAATGAAGAGAGGCCACTGACCTGGCAAAAGAGCAAAATTAACAATTTACTCAACCACTAGTCCTGGCAAACTTTGCTGTTAATAAATTGTTGAGAATAAAATGCCAAGAGTTCTCTCTCTGAACTCATAAGTGACCTTAAATTACCTCCTGTTTTGTGGATTCTCCCGGAAACTGCTAAAACCATATAAATTTAGAAAGGACTTTTTTTGGTGAGCATCTTGTACAGCTCCAAACCACTTTTTTTTTTTTTTTTTTTTTTTTAGAGTTAAGACATACTATAGACAGCATTCTTTTTATGCAATAAAAGAACCCCATGAAACTTTAGTGTTGCAGGAATCTTTGAAGAGCTGAACCAAAGTCAAGAAACTTGCTTGGGGATTTCACTTCTGGTTCTTGATCTTCTCAATAAACATTGAAGTGATATCTAAATTCATACAAGTGTGTAGATTTTTTTCCTTCATGTCCTTTTCATGGAAGTCAGTTGCACACTTAGTACTCTGAGCATACAGAGTATTCAAAACATAGGCATAAAAATAGTGTCATTGCTGTAAAGGGCGTTACTCAGTGGAAACATCACTATTGTGATGTTTACATCTCCCTGACTCTGAGAATAGTGATAGCGGATCCCTCCCTTGTGAACTGTGCTTAATGAAGACAGTTGGCCCTTCATATAAGCGTGGGATGAAATCTAGGTGTATGCAAGTAGCTGTTTCTCAACCTGTTCTTTTGGCAATAAGCCCGGCACATATTCTAAAAGCTGGCCAAACTTTCCTATCAGAAGGCATGTACTTTTATGTCTTTATTTTATGGAAACAAGCAACAGAAAAAAGAAGTACTTCTAATGATTAAAACAGATTTAGTCCTAAATCTATTGCTTGAAACTAGGAGGAATACATTAATCTGCTTTTTGGTTTTTTTCCTTCCTGTGAAAGACAGAAGTAGAGTGACTGCTGTGTCTTACTAATAAGTGTCCTTCATACCTTCTCATCTCTCCAACTATGAAGCCATAATTTCTTTCAAATATAGAGACTTCTGTCTTAAAGTGGCAACATTTCTGGTTCGTATAGTAACATAAAAAGAGTTATTTATAGATGACCTGAATTGCTTTATTAACAAAAAATACTGCTACAGCTTGCTTAATATCCCAAATTATAAAAAAAAAGTATGTCTATATTGTATTGTAGAATCAGGTTAAAAGTTGGTTCTTCCTTTAATACATCTCTAACAACTTGAGTCAAAAGATTTGTTTTTCACTGGCTGAATTGGATGAGACAACCAGTGCACCAGAATAAGAGAACATGGTAAGCCACTTCTTTCTTTGCTTAACTGCTGCTGATTGCTGCAGGCAAAATATAGATTCTTTAATCCCAACCTTGGCAGGTAAGACTTCATTTACTTGTACACTTAAAGAGAAAAAAATCATTGCAATAAACCTGAAGCCCCTTTTTACATATGCTGCTAATAATATAATTGACTATAAAGTTGACAATTTTATAGTAGCTGCTTTTTATTTGATTTTTAATGTTCTGAGCTTGGGCAGTGAAAAATCAGTTTGAAAATGAAACTGTGTTCAAGTAACTTTCATTGCTGCGTTTTTGTGTCTTTAAAGTCTTATAATGCCCAAAGGGAATTTTTTTTTGTTATGCTTCAGTTTTCAGTGGAACTCTTAAAATCAGTACTTCTGGGTATTCGGTTTTTCGAGATTTGGCTTTTTATTAGCTTATAGTATTTATGTAGATGAAACTTGAGACACACTTTATTGAAACAGTTACTGTATGTCTTTCCAACAGCTGCCATAATTGTAATTGTCAAAATTTGAAATCTGAAGTGCAGTTTGAAACCAAGCACTGGTGAACTCCATGAGCACTTGCAAGGTTCACACAGATTAAACAATGCCAAATACAGGAAATTTACTCTCAGCAGCATGAAGTGAAGTTTATCAGGTTTGGGTATGGTTGAAATTCAGTTGTTGCTGGTAGTTTTACAAATGGAATCTGCCTTGTAGTATTTCTACTGGTATTTTAAAAGAATTGTTGATATAAATTAGTAATTTCAATGTTTCGTCATCTCTCTTGCTTTGTTTTAGTTTCTTTTGGCAATGATGTCTCTTGTATGAAGGTGGATAAATGAGTTTATTGCTAGGAAAGTATATTTTATAGGTTTAAGAATTGTTTTCCAGTGTAATTTTAAGAGATGATGATTTAATAGCAAAAATATCGACTTGAATTAGCTGATACCTGAAAAGAGAATGCCCATTTCCAGCTGAAGGGGAAAAAAGCAGAAATCTAATCTTGATAATGTCGTTGTGCTCTTGCCTGAGTATTACAGATGATTGTTAGCCCTTACTGAATTACTGAAAAATTTGGATCACTACTTTTTCCTCCCACCCCCTTGTAATAAAGTCAAGGAACAGTCTTTTTTCCATCTCCATCCTCTGTCTTCTCACAAAATTAATGGGCAGTTATTTTCAGAGACACAGCTGAAAATTGATATTTGTCCCTGCTGCCTTAAACAATAAAACTTACTAATTTTATGTTGTTGTTCTTTACTTTCCTTTCACATGGAATCACAGACATCCGCTAATGACCTGGGATCCTAGCCAAGAGCTAGCAGTGGTGGGAGAAAATGCAGGATATTTATAACTTCATTATCGTCCATTATTTATTCCTCGCTCTTTTCATTGTGCGACAGATATAATTCAGTATAAAAGAAACCAACTAACAGCTCTCACAGTATTTATTTTGCTCATTTTAAGAGGATAGCAGTAAAACTGCCTCACTTTTTCTTTTGTTTGTTGTTTTTTTGTGGGTTTCTTTTTTTTTTTTTTTTTGGTACTTTTAGTAGACATTCAGGCACAGGTAACGATGGTATCACATTTAAAGTGACAAATTACATGATTTTTCTGGCATGAAGTAGTATCTGGGCCAGGGAAGTGGGATGCCTAAAACATGTTCTGGTCCTGGTGGAGAAAACAGTATGACTCTAGAGAGCATTGTGCTGCTTCGTCCAGCTGTGACAGTAGCCTTTGCTAGACATTTAGAAAAGCTGAAGCTTTTAGTTTCTCCTGTGGTTCCATTCTTGCATGGTCTGGCCCAGAATTCACTTGGGAAAAAAAAATCTTGCTTCCCTGTGTATTGCTGGCACTAGTGTAAATCAGTGTGTTACTATTCTGCTAGTGAAGACAAACAGCACAGAAATGAAATCTGTTCCTCTGACACCCAATCCCGCAAACAAGCACCATATGGATAGAGTAGCACTGCAACCGGCAATTCCAGGTTCCTGAAACAGAGAAACAAAAACACTTAGTTGCTCATCTGCTCATTAAGTGTTTTGTAGACACAGTGTTGCAGGTTGTGTGTAGCTAGCTATTTACTCCTTCCTTTGCCTAGGGGTATTTATTGACGCTTTTGTCTATTTTGAAAGAGCTAGATAATATAATGATGCCACAGAGTAGTCTTTCATTGCCTTCTGCAAAAGAGTAACTCACTCTTTTGCAGAAGATAGGCATAATCAAAAAAACTCTGTGTTTTCTAAGCATGTCTAATTTTTTGATATGTAATTTATTCTTAACACATGATCAGTTTCACTCTCCCACCTCCCCACCCCTGCCCTGGTAAAAACAAGGAATGTTCTTTAACTGGGAAGTAAGCAGTATGTCTTTGTGAAGCACAGGCTGGAGGTCCGAGGGCTGGAGCACCTCTCCTATGAAGACAGGCTGAGAGAGCTGGGGTTGTTCAGCCTGGAGAAGAGAAGGCTCCAGGGACACCTTATAGCGTTTTCCAGTACCTGAAGGGGGCTTACAAGAAAGCTGGGGAGGGGCTGTTTGCAAGGGCATGTAGCGATAGGACAAGGGGCAATGGTTTTAAACTACAGCAGGGTAGGTTTAGATTAGACATTGGGAAGAAGTTCTTTACCATGAGGGTGGTGAGGCACTGGAACAGGTTACCCAGAGAGGTGGTGGAGGCTCCATCCCTGGAGACATTCAAGGCCAGGCTTGATGAGGCTCTGAGCAACCTGATCTAGTTGAAGATGTCCCTGCTTACTGCAGGGGGGTTGGACTAGTTCACCTTTAAAGGTCCCTTCCAACTCAACGCGTTCTATGATTCTATGATCCAGGATTATACAACTGCTCAGAATTTTCCTTTGACATGCATGAGAAGTTGTACATGTCCAAGTAACTGTATCTGTAAGGACTGTTTTTTGTCGATTGAACAGGGATCTTGGAAGAATAGAGCACCTGTGACAATTCTGTTTTGCAGAATATCTGTATGGAAAGAGTATTCACATCTGAAGTTGGGCTGCTGCCAGGTGATCCACAGATTTAGATCAGAAATAGAAACAGCTCCCCAAGAAGAACAGTCCTTTTCCTGCAGTTCCTCTTAAATAGTGACAGTTGGTAACCATTGGCTTTTGAGGAAAAATGGGGGATGTTTTCACTGTGTTTCCCTAACAAATATTTGCTGTTCTCCTGGAGAGGATTACCAAGCCTAATATCTACTTCACATTTCACTAAACGAAAGGGTTTTCATTCAGTCCTTAATGGATAGGATTGGTCTATGTTGATTTGATGGGCAGATGAAATACCAGAATAAAACATACATGAAACACAAAATACAACGTACAAATCTTAAAGTATTCATTATTAAAGCCAAAAATGATGTCAGGTGTTTGGTTTTTTTTCCGTGTAGAAAGCTTTATTATGACAAGTACAGCTGAACTGAGCCAAGTCAGATATTGATACAGTGTCAAATGCTGTGGGGTTTGGGTTGTATGGCTGTTGCATTCAAATTGTTCCTTTATAATCCAGCGATAACACAATAGGGACCCCTGTCAGGCAGGAGGAGAGAGATCTGAGAAAAATGTGGTTTTGTACAGGTAGATGAAAATGCCAGGTGGTATTTTTGCAATGGGTATCTGATCTTTCAGCTTTAAAGTAGAATACCACCAATTTAATAAAAATAAAAGGGAAAAAAAAAAAAAGCGGGGGTCGTGTGGTTGAGTTGTGCCTTTGGTGATTTTAACACTTTTGGAAGTTCAAGATATCTATCAGAACATTTATAAATTACATTGGTGTGATAAGCACAGAGTCTTTTTCTTTTTCAAAATAAGGTAGATTTTTGATGAGTGGATAAGGTGTATTTTCATGACTGTATAATTCAGTGACAAAATGTCAGGAATATAAAGCTACCACTCAGCCTAGTCAGTGTTTCTTGTATTCTCCCTCCCATTCCCCAGAGAAGCGCTATATATTTGTCATATGTTATCTGTGACTTTTTCTAGTATTTTACAATTCTGCCTAAATACCTTAATCAAGACTGAACTTTCATGCTGTTAAATACAGTGTGCATATGTACATTATCACACAGAGCAGACAGTTTCTCCACTGGAAAAAAATTACAGCTGATAAGAGGAACAAAGAAACCATTGTTGTCTCTCACAGGGAGAATTAAAGCACAAAGGGATTTGAGGACACGCAGGAAGTCTGTTGGCAGAGCCAAGAATTGAACTGTCTCTCAAGTTCTGGTGCAAATGCCTCCCCCACGGGCCAAGCTTCTTGAGCTGGAGAGAAGCCGTCCCTTTCACTCCCCTGCTTCCGGTTTGATTGGGAAAAGAAACTGAAAAGGCTGGATAGAGAGAAGGAAAAGAAGTAATCCTAGCTGTGAAGCTGCGGCCTCTTAACAAGAGAGAAGAAGTGTTCCCAAACTAACCAACCAATCCCTTTTTTTCCTCCCCTCTATATTCCATTCAAATCACAAAGCAATGTTGCTGAAGTAATCCTAATGTCCCAGTAAAGGGTTCTGTGCAGCTGATCAGCATAATGCACTTCCCTTTGCTTGTGCTTTCTCTGGCTGTGTACAGAAAGCCCTTCAGCGGACATTTCTTTAATATTCCTTAAGCGAAAACATGTGTGGAAAAAGCCTTGTGTTATTGGAACAAACCCCTAGATTTGTTTTCAGATAGTCCTTCCTTGCATCCTCTTGCATCTTCCTTGCAGAAGCCTTTTTTATTTAAATTAATCTTTGGGGGTTTGTGAGGGGTTTGGAAGCAAGGCTTTTATTATTTTGGCAGGAAGCATTTAGTCCTATATAATTCTATTTCATGAAATATTTTTTCACTTTAAATCCAAGTCTTGGATGCTGTATCTGAGACGTAGCAACAATTTAATTAAACAGAATTTGGTCATAACCCAAACAGTAACAGCTTGAGCAGGTCAAGATTCTTTAAGGAAAACACACCAAATATGCGATACTGCATGTCTGTAATTCATAGTGGAGGTGGTGGCAAATAGATGCTGCAGGACTGAGCCTTTTATGTTTTACGCAGTTGCTTAAACTATTCTGACCTATCAGTTGAGAGTAATTTTGTTTGTATAGTAAATAACAGCACCTTTTTTACAGTAAGTTCATTTTGTGCGTGGATATGCTGCACTTTTCTTGATGCTCTGAAGCTTTCTATCTTCTGATGAGGCATTTTTCTGTTTTCTTGTGTGCGTGGCAAATCTTTAATGGAAATTGAGCCATTGAGTTTTTTCAGCATTTATAAAGTCATTTGTTGGTTCTATGGTGAAAAGCAGCTGTTGGCTGTATGTCTTACTTAAGTTCGGTCTTTTCCCCTTTCATTAAATCGGTGGTATTTTAAAGGCTATTTTTAAATTGTGCAGTGCAAGAAGATGATTTTCTTCTGGTTTTGGTCCCAGTTATTAACCTGTGGGAATTTATCTTAGTATGCTAACTTTAGACTAATGTTTTACAGTACAAGTGGTTTGTGTTTAGTGAGTTTGTTGATACTGATGCTTGTGGACTATGCCTGTAACAAGTAGCAATTTTATTTATTAAAAAACCTTTTTTAAAAATTACCAGAAGTTTTTATTCTTGTCTCTCTTTTTTTGTCTTGACCCAAATAAACTCCCTTGAAATTTCTGAAGTTTCCAAGATTAGTTTAGTTTCCTAATGATGATGTGAAGTATTGACCATTGCAGGCAATTCCAAATAAGAAAAGTTACTGTACAAATAAGACTTGATAAACTATTTTATTAGCTTGTTACTCCTAAAAGTTGTAGCTCCCTCTCTTCTACTCTTTCCGTTTTCTCCTCCCTTCATCTCTGCTCCAGTCAGAGTTGGTCCTAGCCTGGTCATTGTAGTATAAGAAAAATGCAAGTATTATTTACCAGGAATTATTCAGGGTTAAAAAAACCAAACCAACAAACAAACAAAACAAACAAACAGAAAAAACCACAACAAAATCCCCTTATTTATCAATATTGTTCCCTTAAATTTGGGAACTTAAATGCAAACTTGGCATTACACGCTGTCCCTGGAGTTTTACTGGGCTATTTTTTTTCCCATGTTACTCTGATACTTGGCTTGAGTGACTTGGGAAAACTTTCAGTTTCCAAAATTATTAAACCCCAAAGCATAACAGACAATTTACTGTAGTTTTACACAACTGCTTTTTGTTTCCTTCTACAGTTCAGGTTCTGATTGGATTAAGAAAATTAAATCTTATACTCTTGAAATTCATATTGCCAAAACTTCATTTCTGATAGAATGCCCCTTTTATCTTCAAAGTAAAGCATTTATTACCATATGAGGGACATTAGCACAGAATAAAGAGAGCCCATTGCAGTTACCATGTAAAATATGTATTTGCTGTTATGAGCTGTCCTAGTTGCGTATCCATTCAATGCATAGTAATTCAATGAAAAGCCAAGGATGCTGCTATTAACTGAGCCTCCTGCAGCATTACTTTGAATCATGTGTATAAAAGGAGAGCTTAATTATCTTGAACTTTTTGTTAGATCAAAAGAAAACCTGACAACTGACACACTTCTGTCTGTCTTTGTGTGTGACACATAGAAAGGTTATAGATTACAGGGGTTATCCACAGGCCATCAGTTTGGTAGTAACTAAGAGGCCAAGGAACACAAAAGGAAAAAAAAGGCTTGAAAAGAAGAGTTTAAAAACAATAAGCTTCATGGTTTTAATATCCAAGCAAAGATTTCAGTGTAGAATAACAAAGTCCCAAACCATCACCATTAATAATAAATATCTGTCACTTCTGGTGTCGGACTGGATGTGGTCCATGCCAAATTTATTTCTTCTTGGCACTGGCACAAAAAATATTTGTTTTCATTCCAGAAAAAAAATATAGTCATCTGTCTGCTATGTGTATTTATACACAGGCATGCAGGTCTAATGCGATAAAACGTGATATAATCTCAGGCTAATAAATATTTTTCAGTATCTTGAAAACTCATTATTTAGGAAAGATTTAGAAAAGATGCTATAAATTTTGACTTTTAAGCCAGTAAGAGAGAGAGCTGAGATTTTTGATTCTGCTGTCCAAATGGGAAAGGATCAGAATAGAATATCGCTTCTCTATTATAAATCTAGTAGTAAAAAAGGTTGTTTTGCTTATTACCCACAAATCTGTTTGCTAAGCATACTCCCAAATTCTAAAAACAGAGAGTTTGACTATTTTAGTGTTGTGAAACTTTTCATAAAAGTTCATTCAATAGGGAGGAAAAATGTCTTCTGTCACTTAGTTATCACTGTTTCTTTGGATAGATGGTATACTTTTCTTGAAATCTCCTGGACTCCTTCAATTTTTCTGTCTTTGCAAGGTACATTTGCAATGAATTTTCCAATGAATATTCTTTATATGTCATTTTAAAAATGGTCTGTGGAAAGGTTAAAATTCTCCAGTATTCTTGAAAAAACAACCCAACAAGGTGTTTCAGTTTATTCTGGTTTTATTATTTGTCATTTTCTTTTGAAATGGGTAGTAAAACAAGACTTTTATGTCAAAGGTGACCTTGTACAAACTGCAAGTTTTTGGTGTGGTTTTACTTTGTGTTCCAAGCTGACTGCAATTTGCACTTCATGATTTTCTCTTCCAATAGAGTTTCAGAGGTTGATTGCAGAGTGACATATTCATTTGTCCTCTAATACATTTGGATTCTAAAGTCAATCTTTCTAGCTTTTAATTTTAAATAGGATTAACTCAATAGTGGTAATTAGGCTGCGCTAAGTGACTACTTTTTTTTTTTTTCTTTTTCAGTTTCCCAACATAACAGCAATTAGAACCTGAAGTTGTCCTCATTTTAACGTTTTGCTCATATGCCATATGAAAATTCTTTTGGTTTTGATATATTTATTTGGTTGTATGAAAATGAATTTTTAGGATTTAGATGGCCTCAGAATCTGTTATTCACATAAATATTTGGAAAACATACACTGTAGTGAGACTTCATCTGAAGTATTTTCTGTTTGTGTCTTCAAAGTTCTACAATCCAGGTCTAACCACCATGTATTAGAATTGACTAAAAATATCCTGTTGATGCTCACATGTAATATGTAGTGACCTGATTAAAAGAGCTGATGTGCAAATCAGAGGAGAAAAGCGAAAGCAGCATAAATTGATGGGAAGCGGGCACACTTATCCCACACAGAAGCATTCACTTCAGTGTGATTGCCAACAGTAAATTTGAGCTTGTAATTCTAGACTTAAGGTGCTGGACTTGAGACTCAAACAAGTTTTTAAGAGTGACTTTTTTGTTTTTAAAACTATTTTGAATGAGAATAGAATCCTAAAATTATTTTAAAACTACATTAATTTGAAAAATTAATGTAGTTGAAGAAGGAGGCAAGGAATTTAATTTTTTTCTGATTAAATAGTCTACTGTCTAGTAGACACTTAAAGGTATTTGTCAGGGCTGTTAACACCAGCCCCAGGCTTATGGAGCATTTGATTTGAGTCTGTTATTCTTTACTAGATCAGTAGTTTTCCTTGGGTGATGTGGAATTTTGTAAGACAAGAAGATTTTGCACTGGAGGTTTGTTGAAACAAGTTATCTGAAGAGAAATTATATGAATTGAGGGAGGGGGAAAGACAGAAAGAGGAGGAAGATGTTGGGCAAGTCACCAGTACTCCAGTGCACTGGCCATGCATTTAGGAAATGCTTCAGAAAGATGGTGTAACAGTTCAAGGCGCTGATGATCACGTCTTTCTGCACTGCTGGGCCAGGGTCTTCTAAGTTTCCTGCATTATCTGTTGCAGCTTGCACTTGTACTGCCCAAGGCTTTGAACTTCACCTGAGTAGCAATTGCATATCTGATTTATATTTCAGTCTGGTAGTATAACCAAAAAGGGTTGAAGAAGTTTGTATGTGTTTAAAGGGTATATGCATATCAATTGTACAAATAGCTTCAAAAAATCACCAGGTAAGATCAAACTGCATGTAATTCTATTTTTAACTAAACAATAGAAGTAGCCTCCCTGGCACATAAATCTGTAAACCTTAAATTGTTTTTAAAAAACACATTTAGTTGAAATGGTCTGGTTTTCTAGTATGGACAAGAGCAAACTACTAATACTGTAATTTTCAGAAATTAAGTTCTGTGATTCTTTGTCTGAGTTAGGACTGAGTTATAAAACTGAGGTTCCTACTTAAGAGTTGGTAAACCTTGTACCTTACTTAAGTCTTCTTTTTCTTACATTCCCCTATGGTTTGTTAAGGGCAGGATTCCTGTTGCAATCTTTCTATGTGCTTCTAACATAGAGCTAGACCGTATGTATGTTTGTTAGTTAGAGTGTATGAATGTAGGTACACAACTGTACAGCTTCTTATGTAAGATTTCACAGTGAGCAGCTTAATTTACCTGTTCTGCAAATATTTAGACTCTCTGAACTATTTCTTCTGTCTTCTGATGGAGCGTTGAAATAGGTTTTGAAATATTTAAGTGATCTGTTGTTATACTTGAAGTAGATGATTCTTATCTAATATAAAACAGTTTCAACCCCACCTATGTTCATATTGCAACAACTTGAACTGTATTTTGGTATGCCTGAGCTGCATGATTAGGCATAAATTTTAACTACATTTTAAAC
This sequence comes from Chroicocephalus ridibundus, assembly GCF_963924245.1. Taxonomy (NCBI): domain Eukaryota; kingdom Metazoa; phylum Chordata; class Aves; order Charadriiformes; family Laridae; genus Chroicocephalus; species Chroicocephalus ridibundus. Next base: position 43,938,992 of record NC_086287.1, on the reverse strand, counting down.
TAAAACTTTCCCTTTCTCTCTTCTGTGCTGAGAAGGAGGGCTCTCTTCTGAGCCCTCCTGTAATGAGGGCTAACTTGTACGATTCAGGATTTGTTGGATTTGAGTTGGAACCTGGCCACTTTGTAGTGAGCATGCCAGCAGAGTACCTTGAATGATAACAGTTGTCTTAATGCCCTCTCATAACTTCTTCAGAAAGGCATGTATTTTCCACTATTAGGACAGTTGACAAGGAATAAATTGTAGAATGTTTCACAGATCACCATGGGATATGGACCAGATACAGCTGGGCGAGTGCAGGAACAAGGCATAGCAAAGCCAGTTAAGGCTTTGCTGAAAGAAGCTTTCTTGCATGGAACAAACTGAACAGTGCCAATCACGTAGAGCAGCCATGCAGGGAAGACATAGTCGTCTCGGCCAAATGGCGTGTTCTCTGCAGGAAGCATTATCCAACTCATGTTCTTTGAAAAACCTCATCTTCCTGAAGTTTCATTTCAAAAGTGAGACTTGGAAGAATCCCAGAATAATCCTCTTTTTTTTTTTATCTTTTTTTTTCCTCATGATCAACAAAAACCATGATTCAATCTATTATATCGTGAAATATGTTAGTACTTATGTCCAGAATGATTAATCCTAGTACTTTTTGTATGATCTGCAGCTGTTGATGCTGATGGGTATTTGGACTAATGCCTCTGATATTAGCACAGAAAAAGCTTTGATTTCAATTACTCTCCTTTATTTTTAAACAAGCCATAGCTTCATTGCTGTGCTTCACTTCTCCATTTTTTTTCTGTGGTACACTAAAACAAAGAGGCTTTTCTGACTAAACTGAGACTATATTCAATTAAATTAATTGTAATTTATCTTCACAAAACAAGAGAGGGTAATTTACCAGAAAGAATAAACAGAAACCAGTGCAAATCTGCTTTTAATAGGATTTCAGTAAATAATTTTTGAAATTCTCATTCATTATCATCATAGGGTTATGGCATTGTTTTCAGAGTTATCCAATTTTGGTTGTAATAATACGTCTTCTCTCAAGGCCTAATTCAGAAAGGACTGATTTGAAACACTTGAATTGAAGCATTTGAGTAGCCATGTGTATTTAATAGAGAGTAAATATAACAAAGATTTACTTAACTGGTACTTTGGATTTAGATGTTGTTCTTTCAGAGAGTCCAATGTATGTGGAGAGAGAGCGAGCACAAGAATTTGCACAATTAGAACATCCAAGGCAATTTAAGCCAAGATCACAAGGAGTTTTATGAACACTACTGAGAACATCCCGCAATTTTCTGCTAATGGATAGCATTATTCCTACTTTATCTGTAGGAAAATTGAACCATTAAAATGTTAAATGAGTTGCACAATGTTGTACAAAAGTTTCAACAACGGCGCTTAGAAGTAAAATGCATTTCCTCTCAAATTCCAACTTCAATGTCCAGATGACATTGCTAGCATTGCTATCCTGAAAACTCGCCACTTTGTGAATATTTTATATTATTATACTTAGATCAATTAATAACTCTCAAAAGCTCCATTATGAAACTTCAGAAAGAAGGACAGTTCTTAATAAGGAAACTATCATAGAATCAAGATACTTCTCTAGGCTGCATTTATCCTTGTTGTAAGAGGTTCTACCATGTGAAGTACAGGTTTCTAAACTGATATGGAGTACAGAAGCTGGTTTTAGGCTACTACTGTATACAATGGGCCATGCAAAATTCCTGAATTCATTTGATGTTGGTACTCTGAGGGAAAGTGGGCACAGACTCACCTTGCTCATGTTACTTCAAAATAATGCATCCTCTCATTTCTTAGTCCTTTTCTTTATACTATTTTGACTCCAATCCCATTTGGTTGCCCCAAAATCCTGCCCTCTGGACTCCAGATGTGCAAATGTCTGCCTTTCACACTTGTCCTTGTTCTTTGTCCTCTGTATCAACCCAACCCAATGGTTTCCTGCACTTTGGCTTCCAAACTCCATCTCTTTCCCACTGATTTGTTGTTCCAAATGGATACTAGTCCCGCCTTTCCTCCCTTAACTCTGTCCAGTTTGACTCCCTCCCCCTCTTACTCAGAGCCTCTTACTGGTCCCACTCCCTTCTCATTCCTTCCTCTCAGTGTTACTGGTTCTCAGTGGTTGTTATTTTACCGAGTTGTTCCCCAGGCTTCTGTCAGTCTTCAGATCTGGCTCTTGCAATCCTAAATTTAGATGAGATTCTTTTCTCCTCCCTATGTTTGCATTCCCAGCTACTGAAAATCATTGAGCCACTCAGATAGGAGGAACTTTCTCTTCTGCTCTGAATTTAGGTATCCTGTCTTAGAGATCTCTTGGCCCATGGCAGTCCAGTTGGGAATCTGGGTGAAAGTCCTTACCTCATGAGCTGGAGCGTGTCCAGGCAGAATCTTACAGGAAAGTTATGTGGTGAAATCTTAATTTCTACTGAATAGATAGTAATTGCAATCTCTTATCCTGATTTTCTGAAGAAATACAATTTTACAGTGGCTGGCTGGTTTTGGCCTATGTTTCCCAATAATTCTTGGAAAAAAAAGGCCAGGTTGAACCAAATCTGAAAGAGGCATAGGGATCTCTGATATTGGATTCCTACAAGTTTTGTGTGCTTGTAGATAGGGAAGAGATCCTAATGGTGCCTCTACTGAGAGAAGGTTCAATGTTCACTGGAGAATTCACATGGGAGCATAACCTTATGTTATGACCATTTTGTTTTGCAGTCTTGGGGGATTCTGACATCTAAGTGAATAGTAAGCAGCAAAATAGAAAAGCTGGGAGTGCAGAGAGGAGAATTCTGGAAGTTGGGGTGCAGAGGGCAGGCAGAGTGGGCAGGAGGAAAACAATGACTGCCTAACAGCACAAAAGACATGTGGAAGAGGGTGCCATTCTTTCATCTTTTAAAAGGCTGTATGACATGCAGTTCATGAACCAATTTTAAATTACAGGGAATTTCTTTGTGGCCTGCCAGGGCTGAGAGTCAGTCTGTGGTGTTTGGTGCAAGGCTTGTATGCATTTCCACTGGTACTTGGCAGCTGCTGGAGCAGTTGGCAGTGTCCCATGTGCCTGGTCAGTCATATCATCTTCCAGTATACCAAAAGCAGTATACCTTGTCCCAGCTCTGAGAGTGGATGTGAAGATACATGAGAGGATGGCAGGGAACAGTGGAGAGGTGGTGGGTGCTGAAATATCTGTGAGAGAATTGCAGGAACCTGACTTATATCCTACATTGATCGATGACTCCTGCCAAGAATCAGTTACAGTGATTTGCGTCGCTGCTGTTAATGTTCAGATGCTTTCCCAAATATCTTTATTGAAGAAAAACAAATTAATCTCTTACAATGATGTGTAAATATGGGGCTGACCTCTTTCTTCACTGAGCCTTGAGGGAGTGCATCGGTATTACTGAAAGGAGGCACATCAGCATCATTGTGTTTAGCATGTAGCTTGCTCTGTTTATCACCATGCTCTAAAGCAGTGGCATGCTTATGGTTAAATGTAGTGCACTGTTCACCTCTGGCTGTTACCTGTAGCTGCTTCTTTAGTTAGAAGATTGATACCACTGTCGCTGAATCACTGAAACAAACAGCAACTCTCAGTTCAGAAGGAGGAACTATGCTGGGACCGTACAGGGATACATTGCGTACATGTGGTGAAATGCAATCAGGTTACTAAAAGAAAAACAGTAAATCAAGAGCAATGGAAGACTCAGAACCTGTCATAAAAGTGATCTCAGGGCCAATTTCTGCAGACCTTCTTCATGTAAGAAATCCCATTGCAGTCAGACCCACTGAATTCCACTGATCAAGTAAAAGAAAAGTAATAGGGATAATTGCACAGTTTCACGCATTTATTCAATTATCATTTTTAAGTGGGGCTCCCATAGATGCAGGGATATAAAAACAGATGTCGAAACACCGCTACAAGCAATGTCCATGAAATCCCAACCCCCAGCCCAATCCCTGCAGTTACATTTTCCCACACATGGGAAGGCAAGTCTCATGGACAAAGTGCTGCCTATGTTTTTATTTTATACTTTCCAGTATGTGCTCGATTTATAAGGAACAATGTACTCTCAGTTGTGGTTGTGGAATCGTGAAACATTTGTATCTGAAGTGGGTAACAGAAGCACCACTTTTGTAATAGCTCTGAGAGAGGATTCTAGTGGTAACCACATTCTGCCGCTGGAAGGAAGAAACTTACTTTTCCCCTTACCATACATATCAAATGCAACTTTTCCTCCTTGCCTACAAGGTTCAGAAACTGCTTTGTAATTGCTGCTCTGTTTTTTCATCTTTCTTTCACCTGATGCTTTGAATGTTGTTTTCTTAGCTGTTTTTCAATTTTTTGCCTGGTCCTTTTTTAAGCCCCCTTTGATGATAACATCAGGCTATTAAAATCCCTGTGCATAAACTTCCCTCTTCTCCTCTTCTCTTGAACTATGCACTTTCCTTCCATAGTGACACCTTAAAATTGACATTTCCAAGTGCTTCTCAGTGGCTTTCTTCTCTACCATTCACTTCTTAAGCCCTTTCTCTGTCTTTATGTGCACTTCTGGGTTCTTGATATAGATTCTAAATCTTTGTGATGGCAAATAATGTGTATCCATGCCTCTGTATATGCTGATATTTATAAAAGCAGAATGATAATATTATTTTTTTTTAATTTAAGTAGTGTTTATTTATTAGGTGAAAGTGGTAGATTGGCCTCTTCAGCATAACTTTTAACCATCATGCTAATGTGTAAGTTATTTGTTCACTCGTTCGTCAACTATGTACCATAGATTTATTTTGGTACTAGCATTACTTTTTTTTTTTCCTTCCTGTCCATAGAAGTTGACCGTTTTATGGCATATTGTCCTTGGTGAGGAATTACTAACCAGATGTGCTGCAAGTGAACTACTAGTTCTCAGTGTATATTCTGGACTTTTGGCTTTGATCTAATTATTCAAGACCATAGATAAGTTGTTTCCAATAGTAAACTTGATACAGTTAAGGTCTGTGTATGGCCACTGGCCCCCTGTGGACTCCAGGACCTGGGGGTTCCTCTTGCCCAGCCCCTGGAGGCCAGCCCCGTGTGCCTGGATACCTGGAGGTCACTCCATCCCACACTGGTGGACAGGGCAGCTGGTTTCATAGAATGTGTTGGGTTGGGAGGAACCTTTAAAGATCACCTAGTCCAACCTCCCTGCAGTAAGCAGGGACATCTTTAACTAGATCAGATTGCTCAGAGCCTCATCCAGCCTGGCCTGGAATGTCTCCAGGGATGGGGCCTCCACCACCTCTCTGGGTAACCTGTTCCAGTGTCTCACCACCCTCGTGGTAAAGAACTTCTTCCTAATGTCTAATCTAAACCTACCCTGCTCTAGTTTAAAACCATTGCCCATTGTCCTATCGCTACATGCCCTTGCAAACAGCCCCTCCCCATCTTTCTTATAGGCCCCCTTCAGGTACGGGAAGGCCGCTATAAGTCCTCTGGAAGTCCTATACTTCAATTTCTTAATGGCCTGTCCAGTAGTAACTGCAGAGTTTGTCACTATCTTTGTTATCCCTTGTATATTACATTCGTATCCATGTGTTTTGTTTATGACTTTCTCTGTTACTCTTTGAATAGAAAAGTCCCTTGATCTGATAATCCTAATGAAGCAAATGCTCTGACGTGCCACATGCCCTTACAAATACAGGCAGGGGTAGCCAGATTCTGCTGAATGGGAATATTATTGATTCTTCATCTAGAAATTAGCATCTTGTCTCCATTTGAGTTGAAAATATGATCTGAAAATAAAAATCTCAGGAGAGGATTTTTAATCTCTTTTCTGGGCTGTTTAGGCAAAGTGGTGATGCTTATAAAATACCTTTTACTATTGATTTTTATATCAGGTTCAGTACATTTACCTGTCCATTGGAGAAGAAAATGCCCTGGCAGTGGATGAGATTTCACAGCAGTGAAACACTGAAATTGTATGCATCTGTCTATATATACTAGCTAGTTTTCTATGTGAATGGCAAAACCATTAATACTTGTAATGTTTCTTTTGAAAGGACAAACCTGTGCTAAGGGGTTGGCAGCCTGCCTACTGCAATCTTTTGATCCACCATGCACTTCCTAGCAAACCTTACCAGATGTCCTTTCAGCTGGTCTATGGCGAGGCTTTGATGTGCTGAGAACATGGTCAGCTGTGTCTCCAGAAGAGGAACAGGGAAAGCAGAAGGAATGACTGTTCAGATCTTTATGTATGAGTAGTCTGGTTGTCATGGTCCAACTTCTGCAGCCACTGTGGGATCAGTGCAAGCTTTGGAAGCCCCTAGAGGCTGACACTGATTTGGTGGTAACAGTTCCCGTCTCTACATTATGATGAGCAGAACAAGGCACATCACTGTGCTTGTGGCATGAACAGGAAATAAAGTATTTAGCCTTTGGTTGTGTTACTTGCTGACCAGATGGTTCAGATAGAAGCATTACTTGGGTGAGGTCTGCTTGCAGGCTGTGAGTTAGACTTCGCTTTGCTTTTGACCTGTAATTCTGATGCCTAATGCTCCTATTAATGTCATTGCGTCAAAAAGCCTTGATCATGCCTTTCTGTCAGATGTATGCTGAGGGCTGTAAAACCTTGGGATGGGGTTATAATAATATAACCTCAATAATTCATACAATCTAAGTATAAAATAAAAGATTGCAAGCAGGGAACCACAGTTAAACACTGCTGCTCGGTATCAGCACTGACCTTGGCACACCCGCATCGGGAGGAAAATCTAAGTAGTGAATGTTGGGCGCTTAACATTGTGTCTGATAAATTAGAAAGACAAATACCGTGAAGATCCTTGTTGCCATGGAGTTATTAAAGCTGCAAGATCCACAAATAATGCAGAGTGTCTATAAGGACACATATTATTCATGGTCAGTTTTGTTTCTTCTTGGTCTTTTCAGGTGTTCCAGGACCTTGGCACTTCCGTGTTGTCAGGTGCATTTAGAGGATACAACATCTGCCTCTTTGCATATGGACAGACTGGTTCAGGAAAAACTTACACAATGATGGGAACGCCTGTGAGTCACACTGTTCATTTTACACTTAGGGTTGAAGGTGGGATGTCCAGCAGAAACATCGCTTTACTTTTAAACTGTGATTATGGTGCTTGTTGAGCAGAATGCTATATATGTTTTATTTGGTATTTATATGTATAAAATGAGAGTCAAGCCTTTACACGTAGCATCAGCTAAAAATACTAGAAAATATGGTGTGAGCAATCATGTCATAAGAACAGATCATCACACAAAACCACACTGTTAGTTGAGTGCTGTGTGGACTGTTTTGGCAAAGTTTAAATCAGCTAGTTTGGCTACTGTTGGCAGCCCATATTCCATTCTCTCCGACAGATCAGGTTTATAAATCTAGAACATAAAACTGTTCCAAGCCTGTTCTGTGACACCAAAGTATAAAGAAATAAAAGCAGAATAAGGAATAAACAAAATATTCATGATGTCAAGCTAGTTTCAGTGTTGGCCTGGCTTTATCTAGCCTGCGACACCTCTGACATGGGCATGTCCAGTATCTTTACATCAAACAGCTCTTGGCTTTAACCCAAGCCTCTAAACTCCTCATCGACGCTGTATAAGTGGCTCTAAAATGACTTCTGCTATAAATAGCATTTGCACTGAAGCTAAGACAGATGACATTACACAGCACGTAAGTCCCTGGCAGTGTTTCACGTGCAAGGTGCTTCAGCTGGAGTAGTAGAGGACTGCCACGCTGTTCTGAACTACACTCCAGAGCAGTTTGTGTTGTAATCTATCATACGGTCATCACTTTAATGCTACACTATGATTCTGTCCTTTTCTTATAACTTGGCTTTTATTTAAAAATAAGTTTTGCAAGAGTGATAGCAAGTATATTGTTTAAATTTGTTTCTGTTTATTATTTGAAGGCATCCATTGGGCTGACACCACGTATATGTGAGGTACTTCTTTTTTATTTCACTTGCATTTGTTTAAGCAGTTTGACTTTTTTGATGGATTTAAAATTTACATGAACTTCGGTTTATGCAGGGCCTCTTTTCAAGGAAAGATGATTACTCAGACCAGACAGCATCTTGCAGAGTAAAGGTCAGGTAAGTGTGTCACTCTTTTGGGCAATGCTATGAATGCTTTCAACAACATATTCTGGTAATCAAACAAAGTAAAGACTAGTTTATTTTGTTTCTGTTTTCTCAGATGATAATCATTTTGGAACAAGGGAGAGAACACAGAGGAAGGATGAGAAAGTGATAGTTTTAGTTTTCCATCTCAGTATAGTTCTTTGGATGCCGTTTTGTATAGACAGCTGAAATAGGAGTCTATTAAAAATTTACTTCCTGTTTGTTTAACTCTTAAATTTCAGCCATAATCCTACATTCCATTCTTTTTGATCTTTCCCATTGATCTAATGAAACAATACGTTTTGAAATCTGGGAATTTGAACTCACTAGTGTTAAAAAATGATATTTTATGAATTTTTAAATAAAATATTGAATGCTTCTTGGAAATTTGCTACTATGAGTTCTTTCCATGTGCACTGCATGGGAAGGGGCAGTAACAGAGATAATGAAAACTAATTCATTAACTTTATCATGAAGGATTTATCTAAGATTCAGGTAGTGACATTGCTTAAATGTATGCTTTCTCTTTTTTTAATTGTGTGCATTTAACTTTCCTTTTTTTTTTTTTGGCTTTTCAGTTTTCTTGAAATCTATAATGAGCGCGTCCGAGATTTGTTAAAACAGTCAGACCGAAAGAAACCTTATACACTTCGAGTCCGCGAACACCCTGAAACAGGACCATATGTACAAGGTGAGAGTGGGCTTCACAACTAGTGTCAGAATTTCAAGTAAATCTGTACCGGGTCTGTATGTATCTTTGCATATGTTCCTGAGATGATCCTGATTGCTTCTACTCTTCAAGAGTTACTTTCCTCAAATATTTTGATTGTTGATATGACCATGTATAGCACATGGAAAGCTTTGCCTCTGTTATCCCACTGGCTGGATATCCTGCACTTTTCTGTTTGCCTTTACAGGCATAGGTGATGTGTGAGCTACAGTGTTTTGCTTTCTTTCATTTTAAAGAAATCTTATCTTAATCAAGAAATCCACCACCATCAGCTCTACACAGGTTCTCCAGACCAGCCTAAGGTCCTTCCATACCTGTTTCAGTCCTTGGCAGCAGTATATATACAAAATAATAATAATAAAACAACTAGATAAACTCAACTGTTTGATATTGCAGGCCAGGCCATGAGAAGTGATTAAAATCTCTAATACGCAAGTGAGAACCCAATGACCTTCATTTCCTTCATTAAACTGAAAAAGCATAGGATGGGTAGTGTAGATGCATTATATGATTAAAAACATCACACACTTTCTAATTCCCACTTGCAACAGCAGTCCCTCAGGTGGTTTTGTGTTTTCTAGTGAATCATAACTTTCAAATCAGGTGACACAGAGCAGATGAAAAAAAACCCATATCTACGTTTTCCATTTCAGTTGTCTGTCTTATTTTAGTTCTTATCTTCTCTCTCATTGTTTTTGTACTTCCAGTTAATTTTCACTTTTGATTGGTGCCTTCACTTCAGCATCTTACATAGCTTTAAATTGGAGCTTGGTCATTGGTACTTGTGAATTGATTAACTCCCTATGTAAAGTTTACCTGCTACATTTCCATTTATGTGACCAGCATCTGACAAAAAGGATGTCTCTCAAAATCAGTGCACCAGTGCAAAATCATACATAGTAGCTTTACAGTGGAGATCAGAAGGAAGAGCCTTTTCCAGACTGATGCAAGTTTCAAAAATACTGAGTTTGTTTAGAAAGTAAATGCATATGTTTCCTTTTCAGCATGCCTTATATCTAGTGGGCAGGATTCCAAAGTTGCCTCTGGTATCACTGACACCGCAACTGCTTGGCTGGCCACCAAGTGGGTAGTAACACCTGGGGGGTATGCATTTAGTGTGCAAAATGCATATCACACAGAATTGTATTGGTCCTGTCACATCAGATCAAATACTGATTTGTTCTGGCTTTTAAATAGAGTTCTTGTCTCTGTTGGTTTTGTGAATTCCTTTTGTTCTCCCTGGTTCACTTTTCTCTCTCTCTTTTTCTTTATCACGCCATTACACGGGAGACTGTTATCCTCACTTCAGAGATTAAGGCAAGATGTGACAACAGATAGGGTGACTTGACTGTGTGATTGAATGAAGCCTGGAATTCCCAGCTCTCATTCCCTGGGGCATCTGCACTATCAGTCACCGTACATCTAACAACGAACGGTTGTTACCAATTCCTCCTCTCAACATTTGAAATAAGTGCTTGGGAAGGGTTGAACTTGCATGGTCCTGTACACAGGGGACTATCTGGCATTCTGGTTATTTCAGCTGTGCTTTCCCAGCACATCAGCATCCTGTCTAAGGGGAGTTGGAAAATAGATGAATTGATGGTCTCATTAGTATGGCAAACTTACCATTCTTTGAAAAGCAGATTCATAGACATTTGGCCTTTATTGAGGTCTTTCCAAGATTCTCTTTCTACCTGCTTGTTATTGGAGAACTTCATTGTTGGTGGAGTACAGTTACTAATTATTTTCTTTTAGCAGCTGCTCATTCACCACACAAGAAAAGGTCTTTAAACTGCTTCCTTCCTTGGCAATTTCCATCCCTTTTTTCAGGCCTTATATCTCCAGTGATTCCTTGGCTGCACATAATGGATTTTCCTTGTTTTAAAAGAAAATGAAGTTATAGCTTCTGCCAATGGGCTGGCTTGCCTTTTGTCACTATTTTGTCTTCAACTGGAACCTTCCAGGCCAAATCTGTCACTTCTTTTCCAGTTCTGGTTTTTTCAGAGGTTTTTTGGTTGGGTGGATGGACGGGTGGGTTTTTTTAATTATTATTTAATTTTTCCCCTTTTGAATAAGTATTTTATACTTAGACACAACTAAAAATTTTAAGTGGAACAGTATTATACTAGAGTTCTGAAATATCCCATAAAAGTTCCCAAGGGATTAGATTTTGTAAAATAAGAGGAAAGGATAATGGAAAAAGGTTAACCTAAATAATATTTGCCAGCTCTGGCCATGTTTGTAAATGCAGTGTGAATACTTCATTTTAGATTCTCTCCCTCTGTATCTTACGACAACCTCCAAAAATCCTTGTGTTAATGACTATAAGAAAAAATTTAATTTTAATGATAAATGTGATCTGCATTTTTAGAAAAACTGATCGCATGCAGGAAAAATTAAGTAATTTCTCTACTGAAAGCATCATGGGGTGTAATTAGATGCTGTTGTGAGAGCATGTGAACAGAAGCAATTTCAGGCTGATGAGTCAGTGGCTTAGGGCAACAGCTAGATGACATAGTTATTTTTTTTAGTTTTGTGTATATGATTATATATTAATAAATAAATATGCACGGTTTACACAATTAAGAAATGTAACAGTTTGCTTTACTTGAGGCAACTCTGTTGTCTTTTGGGGCAAGGGACTAATGAAGATATGATTATGTAGCTCCTTTTGGAATTACACTCATTAGCTCATATGAAAAATAAGCAGCAGTGAGAAAGTCCAGAGGTCTTCTGAATGCAGGTGAGCAGTACACCTGAGCTTGGTTTTAATAATCAAATCCAAGAAAATGAAGCAGTTCCCTACTCTGGTAAAAAATGCCCTTCTCAACTGTAGTAATATATTGTTGCAATCAACAATTGTTGATCTCTGTAATTAGGGCCTTCTATGTGCCTGAAGTAGCCTTTTGCAGTTTTATATGTAGTCTCTCTGTGTGGGATCAGAGCACATGAATATTGTTTCCAATAGCTAGATGGCTGAGATCAGAATTACCAGCAAGCTTCCTAGAAGGGAAGCTTGTTTTGTATTCCCCTTTCAGGCAATTTGCTGTATGGGAGAAATAAAAACGGTGAACATCAGCAAAGCTCAGAAATTTTCCATTATTTCCCATAGATACAGTATGTTAAGGACTAGCATCTGTATTTGCATCATACTTCTTGCAAACCATCAGCAATTTTAAGGTTTGCTGACTTTGATCAGGAGCTCCCCAGTGTACTATTAGTTTGTCAGTTGTGTGCTTGGTGTCAATGATATCCAGAGTACGGTTAGCACTGGATGAAGAAGAGACAGAAAGGAAAATCAGAAAACTTAACCCCTTTAAGGACGCTTAGATGCTCTGGGCAATGCATTTTCCATTTGCAAGTCCAGTCAGGAAGTCCCAGCTCTGAACACTGAGTATTTTGAATAGTTTCCAGCCCATCATTTTTCCATGTAAAGGCTGTGAGATTGTAGCCTTTAAAATGCTGAAAGTGTTTTAGTGCTTTGGGTTTGGAATCGTTTCAAACTTCTCCCTCACAGATGGTTGCACTGTTAAGGAATCGGCCTCTCTTAAATCAGGAAATGATGCAATCTATTTTGTTACTCTGAGACAGATTTCTGGGGGAGATCCTTTCTTACTCCAAGGCAGATTTCTAGATGAGCAAGTGTTTTTGATCTTTCTATGGGACTTGAAAATGACCTTTCTTGTTCTAGCAGCCAACAGAACACTTTGTCATTTCTTTTCATACAACATTTACAATATTTCATTTACCTTATTGAAAAACTAAATGTTTTGAACTCTGTGCTAGATTTACTGTTCCAGTACTTACAGAAAAGTGAGAATTTCTTCCGTGCCTCCATTTTATAACTGGATTTTTATTCAGTTAAATAAGACCCTGAAAAAGGGTCTGGGAAAACAATAATAGTTTCCATATTCTGAGCTTTGAAGATCCCAGTGCTGTTGGAAAAATAATAATGGGCCTCTTTCTCAAATGGAAAATGTGATGACTTCTGGAATTAATGTATTGTAAAGGGACACTAGAGAGCAGAATAAATGCTTTTGTTTGAAAATCATCCTGTACTTGGTGTGTGTGCAAGTGTGTACACTACAGTTAGGGTTTTTTTAAAAGTGTGGGTGATACAAATTTTTTTATTTTTCTTTATGTGTATCAGTTGTTAAAGGACTAAAATAAATTCCCAGCTTTGGCTTAGATGTTGCTTTAATTTAACGTGAAGCAAGCTGTTATCATGTAAGGATAGACTCTCTCTAACCATGTCAGAAGTACTTATTTCAGACTTGTTGAATTTTATATTCATCTTGACTTACATTCTAGCAGTAGATAAATTATGTGATCCAAATAAATCACATTTTTCAGTACTTTGCCTTCAGCCACACTTTTGTGGCCTTCAGTAAAACAAACCAAGCCAGAGGGAGGAAGTAGCCCTGGATTCCAGCTCTGAGATAAAATGTTCCACAAAGGAGTGTTTTACAAGGTATTGTATGACGAAGTCTTGCTTCACAACTCAGGTGTACCGCAGTACAAATGATAACTAATCATCGCCATAAAATGCAAACGAGGCATGCTAAACTGGATTTATGTGAAATACAAGGCTGTTGAGGTTAATCTTGTCTGTCTGCTGGAATTTGCATTTTGCAAGGGGCTGGCAGTGCCAGTACAGCACAGCAGCAGACTGCCCTCCACTGGGGCCCTGCTAGTCACAACCACCACTCCAGCACAGCAGGCTCTGCAATGCAGCACTTCTTTCATTTGTTTTAAGTGAAGTTTTTTTCCCCTTAAAAATAAAATCAAATTAAAAAAAACTAACCAAAAAAACCAAAAACGAACAACTGAAAGCAGAAGTTATGCAAAGGCCAGATGTTTGATATAATTATTTGGGTACCCCCTGGGGAGAAAAGAGCGTGAAGACTCCTAAGCGTTGCAGGCTGAAGCCTAGTTAAGTGAACGGTAAATATTCACAGGGGTTGACTCCTAATTCTGTTAGTTGCGTGAGCAGAGCCATTATCCAGGGGCAATGACAAAAAGCTTCTTTACAGGATCTGTACCTAGTTAGTAGCAGTGACAGAGCTGTAAATTTCTTACGGAGTTTCAGTTATACTGTTTTATATACTATTGTTCTGCAGACAAGCTGGAAAAAGGTCTGTAATTTGAAGGTATGAGGCATTTTTTGTACTGACGTCACTGCACGTGAAGAATGGATTGCAATTTTTTATTTTATTTTTTAAAAAGAAAATATTTTTTAAAAAAATAAAATAGTTACTCTAGTTGAGAGACTGCTTGTAGAACAGACTGGCATCCCAGCAGAAGATCCTTATGGCCCTGATGTTGGGTAAATTGTTGGTAAACTGACTGAAACTTCCTGAGAAAAATATGCATTTATCTCTTTTTAAATCTTTGGCAGGATTGACTCAACATTTAGTTACAGACTACAAGCAAGTTGTAGAACTTCTAGAAGAAGGAATAGCTAAAAGGTATTTTATAAAACAAACCAGCTCCATCTTTAATTAACAGTTCTTTCACCATGTGTTGATTTCATTAATGTTTATTTTACTGACAGTGTTGCCAATGCTTTGTTGTGACAGGATGTCAGATTTTATGATCCTGCACATGATGTACACATAAGATGTTACATATTCTCATATTATCCCAATAACAGCTAAAAGCACTCATGAAGTTGTTTCTTCAAAACTGATCCCATGCTGACTTACCCACAAAATTCAACCATCTGTCTGGGATAAAAAATGCATGCCAGGAAAACATTTTGCTGTAAGCAGACTTCTGTTTTTCTCCTCCACTTGCTTGTGACCCTTTAGATTGTATAGCTTTCAACTCACTTGTTAGTGTAACTTAGTGATTTAAAACTGCTGAAAAGATAGTATATTTTAATTTAATTTATAAAAATATGTGTTTTATAATTATTTGTTTTAAATTTTACAAGTATTTTTTTAAGTTCTTAGTCCAAACCATGCATGTTTGCTATGAGAGAACTGTGGGAATTGGCACACCAGTGAAGCCAGTGATTTCAGTTCTCATTAGTCAAGACACTTCTTTGTGTATTCCACAGGGAGCCTTGGATATCAATACAACTGCTAATACAGTGGTAGAAAAGAGTTGTATTTGAAAGGATCCTCCAAATACAAATCACAGTTCCAAAATTCGTATTAAATCTTATCGTAAGAGAGGCCAAGATTTTAGAATATCACTGATGCTGGGAAGTAAATAAAAACTAAGCCGCATTATCGAAAAAACATAGAATATACTGCAGGATTAAGTTTTGCTGCTTCTGCTTGTAGTAATCAAGAGATGCAACTCTGTGGTAAGAATAGATTTTTTCAAAAGAACGACAAAATTCTAGTCTGTCTGCTAGCGTAATCCTATAGTCGTCTTGTTGCTAAGGAAAAAGAAGATGAGGAGAAAACAAAATCTGAGGTTCAATATTTTGTGTGTAGGTTTTTGTGATGCTGAAGTTTCAAACTATGTCACTTGCATGAAACCAAGCAACTACTTCTTTTTCTGAATAACTTTTCAAAAACTTATTTGGAATATAGAGGAAACTCCTTTTTGCCTATAGTGTTTATTTTTATGAAATATTCTATAGAGTATTTATTAGCACATTATAAATGCAAACAAACTAATTTAAAACATCTGCTGTCTGGGAAATGATGCAAAAAGAACATCAGCAAGATCTTAGGGATAAAGAAGGTGGGGAACAAGTTGCAGTTGCCCCATATGGCTGGAGGCAGGAGAGGATTGAATGGGACATGGTGGATCCAGGTCTGACTATACAGGAAAGATAGGAGGGGAAGCTCCCCTTGAGCATGGGTGGTGCCTTTCATGGGGGAGAGGGTGGCTCCTGTACTAACAACAAGCAGAGTTTACTGAAAGCATTTTTACCATCAGTTGGTTTTATCAGGCCATCTCCAGCTTGCTCTGGCTGCACCTGTCCATTCTAAAATAAACAAACAGGATTTTCAACATGCAATCATTATTTTTGTTGTAACTCTCAGTGCTATTATTTTATTTTTCTCTTAATACTTTGCAAGACTCAGTCTTAAATGCTTAAGAATAGAATTTTTAAAATGCAGGAAATACAAATTTCCAAAAACATATCCTCGATGCTGTGTAAAGCAAAACAATCAATGAATCTAGATAATATTATTAGAACAGTTAAAACTATTAAAATGAATACCACATGCCACAGTGAAATAGAATATATGAAAAGCTAACACAGATTCTCCCATAAAAATGCTTACGTGGGTTGTGAGTACTTGAGATGTGAACTTGCCCTCCAATTACCCCGTGTATTGTCGGAGTTGAGAAGCGAGTACTAACACTTCCTCCTCCAAATCCTGGGGCACTTTCTATTTCTCTTTTGCTTTATAAACTTCAGTGCCGTTCCCTTATATTCTCTGGCTGCTGTAGAGCTGTTTTCTGTCTTCTGCCCTTTACCTAATTGTTTGTCTTCCTCCTCCAACATCTGGAGACTAGTTCACGTTCTCCTGCTTCCTCAGCTTGTAACCATGATGCACTAGACTTGCCTGTAGGTTTTGGCAGAGCCTGCTCACATGGCTGTGGAGGTGTAGGGAAGCACAGAGCAATAGGGAGGAGAATCCCGGAGTCCTTTGGCCTCTGGCAGCAGCTCAGGGGCATACACACAGCTGCAGCTCTCTGGTGCAGCCAGACTCTGCAGTACTCTGACAGCTGGGCTCCTAACAAAAAATGTGGTTCCACAGTCCTTGTGTGCACTATTAAAATTGGCTGTTGTTGTTGAGAGTAAGCTTGGCAAAACCGATGCTTAGTGCTGCACATATAGACAATATTCAAGGCATGCTCCAAGAGTGACAAAAGACCCGTGACCTGGCTTCTGCCCTAGGCAAAACTCTGCTTTCTTTGTGTTTGTCTAATCAAAACAACAACAAAGAAAGTAGAATCTCCAAAAGTTTGTGTTTCAGAGACAGTGGGAGAGTGCCGCTGCTGCTCCTCCTCCTGTGCCTGGTACCTGATGGCCAGAGGGCTAGAGACGGATGGTCTGTCCACATGGTAAAGCCAAGCAAGTGGTACACGAGTGAATTACAGCGTTCATTGGTACTTATACGGGTAGACTGGCTAATCTCATTGGACTCCTCTAACAGTGTAAAACTACAGTATCAGCCCTGTGACAGAAGGGAGCCCCAGAAGCGGTATATGAAGCCTTTTGGACCCTTTGAAGTACCAAGAAATAAAAATGAGAACAATGGAACTATATGGAGAAAATGTACCAGGCCAGTGCATTCAGTGGTGTTGGGGGTGAGCTGCATGATGCAGTTGCTGGCTGTACGTCTCTGCTCTGTTCTACCCTTATGCAACACCTTACACCTGTGCTGTAAGGCTGCTTTAAGATATTTCTTCTGAGTGCTTCTGTTGGACAAAACCACCTCTAACCGACTCAATTTCCAGCCTTCCAGGTCCTCTGCCAAACACTCTGTGATCAGATGCAAGAATACAGCCTGCCATATTTTCCAAATTTCACATTCCTTCATCTTCATTTATCTGCTGTATTTGTTATTTTTGCTTTCCCTGAATACAGGGAAATAAGCCTTTGTAATTGAATGGTTTGTTCTTCTCTCTAGAATCACAGCAGCTACACATATTCACAATGCCAGCAGCAGATCCCATGCTATCTTCACCATCCACTACACTCAGGTTAGCTAAAAATAATCCAACTTCCTTTTCTCTTCTCTCTCAAAAAGCATTGTTCAATGTGTTGTGCATTGTTTACTTGTCACTGTTTTGTGCTGTTCGAAATAATCTCGGTGGAAGCGGTTACTTACTTCCTTTGGATCACACTGCAGATGTGTTACTCTTCCTACACCACCTGATGTGTTGAGTGTTTACTGAAGTGTTCTTGTTCCTTCATGCAAGCTTACAGTCAGAAGTGATGCCAAAGACCCACTGTAAAAAGAAATGTTTGAAGTTTTAATCAGCCCTTTGAAATGCAATACCCCTTCTAGGATGCTGTGAAAATTACATGTAAATATGTTTGAAGTTATGTTTTGTCACACTTGTTTAGGATCCTTAACTGAAGTATAGCATTAGTTTAACACTTACCAAAATTTTGTATCTGTCCAGCTTTTCAGATGTGCTCATCTCTTTAGCATTTGGCATCCAGTACTCTTCCAGAGACAATGCACCCTTTCTCCGGAGGAATTATATCCTTCCCTGGCAGGGAAATCGTTCAGTGATCCAATAGACCTTTTCTATCTCACATTTCTAACATCCTGTAATCACAGAACATTTCGGGGCATTTTTCAGTAGTTTCACAAAAGACCTTTGGAATACATTAGTGGAAAATACCTCTGCAAGATCTACAAGAAAGCCTTTCACAGTCGCTAGGCAGTAAAGGTTTTTTTTCAAGAGGAAATCAGCATAAGAGGGTAGTTTCTCTGTTGGGTGAGAAAGCTGTTGAGTTAATGGTTTGAACATAGTCAGTGGGTCAAGGTCACGAAGAAAGGCAGTGAGACAGTTGTGTACAACTCCGTTTCAAACAAAAGAGCACATCTATTTTATTTTCATTAATTAATTAAGAGGAATAATCTTCCTTATTTACATATTTCTCTTCAGGCTATATTGGAGAACAATCTCCCTTCTGAAATTGCAAGCAAGATCAACTTAGTGGACCTTGCAGGCAGGTAATAATATACTGAGGGGCAAAAAGGTAATTTTCTCTGAAGATGTTGGTAGTACTGCCTTAAAAGATGAAATTTAATATTTTAAAACTTCATTAAACTAACAACAAGCCTGACTTTTTTGTATACAGTAACAAGGAATATTGAGGTAACATTGTCTCTGTCACCTGCTCTTCTGTATTGGGTATTGGATTTCATTGAGGAAGGTAATTCCTGGGTCCTCAGATCCAATATTGTGCTGTTGCATACGTTTAAGGTAATTCCATTCAACCTGGTGTTCTTATTAAGTGGCTTTTCCAGTAGCTATTGGTGGAATTACCAAATCTGAGCTTGAAAAGAGGCGGGGAAGGAATGTATTCCTCATGGCTGCCTAGCATAAGTGGGAGAAAATAGTCATATGTCACTGCTTATGTTTTTCATGTTACAAAAGTTCCTAAGTCTCTGATCTTAGCTATGCATTTCAGGGAGGAACATGTGGTTATGGTGGATGTCACAGAGTGTAGAAAGATGGAAGTTGTGCTGAAGAGTTACAGAACAGCTGGAGAACAGGGCATTTTTCTTTCTCAAGAATGTAAATTGCCATGCATGTCTGAGCAGAGAAAGTAGCATTGAGAGGATATACAGACCTTTGCACTGAGCCAGTGAAGAGAGTGAACCGTTGCAGAGCTGTGAAATGTGTGTTTGGTTTTTTTTTTAATTCAGAACCACTATGATTGGGTTGCACAGTTCAGGCTTGAATTTATGTTTTGATGAGTCTTTAACAGTAGTTTGTGGCAGCGGCCTTGGCTCCTGGTTGTTTGGACTTTCTGAACCAGAGTGCAATGTAAAGTATTCAAAGCGTATGTTTTTGTAATTACAAAGCTTGCAATTTCTGTTTTCTTGTATGTCAGGAAAATACATAATGCTTATCATAATGAATGTATGTTAATAATGGAGCATTTTTTTTTCTTTGCATTGTATTTTCCATGCTTGTGTGCTACAGTGAAAGAGCAGATCCCAGTTACTGTAAAGATCGAATTACCGAAGGTGCCAATATCAACAAGTCATTAGTTACACTTGGAATTGTCATCTCCACTTTAGGTAAGCATAGTAGTTCTTTATATTGAAGGGTAGTGATAAAAGCATAAGGCTTGCTCACCATGTGCTGTGTGTTAATGTTTATCTATATTTACAACAAAAGGCTGAAGAGAACAGTTGTGTGGCATCTTCACAAACTGTAATGGCATCTAAGAAAATTAAATAACCATGACAGAAAGAGATGACCCCTTTCCTGAGCTCTGTGGTATTTCTCCTTCAGCACAAAATTCACAGATGTTCAGCAGCTGCCAGAGCATAAACACCATAACAAGCGAAGGGGAGAGCAGCCATGCGGACAGTCCTTCCACAGGCAGCATCAGTGGGACCAGGCGACCAGCTTACATTCCATACCGTGACTCCATCCTTACCTGGCTTTTGAAGGACAGTTTGGGAGGCAACTCTAAGACCATTATGATTGCCAGTGAGTTTGGTTTCTATTCATTGTTAACATTTTGCACTACGCTACCCCCTTAAAATACACCTGTACTGCAGTGAGAAGACAGCTATATCACTTAGAATCTGTCCTTGTAAAGATTTTCATAAATACTTCATAGGATACTCAAGGAAATGAAAAGGCATGCTGATTGTGCGCGATGTTAAGCTTAAGAGTCTTTCCAAGGTCATAGCTTTGATTTAAAGTGATCCATTGCAAGAGTTTGAAAGAAACGTGTATGTGCAGAAATAACATCTGTGAACGGTGATTTTTCTTGGTGGCCGAAACAGTGAGGTGTAAGGCATTAGTTAGTAAGGCTCTTCGTATCCAGCTGTTGGTCAGGATGAAGTTGGCTTTCTCACAGCTTGCTCGCTGCTAGGCAGGGACATTCATGTCAAAGAAGCCTAAGGAACTCAGTTACCAACATCCATTGATTTCAGTGAGGTTTGGTTGCTTGACTGTTGATTCCGATAAAAAAGCCAAATTACGTAAAATTCTATACTGCGTGATACATATGCAGCATTCTGCAACTCACAGAGCTGGTAGGGGTAAAGGGGATAAGAAGTTGATAGCTTGAATTCAAACAGCTCGCACTTCTTTAAAACTATGTTTCTTGCAAATTAGTCCACAGGTAATCCATAACCTTCAGTAACCACCACAAAAATCGGAGAAATGCAGCTATAGTGTTATGTTCATGGCTGGACTCGATGATCTGAAAGGTGCCTTCCAACCTAGGCAATTCTATAATTCTATGATTCAGTTATAAATACAATCTTGAGAAGACATTCTCTGTGAGCTTAATAAAATATCCCTAAGGATGGTTTTGGTTTTGTTTTTTAAAGAAGCAAGACTAAAAATGTCCCATTTTTTGAAAAGCAGTGAGTTAAATGGATTACTTTCTAAAACAGTATTTATTTTCCATTTTTTTTCTGTCTGTAGCTATCTCTCCTGCCAGCTCCAGCTACAACGAGACCATGAGTACCTTGAGATATGCTTCAAATGCCAAAAATATCATTAACAAGCCCAGAGTGAATGAGGTGAGGCCTTGGGTTCTGCTTTTCATTCTTGTTCCATTTTGTTGTGTGCATTATTTAAGGTATATACAGTATATCTGCTCTCTGAATAAAACTCATACCTCTTTTTCCCATGTTAATGAGAGCTAAAAAGGAGCCTCAGTCCTCTGCCTCTTGAACCATTTAGAATTTCACACCTATTTTTTATCCTTCATCTCTTTCCATTGAGTTTCAATCATCCTTCTCTTTTAATTCTTACAATATGTATATTTACCCTATGTCTTTATCCTAAATATTGGCGGAGTTACAGATGTGTTAGGATTATTTGTTACTATTTAACCTGTTACTGTAAGTGCATAACCCTTGCAGCCCTTCCTTGTGGCATATTAAATGAACTCTGTTAAGGTTGTAAAGTCAAGAATTCAGAAGTTAAATACCAGGTTTAAGGTAGCCTATGCAGTCTCAATTTATCTTCTTTTCAGCACGCAAAATGATGAAGCCTTTAAATACATGGCAACTATTTTTGCCACAGAACCCCAGCTTCATTCATTGCATAAAGTAGGCCTGTTCCAGGTATGAACTCTGACTGTATGGCAGTTTCATCTGTTTGATTGTGCAGGGGTCCTTCACAGACTGCACAAGTTAAAAGGTGACATGGTATTAAGGGGAAGGCCTGATGCTGTCTTGGAGGACTGGGTTCTGTCACTGCCTCTGCTGCAGCATTCTTGTTTGATGCTGGTCCAGATGCTTAAAGCAAATTTTCAATGTGTGCTTGTTCATCATTTTCCATCCTTACCCCTAGTCCACATTTATCAAATGGGAAAAACGTAAACTCTTCCAATCAAAGACATGCTGTTAAAATAGGTTGATTAGCAGTTGTGGTTTTAGACGCTATAGTGATGAGAATTGGCACAAAAAATATTCATGGGGAAATGCATAATTCTGTCTGTCTCCACAGCAAAATTCAAATAGCACATAATAATCAAGATCTATGATCACACATGCTAGCAATATAAAACTCTTGAATGGTTGGTCTTTAACTGAGCATTCTTCACCTAGCGTTCTGCATGAGGCTGCCATCCTACAGTGATCATGTAAGTTAAGGACTGAATTTAAGGGGACTGAATTAAATTTTCAAAAAAAGAAGTCTTGATTCCAGCATTTCCTGATCTTTGAGCAGTTGACTTTACAACTTTAGTAATGTTCTTCCGTGATTTGGCCTGGGTGCATGAAGATTTTGTCTGTAGATAAAAGGATAGAATCTGAGAGATGTACTTCATTTATTTGCTTTCTTAATGATACTCTGTTAAATCTTGGGCAGAAGGAAACCCTGCTAATCTAAGGTTTCCCAAATTTAATTCACATCCCTATTACCAGTGCCCGTAACTAGTTTTTAGACATCACTAGTGGCAGCAACACTGTGTTTGGTTTTCACAGCAGCAGTTCTCAACTCTGTCACAGGCCACAGGCAAGTAAACACAGTCCTCCTGCGTTGGCCTCTTGTTACATACAACGTCTCAGCCTCCAAACTTGCATGCCCACCGATCTCTTGCACAGCCCATGCTAGGCCTTTAGCTCCATCCCTTCAACTAGCTGCCTTCTTCCCCTCGCTGCAAATTAACCTGAGCCAAAGCGTCACTGGCAGCCCAGAAAAAGTTAACTCTTGAGTTTCCCTGAACTGTCTGCAAAAAGCTGCTTTCCAGAAACTGCCTGTGCAGAGGTGCTTATTCTGAAAGTGAGATAAATGCCTCCACACAAGCAGGCAGGAAATGCTTTTTGTATCAGCTGCAAAGGATTTTAGTACCACGGCTGGTGACATTCTGACTTAGTGTCCTCTAGTCTCATTTCCTCCTCTTCATGACAGAAATAACAGCATTTTTCTGACCTGATGGGACTATTTTGAAGGTAAATCCATAAAAGTAGTGATGTGTCCAGCTATTGTGATGATGGGAACAAATGCTATGGTAGGTCTATGTTCAGAAAAAAGATGGAACAAAGTTTATCGGAAAAGAGAACCTATTAAACTTGGGAACCACCTACATCCTAGGCAGCACATCCCAGAGGCCTGGCACAGTGACGCAAGGAGTACTGCTGTGAATGTGCCTGTTCTCCTCTCCTCCTGGCTCTTGTAAAAGCTCTGTATTGATTTCTTTAGCTAGAAATGTTTAAAGAATGATTTTTCCAACATCTGTGTCTCAATGTTTCAGGATGCAAATGTAAAACTGATCAGAGAACTGCGAGAAGAAATTGATAGATTGAAGACTATGCTGATGAGCTTTGAACTGGTACGTAGGAACACCTCCCATCTGGAGCTCTAATGGTACTTTAGGTATCTACACTAGCTGACTTTTGTCCCATCTGTTTATCTTTTCATGTTTATTAAACTGTTCTCTGAGTGATTTCACCATAATTATAAGGCTAACTGCATTTCTGTCATTCCTCCTTTTTCTGGCATTATATTGATAATCCTGGAGTATAAGCAGTTGTGTAATGATCAGAAAGGATTTCCTTTGCTGTCTTTCATGGAGTCAGATAGTTTTGTTGTCCATAAAAAACGTGAAATAGAAATATTTTATTTGTAGTGATATGGAAGCACAAAGACAGTACAAAATATTAATCGTTAAGGTGATTTCCCTGCCAGACTTGTTACAATCCCCTTTTCTAAAAAAGTGAACTAGTAGGCCTGAATAGTGTTGGAATTTTCACCCTGCCTGCACACTCTGTCCCCCAGAAGAAGTTGTGAACATCTGTGAGCCCTCACAATACAGCTGACAGTCTGTGTTTTTCCCCTTTGGAATAATAATAGCGTCTTGGTTTTCCGTGCCATAGGGAGCATGTTTTGCTGGGGGAGACTGGAAATGCAGTCCAGGATTTATTTACATAGAAGTATCTCTCTGTTAATGCTCTTTCACCAGTTCTTCACAAAAACTTGCGTGCAATAGCTAGAGAGGTGTAGGCTAGATGCTAGAAGGCAGTATCAAATGTCTGTGTATTTTGTCTTTCCTTCTCCTGAGTTCATCTCCTTGAAATCCTGGAGAGTGAAAGAACGTGCCTGCCAGTTGTGAATAAGGGAACTAATATGTAGATCTCGGTGGCTGTTTTTTGTACAGAGGAATTCCAGTCCTTCTTGGAGCGATGACAGGGATGGAAATCTGACTGAGCTGGTTCTTCAGAATGAAATGAAGGTGTGTGTGATCTATTTGATGCTGTAACTCTCTCCTGTTTCACTGGGCCAAAGGGGATAGCATTGCCATAGTTTGAAATCACAGTGAAAATGTTTTTGTCCTAATCCTTTCCTGTTTGCTCTGAATATGCAAGAAATAGCTATCCATAATGCATATTGGGTGCTCTCTACCAATTTGTGATGAAAGTCTCGTGTCCTCAATGGGATACTGTCCATTGCATACCACTAAGTCTGCACAACCTACTCCTTGTTTGAAAGCTGTCTCAGTATATCACAGTAATTCATTATACAGAGCCTCTCTCTTCTAAGATTAAACTCCTCTGATTTGTTCAAAGGAAATTATTGTGCAGTCACCAAATTACTAAGAAGATTTGATCACTGGTGACCTAGAAAGGTTTTGGAGATCTTCATTTTAAGTTTTGCTTAAAGACAGGCAAAATAACTAGTTAGCATGATCATATATCTTTCTGGCATTTTGGGGGAATGAGTCTTCAAAAGATTAAACCTGCTTCATTCGATGGTAGTACAGTTTTTACCTGATTTTTTTTGTTGCTACAGAAATGTACTGCAATTAGAAATACACCTGCATTGCAACTGGTGAAAGAATTTTGCATCCAGTAAATGGAAAATATCCTGTTATTTCTGAAGAAATTTATGTATGAGAAAAATTAACTTGCTTAGTAAGTGAAACAATTTCCTCTCCTATTCTTTAAGATTGAGCAATTGACCAAAGACTGGACAAGTAAATGGACAGACAGGAAAGCCATCATGGAAGAATACAGTGTGGACATCAACAAAGAAAAAGCTGGAGTAACAATAGATTCTAGTTTACCTCATCTAATGGCCATGGATGATGATATCCTCAGCACAGGAGTGGTGCTGTATCATCTCAGGGTGAGATATTGTCACTTGTCTTATTTTTTTCCTTGAATTTTAAAACATTTGTTTTCTTTTGAAAAAAGGCCATAGCCCACAAGACACAGATAAAAGGAAAAAAAAAAGCAGAAACGGATACATGAAAATGGAGGAGGAGAAGAATTCATATATGGAATAATAATTTGACCTTTTATGAATTCACGTGCAAACTATTTGATGATGTATAATAAGCAAAGCAAAATACTCAAAATAAGCATTAGTAGTTTATTCACAAAGCATGAGGACAGGCGCGTGTGCCTGCATGTGTGTGTAAACATAAAGAATGGTGCTTAAAGTATACCACACACACTGGTCCAGATTTTACTTGGTACTTGCATACTTGTGACTGGAATACTTGTATGTGTAGAATAAAGGTAAAAGTAAGCTTTAACAAGCACAGCTCGCTTTGGCAATGACTTCTATATATTGCCTGCCAAGTATACCCCTGGTGTGTAGCTTGAATGCTAATTACTTGCGATCTCACTTGAGTGACTATTTTCCAGGATCAGGTAGAAATCCTGCACTCATAGATATTGTTTTGCTGTGTAGCTGCTCATTTAAGGCAAGGTTTTTACCAAGAAACCTTCATAACATCCTATGTATATTACTCCACATTGCAGCTTATGATGTGCATTAGGGTGTTTATTTTCTTTTGATTAAGTCAGTGCTAAGTTGGACTTCAACCTTTTACTGTTGTTTAAATTAATGGAAATTACTGAAATATTGATACCATTTAATGTAAAAGGAATGATGGATGGGCATCTCTACAGAGGTGTGATCATTAGCAAAAAATGTGTTAAATATGGTTGAAAATCATGTATCTGTCTACTAATAAAATATCTTAATCCAAATCTAGGTTTTGTGCTATCTGATATAGTTTAGGGACACAGGATTTTTTTTTCCCGTTAAAAAGCCGCAGCAAATATTTGAAACAGAAATCGTGCTGTTCTTTATCATGTTGAAAGAGAAACTTTCCTAATTTTTCTTGTGCCAGCACAAAGAACTTGTACTAGGTAATAATTAGGGACCAAGTAATAATGTCCAGTGCTGATCAATGTGCAACTTGAACTACTTAATCCTACATTAACATTAAATATTTATTAAAAGTCATTGCTACTACTTAAATGTTTTTCCATTACGTGCCATTTTGGAAACAGCAAATATTTTCACATACTAATTTTGACAACACCTAAAGTAATTTAAAGATACTAATTTTAATGAAGGAACCTAGTTTGAAGGGTCACCTTCTGAAGTCATTAGTGTCTCTCTGTCACACTAACGTCTTTGTCCCCTCTTTCTTTGCTCCTAGATGCTGCCTTTTCTTTTCATTGTGCTTTGCATCTTTTAGACTCTGGTGTCTATTACCTTCATCTGAACAACAAGAAGGTAAAACATGAGCAGTTCCTTACATATTAGGGCTTTGACATATAACAGCACTTCACATTGTAGTTCTAGGGAGAGGTCGTGGCAGCAGTTCTCAGATCATGTAGAATAAATATTGTGTTACTCTTTCAGTCTCTTGATATTCCATAGTATTAATTGCACTAATCGATGCTGCATCTATGCTTGAAGAACCTTTCTTAGGTTCTGTTCTTTTTTTCTGGCTTTCATTAACAAAAATATATGTTTTCCCTATAACTGAGCTTTTTTGCATAGCTTAAAAATATGGGATTTTTTAAAATATTGTTTTAGAAAAAGATGTACTTCGCAAACTTATTTTGAAAGTTGGAGTACTTCCAAAACTGACGGGGGAAAGCAATCTTGCTCTTTATGGTTCTATAATGCTGCTTGGGAGTTCTACCCTTAGTCAGGAAACGCTGCCAGAAGAGGGTAACAATGTAAAAGCACTTCAACAGTTATGAAGATGTATCGTGGTACATTAAGGTGAAGTTGTGCGATCATTTTGTCTGAATCACGTGTCTTTCACTTTTTCAGGTAGAATACTCAATATTAAATCAGGAAAGAGTATAAACATTGAAATTATTAGCTCAGCAATAGCATTTGGAAAAATGAAATCAATGTGGGCCTGGCCTATGTTATGGCACTGTTTGTTTTGTTTTCTTCTTGCAAGTTTACTTGTATCCTATCTGTACTCTTGCTCTCAGCTGCAATTTTTAGTTGTGCTTAAATCTCAGTCAGAATCACTCCACCAACTGGGATACTATTGCGAATTTCATGAACCAATACTGCTGTAATATACTTTCCTGAATTAAATTGTATTACCAGAGAGTTATTTCAGCACATTGGAAAAAGGTTTATTTTGGAATTAGAATAACTGTGTCTTTGCTTAGTCAAGAAGGTAATTGATAAAGAGGTCTTTTAGGAGTTGGTTTACTTCTCTTGGTATAAAATGCATGTTGCTAACTCATTTGCTTGTGCGAGGTGAGTCAAAGGCTATATGGATCATAAGTTTTCTACAAGTTGTGGCCAAGCCGTGTGGATATTTTGTGGTTGAGTCCATTGAATGTTAAGCTGACATGTAACTTGATAATAACTCCAAAGCAGGGTCACTGGCCACAATCCAGCTTTCAGCCCCTCCAGCAAGGGAGTCTCAGCAGGGCTTGTAGCAAAGGGCTGTGTTAGTTGGTTCAGATAGCTGAGCTCTGTGAGGAACTGAATGACTATCACTCTCTTTCCCTCCAATGCACAAAACCACTGTGATTCCCCCATAATTACTCATAACTGCATCATCTTACAGCAATGCACAGCTTCCCTTTTCCCAGGGAAACTTCTGGAAACTTTTCCCAGGGAAACTTCCCTTCACACTTCTGATTACCACTTCTTGCTTCATGCTTTAATCTAGGTTACAGTATGCTTGGAGCAGGAAGCATATTCAGTTTATTCTAATTAGAATACAAAAATAAAGAAGTTTAATGATGGTAATAAATTTTAATATCACTGAAAGGGTTGCCACTAAAGTAATCTTAGAGTGTATTCACTAATCAGTTTACAATAACGAAGTATAGCCTCCCTTCCGAGATGGGAAATGATCCTGCTTTGTTTTCCTAAGGAAAAAGATATAACTGGGAATGGAACATACTAGACAGGTGGTAAATTCATTGCTTTTTTTGGTAGTTTTTTTTTCTCATAGTATTGATTAAATGACTCATTAAATGCTTCATTGATATATGCACTGTACCATAAAAATACAGTCTCCCTTCTATCGCTGGTCCATAATATGGTTTGAGTCTGCTTGTTCTGGAGACTTTTGTTCCTAAGCAGTTCTTTTCTCTGAAGTTATTGATTCTTAAAATTTGGGAACTTGCCTATATACCATAATCACCAAGAAGACCTTTTATAAATGTCATTTAAGTTTTGGAAAAAAGTTCTCCTTTAGTAGTTAGTTTGAAGAATTCATAATCTGTGAGAGAGTTCCCTTATGAAATAGGAATTCTGTAACTTTTCTGTCTGAAAAGCCTAGTGAACTGAATAATTATTTTGCAGCTTCTTTCTTCCTGTATGGATATTTATAAAAAGAATGATCTAATTTCTGCAAACAACAAATCTCCCTGTAAAAGTTCAAAGATCAGAATATTTGTTCATATTCAAAATATTTTTCTCAATCACAGTCCAAAAAATCATCCACCGAGAGTTATTTCATCTATTGGAGTTGTACTAGGAGAAGCTGACGTAGCTGCAAGATAAGAAGTAGTTGCACTGCTATGGGGAACAGCAGACTGAGTATTATGAAGTAGTAGACAGAGTTTGCTCTAAACAATTCAAGTGATTTATTTCAGGTATTTGCTAAGATGCTGTACCAACACTTTTTAAATTATTATATATAAACCACTTTCAGTAACCAACTTTTAAATTAATTCTTTTCTTGTTTTAGGAAGGAACAACCAAAATTGGAAGAAGTGATTCAGACCAAGATCAAGATATTGGTAAGAGAATGATATTACAAATTATTTTATGATATGGTCAGGTCAAACCAAGAGATTTATATTTGTCATGTGCGATAGCTAGGTAATGTTTCTGTTTGTCAGCTTTCTTTACAGAAGAAGGTAAGTAGAAGAGAATAATTGTTGAAGCTGCCTAAAATCTTTCCGCTATTTTTTGTTTAAGAGGTCAGAAAGTCAATGGTCTTGATCTAATTGAGATTTCTTCATAATTTCTTCCCACTTGTGAAATGCTACAGTAGGGTTTAAAAATATCTTCATCCAACATGCAAATCTTGGTATGTTCTATCCTAAACTAGTGGCACAAGTGATCATGAGACATTGAAAATCCTTTTCACCCCTACTTTGGCAGAGTATTTTAGATATAAAATCCAAATTATTCAGAATATTTTTTGTTTTATTTCATTTATGCTTTTAATTTTGTCAATCTCAAGAGCTGCAAATTATGATAGAGAGTTGCAACTATATACTGAAACTGGAAACTTTGTGGAATCTCAGCTTTGGTTAGTTCTGCTAAGTTTGGTTAAGTTTGTTTTTCTGACAGTAGGTTAGTAAAATATAAACAATAAATGACATAACACTAAGAAAATTCAGCATAATAGAATAATTTGCATATCAGCTCACACATCAGAAAGTAGTGTATAGTTTTCTAGAACCAGAAATACTTTAAAAGAGCAATCTCATTATTTTCAATCAAGTAAGTTTTTTCTGTGATTGGCTATCAATCAAAGATGGCAACTTAATCTCCTTGGTCTGCACGTGACATAGTTCTCTGAAGTATGCAGTCATAGTGTCAAACAGTGCATGGTATTTAATTCTGAGGAAAATAGTGCAAACCCAACCCCTTCAACAGGTGAAATAAAACAAATGTATACATTGTAGTTTTGCAGGGAAGGTGGATTGAAAGGGATCATTGTATGATAGATAACAACTGTGGGATTGTGACGCTGAGACCAGTTCAGGGCGCACACTGCACTGTGAATGGATGTGAAGTCACTGGATCATGTCGTCTGTCACAAGGTAAGGCTTGCTTTTGCTGTAAATGCTGTGTTATAATCAATTTACCTTTGGAGTTTAGAGCTTTAGAGACAAGGATTTATCGAACTCATGCAGATCTAAGAAATATATCTCTCAGTCTCCTACTTAGCACCACAAGGTTTCATCCATGGCTAGAGGTTCCAGACTGGGACAAATTAAGTACCCCACAGAAAGTAAAATGAAGATGTACGTGACAATATTAAAACCCCTTTTGGCAGCAGTAGTCTGTAGCCTTCTGAAAAGGGAAGATCTGTAGTCAGAGGCACTGTTGTGGAAAGTAGTGGAGGCTGGCTCTAAGCCAGCTGACCACTGGTGGGGTTTTCTGGCCTTTATGTAATACAGTTGAAATGATCTTCAACTTTTTCATAGCGTGTTTAGGTGGAGAGTACTGGCCACTGAGTCACAGGCTATGGTGAATGAGCTCAGATGAAATGGATCAGGCTCCCAGATTTTCAGGCTGTTTAAAATTAAAAAAAAAACAACAAAACCCAACACAAAACAACAATTTCTGTGAACTTGCAGTGATCTGGATTCTTAAAAAGATAGTGTAAAAGCAAGTTTCCAGAAGTGGGTTGGTTATGTTTTTGATAGGAAGACATGCTGGTCTGTAATATGAGCAGGGGATTTACTGTTATGTTGAGTTTGCAAAGATCTCCAAGATGAATTTGCTTGGATGCTGTCATTACAGAATGATAACTCTTCTGTTCCGTAGTGTTCCACGGTGGCAAATTTTAAAAATAGTTTTCTACTCTGTGATGGTCAGAAAGCTCTTGTTTTTTGAGTTTTGGTTGTTTGTTCTTTTTTTAATGTACTACTCTGTAGTAATTTGTATATGTTGTAGTCTGTATACTGGAATTAAGAAACTGCTAACATTCTAGGGACCAACTGTTTGATGAATTATTTCTCTGTAGATTTCTAATGAATTTTTGTTCACAGGGGCCCTTGTTGTCCTTGGCAAATCTCATAAATTTAGATTCAATCACCCAGCAGAAGCTGCTATCTTAAGACAAAGAAGATCAGTAAGTTCTAAAACTGTATTCTTCTTTCCTAATTCTTCATTGATTTTCCTAATTATATTCCCTCTTGAAAGCTAGCCTGATAAAGATAATATTTCTTCTCATCATCATATTCACTTGCTTCATTTCCTCTATCTAATGGTCTGTAATGACACTAAACCTTTTGCGAGAGGACAGTAGCGCTTCTTTCAGATGTGCTTAGCAAAAGATGATGCAGATCCCTTGAATAATTTAGTGTTTCCTATTTCTAGTCATGACTACAGTAGGATTGAAACAGAAAGGCAGAATGCTGCAGTGAATAGATCAGTTAAGAATCTTTCCACATTTGATAATTTTCTGACTTATTTTCTGCCTCTGCCATTTCACCGTCCCGAATGAGGTATACTAGAAGAAATGGAAAATTTATGGGATTAAGCACTTGAGTATTGTAGACTCTGAAAGCACTTAATTGTTACATACATCAGAAATAGATAAAATATTTCTTAGTATGTTAATCTCAGGAACTAACTACTGCAAGATAGTATTTGGTCAGCTAGTTCAATAATGTTTCAAAAAAATTAGATAATTCTTAAAGTGACTGGCATATATAACTAAAAAACCTAATTTAAAGAATGTAAATTTTTCTGGTTTAGGACATAACCATATTACCAAGTGATATGGGCAAGAATCTATCTTTTAAAATGGATTTTCATACAATAACGTCTTATACTTTCTGCTCAACTGTCCTTTTGTACTCACTTCTGTAATTAAGAGCCTTAACTTCCATTTGTTTTCATTCATAGTTTCTTCATTAGTGAAACATGCGGTACATTAAAACAGAGCTACAAGAGCAGCTATACTCATTAACAAATGCATAGCAATTTTGCAAATTATCAAAGACTAAGCAGAAGTGTTAGTGAGATTATAAACTCACGTGGGAGGTATTATGCATCATTGCACACAGTACTTAACAATGGTGGTGTTAATGTTAACTTAGAAGTTCCTGGATTACTGTGATACTTTTTCTTTCTATTCTCGTGTTATGTGTTTTGTAGATTAATGAAACCCCATCCGTTCTGAGTTGTGGAGCTTTGGACTGGCTCAACTTGGATGGAAGTTGCATGCATTCTCCTCATTATATACTTTCTTCTCTTGACTAGTAAGTTAAAGCAAAGAAATAAACAATTTCTCATGTGCGATGATGTTTGAAACCAGGACTTGGTTCAGACAAAACTAAGTTGTATATAGAATAGGTCCCATCGTGTTTTCAAGTGATCAAATAAAAGTGTCCGAGAAAATGCATTCACCAGCTGACTAATACACAGTGTTATATATATATCCAAGAAACAAACCTGAAAAATTAATTGATGCACAATGAGTATTGATGCACAATCAAGAAAATGCCTTGGATGAGACTGTCAGACAGCCTTAGTACAGTTCACTTGCACATCTGCATTATAGCTGTTTTGATTTATAAGGTAATGTATAATTTTTACAATACTCTTACTTCAGTGCACAGAATGGATTTTTCTAGGTGTGATCTAACCAAGGTAATTATTACCAATTCAGTTTCCCTGCTAATTTGTTGTGGAAATCAGAAGGTTGGTTTGTTCATAAATTCCCTTTAGTTCAAGAGCTCATTGAGCCCTTTGTCTCAGAAAGCCATTGTGATTCTTGGGTTTTTGTTTGGGTTTTTTGTTGTAGGGTTGTTTTTTTTTTAAACTGAGCAGTAAATAAGGCATAAACTGCTTCCCAAATGTCAAAGAGCTGCTCATACTCACAGTGTCTAGTGTATGCTTTTCATGGCAGAGCCTTTCTGAAACGGAAAGGATTGGTGTTATGAAGACGGTGATTAAAATGTATCAGGAAAATTAATTAAGATATCTCCTGTGTTTCAGTTTATAACATTGAAAACAGAGTATCACAGAATTAAATGTAATTGAGTTCTTTCTCTTTTTTTTTTAATTCCTCTCAGCCTGGCACATTCAATTGACCTGTTAAAGGCAAGAAACAGCCATCTTCTTGTTCATATCTGTTGATAGTTTTGCTTCTTGCTAGAGCATTTTTGGTGTAGTAACATACTGGGAATCTTTTATCTCTTTATCTCTAGAGGAAGTATCTCATCTTGTTTTTATGAGCATTAAAGTTATTTCTGTTTTGAACATCTCTTCATACTTTTAGTCAAGTGGCTTGCTTTCCAACTTGGGTAGAGTGTGTCTATGTGTTTTCTTTAATGTATCTAATCTCTGCATTTGCTTTTCATTTGCTGCAGTGATACCTTTCTATACAAAATGATATTTCATTTTGTTTCTTTACTGAGGTACATTTTACGCATCACTGCTGTTATTTTCTTTGTAAAAATTAAAAAGATTTTTTAAAAAAGGCTTCGTCTAATGACCTTCAAAAGTAGATACCAAGTTGCGCTTTACATGGGTATAAACATCAGAGGTGGAGATTTTGTCACAGAAATTTGTTGATGGTCCTAGAAAAAACTGCAGAAATCCCAAACTATTGTGAACAGTTTAGCACAGAATTGCACTCGGTTTCCCCCTCTTTAGCCTGACAAAACTGAAGAACGTTTCTCATTGATTTTTGTTCAGACCGTGTTCAGATCGCAGATTTGTCTGTGTTGATCAATTTTTTAATCACTTGGACAGGACTATGCATATTACGTTGCTTATTACCGTCATACTTACCTAGAGTGTTTCAAATGGTTACTTCAGTGTAAATGAAAAGCATTATGGTGTTGCATTCACTTGATTTTTATGAATGTCCATCTCTTACAGGAATAAGCTATAAATTATATCTAATATTAGTTGTCTTTCACTTTACATAATCCACTGGTCTTTTTTTCCTCTTCAGTAGTTTTTTGGCAAAGGTAAACTGAATTGATCCACTCATCCTTCCTTTACAGTAGCCAGCCAGCCTGTGTTTCTGTCCAGACAAGTAGTTTTGCTCATGGAGGGGTGTTATGATTGAGACATCTAGCCTAAGATCGGTAATATGAGAATAAAACGAGATATATGTGGTCTCTTAAATGTCCAGCTTTTGTGTAGAAAAGTCAATGTCAAGTACTAAAAGGTGTCTGAGTTATTTTGCAAACAGTAATACAGGACTAAGCGGACTACAGGGAATGCTTATTGTTCATCAGTAAAAAGATGACCTAGTGCAGGGTCTTATCTCTGTGGGAAAGAGATGCTTAGTCGAAAATATAAGAACAGGGCAAGCCACGTGTGTGTGTCCCTCACTCCCGCTCTCTCCCCTCTCACTTGGTAGTTCTTGATGCTCTCCTAGCTGCTAGCAATCTGCACCTTAGAGTTGTCTTCTACTGAAAATTACAATAACATCTCTGTATAATAGGCTTCAGTCGAGTTTTTTCCTTCTTTTTGAACGTCTTTATGATGTCCTGTTTTTATTTTTACAGTCAAAAATGTAGAAACTGTAAAGAAAACAAATGTTCTCCTGAACTAAGGTAAGAATATTAATGTCTAAATATGCAAAATTTTTTAGCCTCT
The DNA here is from genome assembly GCF_963924245.1 of Chroicocephalus ridibundus. Lineage (NCBI taxonomy): Eukaryota > Metazoa > Chordata > Aves > Charadriiformes > Laridae > Chroicocephalus > Chroicocephalus ridibundus. The sequence continues at coordinate 43,904,389 of NC_086287.1, read as the reverse complement.
CTAGCTTTGTCTTTCTCCTACACTACACTACACTGATTTGCTACAGTAATTTCCTCCAGAAGAGATGCAAACTAGGCTTCAAGCTTTAATTTGATTTTATCATATTGAAACAAGAATCTGTACATGCAGCAGAGTTACAGGCAAGTCTCTGCAACCATGTTCTTTCTTCATACTCAGTCTTATGCAAATGGTTTGCAGCATTGTTGCACTTGTAAGCTTTAAGCCATGATTAGAGTGGGGTTTACGCTGAAGCTGCCCCAATTTACAATATATAAGAACCCTAAAATACATTAAGTTTGATGTCAGTAGTAGGTACCGTGAATACTCATTACTATATTGAAAAATCCTTGGACAAATTTTGTTCTCTTCTGGTGAGAAGAAAATGCCTTTATGGAAGAATCCAAAAAGGAGGTCCTAGCATAGAACATGGTTCATTCCTGCAAAGAGACACAGCAGCTGCACACAAAAATAATTCAGAAATTTTTACACTTCCATGGGTTTAAGTACTCTTTAATCAGGAACTGATGGTACTTTGCTTTCTTCTGGGTTTTTTATTTCAGAACATATATGTTATGGTAATGATTACTTACAGTCTTATCTCCCATGCTGTCAGTAAGATGACATTTTTCCCATCTGCTTTTCATGGGTTGAATTGCCAGTTCAACCTCTAACTGTATGTTAAAATATTTTGAGAAATGAGAGAGAAAACAGATTTCTACTGTTGCACCAAAATATTAAAACTTTAGGCATGAAACTTCCCCTGAGAAAGGGGTGTGATTCATTGTGCTCTTACTTGGCTGCTTGCTTGTACACCCTACTCAGAAGACCCCAGCACTTCAAACTTCTAATGTTTGTTGTCAGCCAGCAAACACACAGAAGGCATGTGACTGGCATCAGTCATCATATGATAGCATCACCACAAATAAGTAGATAATGAAGGTCTTGCGCCTGTCATTGCCTTAATACCATACTGCATATAAATATAAACCCTGATTTTGTTCTCTTGCTAGTTTGAAAAAAACAGGACTTGTTCCGTTAGAGTCCAGTGGTATAGCAGAACACTTGAATTAATTTTAGTTGCTTGGAACATATTTAAGCTCTCTTTCCTTGAAAGTGCCAACATTGTTAAACTGGAGAAAAAAAAATCATCTCGTAAGAATGTGTGAAATTCTACTGAACTAGAAAGGAAACAGTGCCTGTAGGTATGGCATCTGATGCTGGAGAACACAACACAAATGTTATTCTAATGTGGTATGGTTAACATGTACAACGAATATTTGTAAAAATAATACTCTGAGTTCTTACTAACAGCTTTCATTTTCAAAGTGCTCTACAAATACAAGTTAAAGAAATATTTTGCATCTCTTAAAAGATCCCTCAAATATTTCATTTCACAGAGAAATGCAGCATCAGTTACAAAAGCTCTACAACTTAGAGCAGAATCATCTATAGTGGGTTAGCAGGGGAGCCAACTGATTCTATATATAACTGAAATCGTAAGGGGAGAACCTGTGATAGATTGTAGTTCCAGCTGAACTGGAATTTAGCGAGGCAGCAGTGACCTTTACTGGAGTGTGTGGCTGCGTCTTGTGCCTCTGACTCCTTGCCAAAAAGAGGTCTGTTTTAGAAGCATATTTAAAGGGTTGCCTTAAATAAGTCATTGCCTTACTGTTCTTTTGGGGGCTTAGGCACATAAAAAAAAATGAGGTTTTGCATGGAAAGGCTAAAAAAAATGCACAGGTGTGCTTTTTCTGTAAGTATACCAGCTAATCAGAAATCCAAATGATACTTCACCTGATGGTAACTTCTGTGAAGGGGATTACTCTGTGTGTACATTTCCAAAGGTCCCTTATTTCTAATGGTTTCTGACTCTGCTAGCCGTTTTGAGTGATTTCTGGTTCCCGCCTCCTGCCTGCCGCCCCCCAACTTTGCTTTGAATTGTGTGAGCATCATGGCTCCAGGAGGCTGGAGGAGGTGTCCTCATATCTCCTTCCTCCCTCTTCCCTTTGCTGTAGGGAGGAGAAGGTAGAGGTTGAGCCTCTGTGCTAGGCAGAAGCAGATGTACGACCCCGTGCAGCTGCGTGGTGTCTGCTGCGGTGTGATGCTCTGAGGCCCTGCGGGAAGGGCCCCGGATTGGACACGGGTGGAGGGGGAGGATGGAGCGGGGGTGGATGTGTGTCAGTGGATAGGCTTGTAACCCTGACTTACAATTGCTCTCAGTGCTGGGATTTGCAAGGGCGCAAAATGCCTTGCCAACATCTTTTTTTTCTGTTTTAACTCCTCTTCCCCTGGAAAAAATCATTTGTAGAAGAAAAATGGGACTTGAGCACTAGGCAGACAGAAGGATCAGGACGCTGACTTGACTGATGTTTTCTTTGGGAAAATTGGCAAATTTCAGATTTTAGCAACAGTGCTTATTTTCACTTGAGTTTCTCTGTTTGAGCCTGAAGATTTTATTGCAGAAGGCGTTCAGACTCACCACAGAGCTATTGCTGCCATAGTTACTGAAAACTGCATTATGCTGTAGCAGCCGCCAGCTTCTGCATCAGCAGTAGAAGTGTTTGGGGAAGAGGGGAGGAGAATTGCACAATAGGATCCCGGAGAGCTGACGACAAAACAGGCTGGAAAAAATGTGGATTTACAGATGGTTCATTTAGCATGCGTCATGCAAACTTTGTGGAGAGAAAAATGAGGTGGAAAAACAAGCCGGCAGCATTGGTATAATATGAAAATTTTCTCAGTAATTTGTGATTACTTTAGTTTAAGATTTATGGCTTTCTGTTGTTGTAATTTTACTTGCTGTTTTTAAAGGCTTACTTGGAGGAGGGGGTAACTGTTGACACTTCTTGCTGCATTTGGTACTCCTAGAAATATGCATGCTTTTATGAAATTCTGTGCAGGGTTGCTTTTTTTTTTATATATGCTGTGTGCCAGAGTATGTCAGTCCCTCGAAACCAACGTTTTATGTATGTCTTGATACCTACAGAAATCAAGCTGTTTGTCTTATGTTTGTCCTGAGGTTATATTATTTCCTGCTAGACCTGTACTGAGTGTAGATTGCTTATGTGGGAAGGCAGGAATACAAGCAATAGCAGAAATTGGTCTGGGCTTGATTCCTGTATCTCATAGTGTTCCTGTATTTCAAGTCTAAATTTAACGGTACATCTGATTTAAGATGTTTTAGATGAAAGAAATGAGCGATCTCATCTACCTATTACAGGATATGGCTAAATTCTTAGTTAACTGGATTGATATTTGTTTTTAGTTTAATCATTCAAACATGTATTACAGAAACATTGCTCTTTAAATTGTCTATTAGGTGATTTAGCTATGAAGTGTGTGTGAATCTGTTATTTTCTTTCTGAGCCATTGTCACCTCATTTTTTAGTTTAGTTTGTCATGTCATTTCTACAAACCAGCAAGGGTGTGTTGGTGTGACATAGCATGTTCGAAGGTAGAAAGGGAGCATTCTTACTTCATGTTCTTGGTTTCAGCAGTTTCTGAGAGAGACAGATCTGTATCCCAAACCCAAAGCAGCCGGTCATTTTGCTCTTTACAGTCAGTAGTCTCACAGCCAGACGAAAAACATCTTCTGGCATACCTGTGTTATGTAAGTGGCTCTGCATGAATTTTCATTACCTTTTTGTTCCGCTTGAGAAAACCATCTTTAAGAAGCAACTTTATAAAAAGGTGTTTAATATTCAATCTTTGTATTCAGACCTGTCTTTACTGCCCTGCCTGGTTTTTGTTTTGTACTATTAAAAATTAGGAGATGAAGCAAAGAGGCACTGAAATAGCAGCAGAATTGTAATTCATATCTATACCTTCAGCGACAATATTTTATTACAGAAACCAGCTTATTATTTTATTATCTGAGGGAGAATTGTACCAAGTAGCTACATCACCAGAACAAAAGCAGTAACACTGTGATGGTTGCTGTGCTGTGTTTGTTTTTCCAAGGTTTAAAGTGAAGTATGAGTATGCCTCTGTAGTCTGCCTTTTTGGGGTGTAGTCCGCCTTTTTGGGGTGTAGTCCTAGTATGGAGCTGTGATTAATAACATGAGTTTGGCCTGCATCATGTTCTGCTCTGTGTGCAAACACACATGCCTGTTGGAAAGGATCTTACAGTTTCATGTTAGTTCAGCAAAAATCCATTACCACACACACGAGGGAATACACTAGTGCTGCTGAGAACAGCAAACAGCACACTTCCATGTGCATTGTTTGCGTTGCTTATTCTCTGATGCTTTATAATAGGGGTGGTGGCGGTGGGGTGTGTGTTGTGGTTTCAGCATTGTTGGAAAGCATGGGAAGACCTTGTGACCATCTCCTAGCTGTAAACAGATGTTACCTAACCGCCTCTGCGAGCACCCTGAGGTCTTTGGATTCAAATGCAACACTGAGTTGTTTCAAATACTTAAATGTTCTGGGTTTCAATTTGTAAACAGTTTGGTAGGTCGATTTTATGGAAAGCATGGCTGAGAGCTAAAAGTTGTGGTTAGGAAGAGTATGAGACGTTTTGTAAGAAGTAAGAATTTTATTTTATCTAGTTTTAGTAAACTGTTACAGAACAAGAATTTCTGGTCTACTGTTTTACTATCATGTTCCGCTTTTCAGCCTTATTGGCAATGATTTACGCAGTTTCCTCAATCTCATACAGAATGGTGCTAATAGTGATAAATTAGAAAATCAGCCCTCCTGATGCTTGACTTTCTGATATTTGATAATGTTAATGTGGATCCTCATCACTCCACTTAGATGAAGGCACTTTGCTTTTTTCACCCATGTCTCAGACTAAGTGACTTGCCCAAGGTCATGCAATTGTCCAGTAACAAATTTAGACGCACATTTTTCAACTTTCATACCACTATAGGAATCAGAGCTTTTGCATGTCTGTTAGCAAAACAGATTAAAGACTACCCCATCATCAGAGTATGCACAGGGACTTAACATTTACAATTGCTATTAAGGTTTATTAGTTTTCACGTATCAGCAAGTAGAGGCTCCAGCTGACATCAAGGCTCTGTTACGTTCAGTGCATAGACATCCAGAGGCAGTCCTCACCGTGAAGACCTTGCAGCCTAAGTACGCAAAAGCACAGAGGGGATACAAGTGCTCCAAAACCAGAGAGCTTTTGTCTCAGATCAGTGCTTTAACCTCCATATTATATGGCCGTTCCATTACATTTCCCTTGAAAAATATGGAAGATAATCTGGAAGACGCATTCTGGGACAGTGTTCCTCAGAGTTATCATTATCGGTGTGCAAACTCATTTTCCTAAATGAGATCCTTCAGATTGAATACTATGTTTGAAAAGTGATTCTTCTTTAGTTAAGTAGTCTAGCTTTAACCTCTGAGTTTGTCCCCCAGTCATTGGTGGCATTACAAATACCCGAACAGCTGGAGATTTGTAATGGCCATATGAGCGTTTCAGTGCTGCAGTGTCAATTCAAACCTACTTCAGCTGAATGAGAAATGAGGCATCCCACTCCTATTTCCTTGGGATCAATTAAAGTTTATCTTAGAGGAAAAAAATTACAAATCACAGGTTGTTGGCATCTTTGTAGTCAAGCCAAGGACAAATAGATCTTGGAGCTGCTTGTTCCTGTAGTTTGTTCCTGTGGGTCCCAGGCAGAAACAAACCATTAAGCAAATGACAGCAGCAGAGTTTTTACTCTGACTGTTTGCACCATGCCAGACAATGGAACAGAGATGTTCCTTCTTAGTTATTCTCACCAGTATTACATTTACATAAACATTAAAAACAAACTGAATTCTGGTTTCCATAGGTGAGCGAAAGAGAATCACAGTAATATTGTAAATTATTGAGAATCTTAAGGCTTTTATGTAGTGAGGCTTTCCCACTGCCTCTTAAGGAAGTGAAATATATGTTCCATGTAAAGGTACTCCAGAAGATTTGTAGACTTTGCCTGCTTGTTTGTTTCATCTGTTTTGTCTGTTAATCTAGCACATGGAATCAAAGTTGTTGCTGTAGAAATGGTTGCTTTGAACACATGCTTACAGTTCTAAATAGAAATGTCAAATTAATTCCTATGTAGCAAATGTCAAATGCTCTTTTCATACAGGTGACCTTGTACTGGTAATGATTTTTCAAACAACATGCTTCCAAAGCATTCCCTTTGAAATTATATTTTTGTTTTCTTTTGACCTTCAGGGACTCTTTGGAGTTTTGATACGTTTGCTGTCTTTAAAATTATAAAAAATACATCATTTACTTCATTAGTAAAATATATTAAAAAAATTTTCAAGACTTAAAGATTTCATTTTCTGAGGTGACATATAATAATGTGGTGTTTAGAAACAAAAAACAGGCAAAGATCATATATCACCTTTATATATAATATAACTTTAACAAGTTTGGATGATATTATGTGGACAGGCAGAATATATATTCCTTTCACAGGTTTAATGTATTTTGAATATTATCATGAGTCACACTAAGAATAGATACTATTTTTATTGTTACTCTGGGTATGCATGTAAAATTTTGCCACACAGTCAGGAACCAAACATCTTGGAGGGGACTGTAAGGCAGTTTTTCACAGGTTAGTCACTTTTCTGATCCCAATTCTGCTCCAAATATAGAAGCAGTAGCCTAATATAGTCGTTGCATCCAACAGAGATTGGGTGATCAAGTTCTTTCCTTGGTACTGCCAGAGAACTGTCAGTGTAATCTCAACAGTGCCTGTAACCCTTTCTAGGTTGGAGATTTTTGATCTGAAAACAGCAAAGAATGTTTGTCATTTCTGTAAAGCACTTTGAAGTACTTAGATAACAAATATCCTATATAGCAGTTATAAAATTTTATAACATATAAGTAACCCCCCTACCCAATTTCGGTTTTGGAAGATGTATAGCAAAATGAAAAGTGACAATATTTTTTAAATTCTTTCTGCTATTTTCTTTCTGGTGATGGAATTTTCTGCTTCACCACAAGAGCTTTTGTGTTTGCTGGCACTTACGATACCTACAGGATTGTAGCCTGCTATGACATGCATATACACAACTACTTTACATTTTAGGCATAATGCACCCTTATTGAACAAAACAATGTCTTGAATGCTGTCTGTCTTTCTTTAGTAAGATGACTTGTTTTCTTACAAATGTTTGGTATTCGTTTCTGGTTTAAATTCACCGTCAACATGTCTAACAGCAGAGAAATAGATGCTGTGCATGAAGAGTACAAGCAGAAACTGAGAGACCAGGAAGCTTTCCACAGAAAACAAATTCAGCGGCAGCAGCTCTACGTTGAGGATTTAAAGCAGCAGATCCTGAGAGGACAGATCAGAGCAGAGCGGGAGCTAGAAAATGACCAGGCACTAATCAACCAGCAGATCCAAGAAAGTGGGTACATGCCTCTTCCCCTCTCTCACTTCCCTTCCATTATTGCATTCTTTCATCCTCTTGATGTTTTGTCCTAGTTATGCTTTATAGTATGGGTGAAACTTTTTATTATGGCTTATGACAAGTTTTCTCTTATAACTGCCTTTCCCTTGAGAACAGTTACTAAGCTTTGATTAACAGGACTAAAGTGCACCAGCAGCACTGTTTAATTAGCTCTGCAGGTCGCTGCTGGCAGAGACAGCACCAGCATGCTACTCCCTTGTGCCACTGAGCCTCTTGTCTCCCAAGCTGCTCCCTGTCCTGCCTCCCTGCAGCTTTGCTCTGCTCCTGTGTGTAGTGCAACTCTGCCGTGTTACAAAAAATAGACCGAGTCTGCTATTGTGTTTCAAGTTTTTCTTGTGATATGCCTATGCTTCATCCAATGAGTTGTTCTGGGAGACTGAAGTTGGGACCACTATGGTAGTTCTGACCATAAGCTTTCAAGCAAAACTGCTTTAACAACAGGATGCGATAGGAACCAAGCAGCGCTTCCAAGGCAGTCACGTATGTCAGTTGACTTACTCTCTTTGCGCATGTCATTGATGATGTCACCTGTAACAGTAGAGACCATTTTCATGTGCATTTAATGAATTTCACTCATTAGGAAAAATAGGGCCGTGGCATAAGACTGCAGGTCAAACTGAATTTTCTGTGGTTGCTGCGTGAGTTTTAAACAATGAAAACAAGGAAAACACATGTGAGAAGTAGGTGGGACACTGAAGATCAAAGCTAAAATCCCAGCCCCAGTTAAGGGAAAGAGAGTTTCACTGGCTTTTATATATTCAATATTTCCATACGCCCTCGCCCTTTTATAGCATGAAGAAAAATGTATGAAGATATTCTGTAGTAGAAACTGAAGCGCAACAAATTAAGATTAAAAATAAGATATGGGTTTTATTTACCCTAAAGATGATTAATTAGTGTTATTACATTGTTCACTGCTGAATTTGTTATAAACAAAAACTGGATTAAAAAAAAGAGGGGCATGCTTTGGTTGAAATAGGAGCTGTTTCTAGGAAGTTCTATAGTGTTATGCAAGAGTACTAAAGGCATCAGTGATCAGATTTTGACTGGCAAATAGCTATGTCAGAAGGTGAAGCCACAGCATATTTGGAGAGGTATTTTTTAGCGTCAGTGACTCCTGGCCCCTAAAGGTGCTGCTTTGCATGCAGCAAGAAGTGTTGGTGGGGTTGGGCTGCCCTTTAACGAGTTTATAGACTGATTTGGGAACATTCTAAACCTTGAGAAGTTTTTGACCACTGAAATTGGGTGGTTATAGTGTTCTCTAGTTTGTCATCTAACAAATTATTTGATCCAGGTTTCTTGATAAGCAAAGTATGCCCGTTGTAAAGGCACCGTTCACACTCGGCAAAACTCACTATTGGCTCCTGGAAGAATAAACCTTCTGTGGACTTTTGCAAGCTTCTCAGACCCAAACTTCTGCAGTCTGCTATCTTTTAATCATGCCAGCCACAATGAAGAGATTAAAAGGAAATTGAGGTGATGGGATAGCAGAAAAAAGATAGTACAGAGAGGAGAGTTCCCCCAAAATATCTTTATTTTGTGGCTCTGTAGACTTCTTCTCAGTTTCCATCTAGTTCTGCTGGTTTTGCTGTGTTCACGCGAAGCTTAGCCAGGCAAAAAAAATTCTTCACTTGGCAACCCACCAAAGTTCTTCACCTTTTCTGTGCCCTCTGTGTCTCAGCTCCTGACAGAGGCAAGCTTGTGAGCAGAGATTAATTAGCATCTTGGAGCTTGCAGTTCTGTTGCAGAGCTTGTCTGCCAAATGTTCTGCTTGCTAGAAACATGCTAAAGAGGACAGACCTGGAAATAAAGAATTAAGAATAAAGTTTTTATGTGAAAGTTACAAATGTTATTAAGAAAAAATAAGTAAAATAATGACTGAAACGCTTCCCTTTTATCTGTAGAGTAACTGTAGAGTTAGAATTCCTACTTCTGTGCATGTGCTGTGTGCAGAGCAGCCAACATAAACAGGACAGGAGACTCATTGCGGTAGGGTTCACTAATCATAGAAGGAAGTATGTTTAACAAGATCAATAGTCACCAAGCAAGTGATGCTGACAATGCCTATGCACTAATAATTTCTTACATTAGGGAAACTTCTACAGCCCAAAATTCCTCTCTTGCAGCTCAGCTGTGCAGAGCTGCAGGTAGCCCTTGTTCATCACATCAGAATTAAGTACCTCTTAATTCCTAACCCCCTGAATAAACAATGAAAGGTTGATTATTCAGTAAAGGACTGCAAATTGAAAGTAAGCCCAGCCAAAAAAATGTTGCTGCTTGTAAGACGTAAGTGCTTTGAAAAGCTTTGGTCCTTTGAGAAATGGTCTACTTCTCAAGGAGCTTTGACTGTGATTTTTACATTGCCCTTTCATCTGAGAATTATTTTTTTTTTGTTTGCTTTGTACAGCTGAATATGTATATTTTTATAGCAGTATAAAAATGAACAAACTCTGCTTTGTTAAGAGAACATATCCAAGCCATCAGGTATAATCTGGTAGTGGTGATCTCAGTAATCCCTTCTTCTGATTGTTACTGGCTCAGATTGAAGCCAGTGCACTCTGAAAAACCCCTAAGCACATACCCTGTGTGGAATAAAGTAGTCTTCCATCCAGGGTTAAAAATAAATCAACCTGGTGTTCTGTGTTCTCTACTGCTTCCCTATTGACTGCAAAGATCAGGTTCTGAATATTTAGAAAAGACTAAGTGTGTAAGCAGAGGTAACATATTTTATTATCAAATTAGGTTAATCAGTTGATTTGTGAGCATATTTAGCATTTATGAAATATGGGGGACATTAACAAAAGCAGAGAAGCTAACTCTCTTTGTGGAGTAGAGTAGTGATTTTAATGAAAAATACGCATTGACTGATGGTATGAGCTTGTCTTTTTCGAATTATGTTTGTCCTGATAGCTAAAGGTTGTGTCGGACTTGTGTCCTTGCCATGAGAGTATTTGATTCATTTCAAGTACACAATATGCTAAAGTGCTCATGTACAAGATATGTGTGCTCCCATCAGGCTGTTTTGGCAAGAGCTTGTTGGAGCAGCTGTAGTTGCAACAGGTAGTAAATTTGTGGTTGTTGCTCTGCCTCAGCCAGGTGCCACAGAGGGTTTGTGTTGCTCAGGAAGTTTCCATCTGATGGGCGTAGAGACGCTGGAAGAACTGTCCGGCAGGTACCTCTACGGTGGCTTCCTTATAGCCTTGTCTTCAAGCCACTTTGAAGGTTGCATGTCCATCCCCACAGGACTGGTAGCTGGCAGTTGCCCCCATAAATGAGGCACGTCTGTGCTGGGGCATAGAGAGGTCTAGCCTTCAGGCTTATTGAACTTGCCACTGATAAGAGCAAGCAGAAAAAATTGCCATTTCCTGTGCTAAACAAAGTTCCTTAGCATGACTCTGGGATCCCTCATTTTCAGCATGCCTAGCTAAGTGAGAGAAAATGGTTTGCAGGTGGCTTTTGTTGGTTCAGTCAAGTAAAGGAGGAAAGGATAGGTGCAAAAGGCACAAAGGTGAATGTTTGTTTCAGAATAGTTGTAAAACACTCAAATGCTGTGACGAGAAGTCATTTTAAGAGTGCACAAGTGCTTATTTTTTCACTCAAAATGTAAGAATTTATTAGCCAAAGGCTCATTAGTGTGTGCATGAAATTCCATTTGCTGCATTAACACAGAGGCTCTGTTTAGCTCTGTACAACTTCCTCTTCTAGTTCCCTTGTTAATTCTGCTCTCAAATGCACATACGTTCATTCCCTAAGTAACACATATGAAGTTTAACATGTGACTTTAGAATAATTAAAGCATTAGTAGCATATTTCACAGTCAAAAGCCAATGAAAACATACTTTACTACTGTGAACACATATCCTATGTCTGAAAAGTTCACAAATTGAACCTGAGCCTTTTAATGCTTCCGCTGTATTTTAACAAGAAGATTGAGGTGACTTTTGAGTGTGGTCTTGGAGAAAGTGAAATGCGTTCTCCTTTTAGCTTACAAACAAGGTCTTACCCACCAGTCTCCTTAGCTGTATCAGTCAGGCCCCTGCTTATATCTTGCAGTTGTTACCCAAGTCCTAATCCCAATGGAGAGGCTTTGGGTTATCAATAAAGTGCAGCAATGATACGTTTTTCTCTAAACTCTTTGTCAAGATTCTGCTCTACATGCATAGAAATTCTGTTCTTAAATGAGCTCTCAAGGCTGATTAAATTAAGAAACAAGATAGTAAAGAACAATGTTTTTCCTATGATTTTTACTTTCTTTCAATCATTGTTTTGTTTACAGACCAGCAGTGGCTTATAAATGAGAATAAACGACTGGCTGCCCTTCAGCAACAGCAGAGGGAGTTTGCAGTGCAAACAGAGTCTACGCTGTATGCAGAGGCTGAGGTGCAGAGTACCATTGGGCTGGAAATCTGTCCATCCCTGCTACAGCAGAACAAGAAGAGACTGGTGCAGCTGGAGCTCTTGCGAAGATATTCCTTAAAAAAGGCAGAAAGAAACATAAGACGGAAAAAGGTCAAATTCCAGCTGGAAAGGATAGTCAAGAAGCAGAAGTTATTGGAAGCCAAGCAAAACCTAGAGCAGCTGGAAGCTAGCTGCTGGCTCAATGAAGAGTGTGTGAAACAATCCCAAATCCTAAGCGAAAATACTGCTGTACAGTCCTCTTCGGATCACCGGTTACAAAAGAGAAGGAAGTCATTGGGTTCAAGTTCCTTGCAGCAGAGGCAGCATTTGTTCTGTAACCCACATCTGCCCCAGGTACCCAGGTAAGACAACATCCGCCAATATTTCTGCATTTTCAAAAGTAATTCAAATTCAATGTGTTTTCAGTGGCCACCTATAATCCAGAATGCCTTTCAATGTATTGAAACAATTCCAAAACTTGCAATATCAGTGAACTTACTATATTGTTTGTTATGCTGGAGCTGTTTGTCCTTTCTCCTCAGATCTGTACAGCGCACTCCCTGCTTAGCTATTTGACATGGTCTTTCTCACTGGTTTTTACATTTGTCTTTCAAGCCTTTCTGCACTTTTTACCTTTTTGTGAATGCTTTCCAGAACTGGCTTAACTCTTGTTCTTACCTTGTTCAAACTGTTGGTAAATACTAATTTCTGCATCATTTTATCTTGGTTAGGATCAAACTCTTCCTTCAGAATATTTGTATCATTGGGGTGATTCTGGATTGTGCTTTTAAGTTTGCCAGCCTTTCTCAAGCTAAATAAAAATCTCTACGCAGTGCTGAAAAGTTGAGCTGCTAGGGATTCTATCACAGCATGGTCCTGGAGGCAGAAATTAGCTAAAAGTGGGTTTCTGTGACTTAGAACCATCCTTCATTTTCAGCTAATGCTTGCAGCTACTTGAGCCTACAGAGTTTGAATACCAAGCTATGCTGCATAGCATCGAGCTATTCCTTTGTGTTGCAGGACATATTTCAGGATATCTAGGTGACTGTATTTATTATTATTATAATATATATTATTATGACAGAATTAATTTTTATTTAATTATTCTGTGCTCGAATTTGCTTTTGAAAGCATTAAGATTATTACTTCATGTATTGTTACTCTTAACTACACGACATTACTGATGTGGAAGTGTTAAGTACGTCATTCAAACAAGGATTGGACTTTATTTCTTCTTTATTTCCACAGCTTTTTGTTGAAGAGGGAGACTGTCTCAAAGTTATCTACCTCACCAAATATTGATCAATGCTATGAAGGCAATACAACAGGGAGGTTGTCATCTGTAGAATATCTTTACAGAAGAGGTAAAGACGTTTCTGGGAGTGATGACCTTAATGATGAAAAAGGGATCTCCTTTTCAGTCCAGAGGCAGCTAACTGAAAAACAAAAAACATCTTCATTTGGAAATAAAAAAGGAGCAGAAAAAGACTCTAATGATTCAGCTATCATGGCTTACGTCAGTAAAACTGATCAAAAAATCAAAAAGTTGGATGACAACCCAGGGCAAGCTGGATCTCAAAAACAGACCTCTAAAGCCCCCTCTCCTGATCTTTTTAAGGAGAAAGAGGAACCTGAAACCTTTATTACAGGGACAAGAATGACAAAAGCAAAGGTGCTAAGAGATTTAAGTCAGCCTGTAAGTAGCAATCTAGAACAAAATAGAGCTCAGGTATCCAATAAAAAGACTAGAATGGATATCAATGGAAAAGGCCATAGGTCTTCTCCAGAAAAATTTCCTAAAGAAATGAAGAAAACAGTGTATGGAAACCCACCATCAGTGCATCTAAACCAAACAGCCAAGAACTGGAAGAGAGAGACAAACTCAGCCTTGCCAAGTCACGAGAAATCATCAGTGGAACAGCAAGAATTTCTGATGGTGGCAACATCAGTAGGAAATCTCACTAAGATGAACACACAGGCACCACTCTCTTATGTTGAAAAAAAGTGGCACAGTGCTGAGTTGCTAAGTGCTGGAGTGTCCAAAACAGCCACAGATGTGCTGGGGAACTGGCAAGAGGATGATGAAAATGAGATTTCTGATACCGACAGTTCCTATTCTGTAGATTCTCTCTCCTGTGCTTATGCAAAAGCTTTCACAGAGAAACTGAAACAAGAAGATTTTGACAGAAATAAATGTCTTGCCAACCCAGAAGATTCTGAAAGCGATGACAGTCAAATGTCACAAGACTCTCTGGTAGAAAAGGAAAATAAAGCCAAAAAGCAAAATAAAAGCCGATTTCACAAGTCTAAGGCCTACAATGAGCCAGCTAAGCTTTACAAAAGCAGAACTGATCACCATATTTCATCTTCGGTGACATCATACGCATCTCATATGAGGCTGGGAAAGCCTGAAAGAAGCTTCTCTCTGGACAGCTTAGCAGATGGAGAAGAGATGCCAGCAGAAGATCCAGTCGAAGAATCCAAATCTGATTCATCTGATGAAGTGCCAGCAGAGATTTTCTGGAAGTTACAAACTCCTAGATCACCAACTATACAGACTGAGGAAGACCATGAGTCCACGACCTGCGACAGAGATATAGAAGGGACAAATTATGATCTGAAGCTGAGCAGTTCCTTTTATTTGGACACTAAACCACAGCCTGCTTCTAGTAATGCTTGCAAGCAGTTGCTGAAGGGGACAAAAGTCTCCTTTGTAGAACAAGAAAGGTCTCTTGATAGAAGATTGTATTACGCAAGTGGAAATCCTTTGCTTACTAGTGATGCTTGGTCTTCCTGTGACTCCAAGGTTGACATCAGCAGCCCCAGAATAACAGCACCTTCTTCCCATGAAAATTTGGAATTTCAAGAAGCTCATTCGTGCTCTTTGAGCAAACCAGAGCTTTGGCTGAAGAAAGATGATCTAAAGCAGTCAGCTGCTGAAGTTTCTTTTGTTTCTGGCTCTAAGCAGATACATAGCATTACTCATTTATCACATCATATAAATGAAATAAACACAGTTTTCTTCTCTGACACATCAGAAGTACCTTTACCTGAAACAACAACTGCAAGCAGAGTTTCTGGGAGTGGATCATTAAATAAGATTCTTAAGGAGTGGACAAACTCTAATAAAAATTCTTCCTTGGAATCTCAAGATGTAACGTCCTCATTTGTTAGCTCAGTAGGACCAAGCTCCTCTTTTGTTCCTATTTCAGCAAAGCATGATTATTATGAACATTCAAGGTCAAATCATCCTGAACAAGAACAACTGAATGAATTATCTACTTACAGGTCTACCACTGAATGCACACAAACATTCAGCTGTTTGGAAAGCACCGCCATCACAGATTGCTTGTCACTGATACCTAGGAAAGAGCAGGATTCCCTCCCCACAACTCATCCAGAGCTGCCAAAAGATCACAATCTGAAAAAAACACCTTTTATTTCCGTGTTGCCTGTGCACATTTTGGAGCAGAGAAATGCCTGTGTAGATGCAGACTTAGAAGACGATTTCTTCAGAACTTTTGAAAAAGACGACCTCGATGATGACTACAATAACTCGATGACAAAATCACGTATGACAGATTCAGGCAGTGGAAGTGCATCTGTCAGTGCACCTGCTGCTGAGTCTTCTACAGGACTTGCTGATAATATGACTTCAACACAGACACCTGCAGCAAAACAAGTCCAATTTGGAAACCATGGGCAGCTTTTTCCAAGCAGGGAAATCCCAACATGTTGTGCTGAAGGTTTCTTTCTCAGTGACTTAACAAGTAAGAACTGCTCTGTAGTAAGCAGTTATGAGCTTCAGCCATCAGCTGAACAAGGAGCAGAAGCAGCTGTTACAGTAGGTCTTCTCAGATCTGGGGAGAGTAATTTGGAAACAATGCAAGAAACCGATTATGAACAAATATCTGCAGAAGAAATAACAACAGAGACAGATTTTTCGTCACAGAAGACAACATATCGATGTAACCCTTTAGTTGTTGCTCACAGTGCAAGTTATGACCAATCTGCAACACCAATAGAGATGTCTCAAAAAGACATTATCTGTATGGAAACAAGCACAGATAGCTTGGCAGAGACTGTGCCAGAGGGGCCTTCCTTCGGAGATAATGAAGAATTTGAACCAAAGGATGAAGACTTATCTTCACGGAACCCTTATGAATTCAAAAGCAAACCTGTTTCAAAAAATTATTCCCATGAATGTGCTGTAGCAGACAGTCGGGCAAGTTGCTTATCCCAACAAATTTCAGAAAATTCTGTGTTATGTATTGATAACATAAGGGAAGAAAGCAGTGAAAGCAAAGAACGCAATGTCTTGAATTCTCAGGCTGTAGTTCAGAAAGAATTTTCATCCAAATATGAAAACCTAGTGCTAAATGAAGTAAGTTATCTCATAGTGAATGTAAATGGGAAAGACACTGAGTCCTTCCCTGCTGCTATTTGTGAGACTACAAATGATTTTCTCCCAGAATCCAATTCAAGCATATTTTACAAAGCTTCAACAGAAGCTAATCTGTTTCAAAGTGCATCTGAGACTGAAAATTATGATAAACTATTGGAGCATGTCACCGTAGTGAAAGGAGATTGCGATGCTACCTCTAATCTTACTGTGGAAGTCAGTGCCACAGAAAGTTGTTCTGATGTACATTCTGGCTGCCTTTGCACAACATGCTCTTCAAAATCAACAGGGCAGAAAAACAGTACGCGTAAGACAGCCAACATTTCTGTGGAATTTGATGCAGCCATTCTGTTGGAAACAGAAACACAGAACAACTCTTTACTTGAATCAAGAGAAGAGAAAGAAGCCTTTTTTGAAAGTGATTGCCCAGAGGATATCTTGCTTGTTGAAGATGATGTAAACTCAGAGTCAGGAAGAGTATTTGAATATAACACAAATACATCAGCTACTGTTTCTCAAGAGGAGAGTCCACATATAAATAAGGAATCCAAGTCTTTAACAGACCCAGAAACCAATCCAGAGGAAACTATGGTTCCTTATCAGAATACAAAAGCAAACACTGATGAAGAAATAACAAAATTAATCAATAGTGCAATCAACTTAGAAAAAAACGCATTGGAAATTAAATCCAGACAGATTGAAAGTTTACCTGACTACTCAGTAGCCAATGTCCAAAGTGCAACTGAAGACAAGAGTGGAAAGGATTTTAAAGGCATTAGTCTGTCTCAGAATCCAAAGAAAGCTATTGATGTTGTAGCTCGTGAAGTTCAGTGTGAGTTTTATACAAATCTGTGCCTGACACATGAAGATATGGAGAAAGATGAACTGCAGGTAGCCAGCACCGGGGTAGAATACACTCAGGAATCAAAAGCACTCATGCATTCTGGCAGCCAACTTGAAACAAGCAGCTTTTGCCAAAAAGAAAAAAGCAAGAAAATAGAAACAGGTATTTATTCACCAGAGCTTTCTGTTGCTCCCAAAACCACTCCTTCAGCTGTGTGTTCCCACGCAGCAGATATTACTCAGAATACTTCACGCTTCCTTGATACTTGTGAAGGGTTTTTACAGATGAACACAACAATAGAAAATGTGTTTAATACAGAGGACGTAGCTGCGACGGTACAAATCACAAGTAGGCAAGGAAATATTTTAGCAAAACCTGAAAATGAAGGACAACTAAATTCTAGCAATTTAATTGAGCATTGTGTACCAAACTGTTTGCCCCAGGAAGACAAGGTTAATGAATGTGAAGTGACTGGGAGTGAAGAACAAATTATCATGACAAACACTGAGGGGCTGATTATTACAAGGCAAGAAGTCATACACGCAGATGAAAATGTGTTATTTACTGAAGAGTCTCCAGCTCTACATCAGATGTATTGTGACAGAGATGACAAAGAGGAAATTTTAAATCAATTTAGGATCCCTGAAAGATACCTGACAGCTTCAGGACTAGAACAGAATATACTGTTAGAAGATGATTCAAGATACCATGATTGTACTGAAATGAGTGAAGATGGTAGCTCAGTGGACTCTGTTACAGATACAAGAAATGCAGTCATGAAAGATATCGATGCATATGAATATCCAGTTGATGATAGTACTGGTGTTGAGCAATATAGAATTGAACAAGAATTTAAAAGTCCCCACATTAAAAAGGACAGCCATACGTATATGAGTTGCTCTACGCGATATCCTGAGCATGGCACTTCAGAGAACTTGAATGTAAGTATCGTTAGAAAAAGACCTGATATTTGTCAGTTGGATCCAGTAGGCTCCAGAGTTGAGGAGGAGAAAGTGCATTTGATGAATCTAGTACAAATGGCCAAAACAGACACAGAAAAGCAGATGTTTGTAGAAAACACAGAGGAGGTAGAACCGATCATTTTACAAAACCTGAATGAGCTGTTCCCTGAAGACAAAGACAGCTGCCAAGTGACACATGATGACAGCAGATTAAATGAAATCCTAAGAGAAAGCCAGTGGGTGTCTACTAGCTTTTCTAGAAATAACGAAGATATCAGCAAGCAACAAAATCCACCAGCAACACTGAAGTCTTCTACTGAAAAAAAACAAGAAGGTTCACTTAAAGACTCCCCGTGCCAGACTGTAAATCACCATTTATATCTTGGAATAAGAGATGATTCCCATCTTGTTCAAGATGTTCCCGCTGCATTGAAAGGATGCACAAAACCATCTGACAGCAGTGTTGGAACTGGAGCTATTCTGCCTTACTATGAAACATTAATGGAGAGTGAAGTCTGTGTTGGTACGCCTGTTACAGTCAACAAAATAGTGGGAGAAGACACACATCCTTCTGATAAAATGCAAAGTAAGAATGTAGCTTTTCTGGAAGCCAGGACCACGCAGGACAGGCAGGAGGAAGAATCCTTTGTGTTTAACAATGCACCTGATTATGCCATATCTGGGCAACCTGTCAATAAGAACAGATCTTCCACTTCCTACGGTGCAGGCGGTCCTGAGTCTGAAATTGTTGTACTTCAGCAAGGTGCCAAAGGAAACTCGTTTTCCTTGGAAAAATTAGATTCTTCTGAAGATATAATTCAGGATGTTAACAATGCTCATGAAGAACGCAGTGTGGATTTAATGGTTAATAAGCTATCGAAAGACTGCCTTAATTCCATAGAAGATACAGTTCAAGAGGAAAAGGGTACCATTGTGCCTGATTCACTGCTCTTGGATAATTCAGACTTGCTTTCTCCTTCAGAGAAAGAAGTGAGGGAAGATATAGAGGGGCAGGAAATGCATTCTTTACTAGAAATCTCTTCACAAAAAACATTTCACAGTATTAAAACAACTCAGAAAGTATTTCACTCAGGGAGTTTATCGCAGCATGATGAGAAGGAGAAATTTTTAAGCACAAGCTCTACCACAACAAACAGTACAAATGCAAAGTGTCCTGGTGTAGCTGCATATCAGCGTGAGCCCAGAGAAAATCAGCAACATGGGACTTCTGAAGACTGCTGTGTAGATCAGCCAGGCAGCACTGTTTCTGAGAATGCTTCAACTCTTTCAGAAGGCCTGAACAAGTCTCCATGGGAAAATCCACATTATAGTAAAGAGTTTCTAAATTATAATAGAACCTCGGGCACTTCTGAATGTTCTCCTGGTCTCCAGAATCGTCCAGCATCATCTGCAGATGTTTTCATTGCCAGCAATGGAGGCAAAGGTAAAAACGATGCTGTTCTCTCTGAAGAAACAAAATACTTTGAAAGTGAATCAACTGATTTAAGTGTATCTGTAACTTTTAATGTTGTTTCTCAAAAAGGAGCTGAAAGGAAAAATAATTCTGCAGTTGCAGAGGCCACATATGCTCAGAATAATAAACTCCCTGAAAAAGTTGCGGGAACAGATCAAAAGGAGAAAATACTTCAAGGTTCTATCCAGAATTGTAATGACATAAAAGAAAATAAAGTTCCTGAGTATTCAGAGCACTATAGCAACACTTCTAGTGTGACTGTACCAGAATCTGGCTCACTTACTTTTCAGACCCAAGGACAGACTGGCAGTAAAGAATCAGAGTCTCTTCCATCCTACTTTGCAGAAAATACTCCAACTGATACACTATTTCAAAGCTCAAAGAACTTCAGTCCTTTTGACACTTCTTGTTTACTTGATGACTCAAAGTCTCTAATATTTAATCAGCTTGAGGACTCACTTCAAGACACGTTTTTGACTGAACAAATGTCCTCCAGTTCTGCAGATGTGTGCTCTGTAAAAGAAGATTTTCCCCAAGCATTTACATGTGTTAATCATCCATCCTTAACGCCATTTTCAGAATCTTCTTTAACTGCAGATATAGGCCATGGTGAAACCAGTACATACAATATTTCACATACAGATATGTTGAAACATACTCCATTTGCTGCTTTGCAAATACAAGACACTCAGTCTGATAAGGCTGTGGTATTCGATGAGCCGATACGTGCTTCAGGAAGTATTTTACTTTCTCTTGCAAAAGAAAACAGGCATTGTCCAGTATCAGACACAGACTCTACTTCATATAAAAATTCTGCCGTAGATAGGGAAACCGTATATGGAAGTAATCCTGAAAAATTTGACAATGACATAAAAGTTGATCAGCACCACTGGGGTAAAGTTCCACCACAAGAAGCTTGCACAGAATACATAGAAAAAGTACTAAATGATAATTCTCTTTTATTACCATCATTATCGTTTTGGGATACTGGAAGGGCAATTCTTGTTAAAGAGGGACAAGTGAGAAAAATACTTAACAGAAATGAGGAAGAACTACATTCAAATACTGAGGCTGAACATTCTGCAGTAAAGACAGAGCAGAGAAAAACATTAAGTAGAGAACCTGTTGAAAAGCAAACTAACGTATCCTCAAATTCTGCAAGAGAATTAATAGGCTCAGAAGTTACGGTGTTGGAAAATCTGTATCCAGGAGGTGTTGGTGTGGATCCTGAACACACCTGCAATCCATTTAGTCCAACATATCCCACATACAGCAGAAGCACTGATCCCAGGCGACTGTATCACACTGGTTTGGGTTTTGAAAAAAAACCTGCAGATCTGCAAGGTAATTGTCAGTATGTGCCTACAGATGAACAGATAGAACAGGTGTCAGGTAGAACAAATACAGGTGGTAGAAAAGAGATTTTACTTTTCAATACTACAGGTTCAAGCATTGATTGCCCTGATGATGATGATGAGGCAGACGATTGTTCAACAACAGGAGATGCTATAATAAGGAATAAGACTCTAAAATCAGAAAGACTAAAGTTTTCTGTAATGAATAATGAAAGTACCTCCACAAAGTTTCTGCCAGAAAACCATGATTTGCCTCCTCAAGAATCCAAAGTAGTGCAATTTAGGAACAAAAGATCATATTCTACTACACGGAATACAAAGAGCTGTAAAGAAAGTGAACAGAGACCTTATTTACAAAGTCACAGGCTGTCAGCCCCAGCTATTGCTGTCTTCTCTGATACAGAATATACTTTGGAAGCTTCATCCAAGGCAGATCCTTTGTTATATTCTGCATCTAAATCACTACAAGATTTAAATATGAGTGTAGAGCCTCCATCGCCAACTGAAGATGATCTTCACAGCATTGAAAGATTTTCAAAGCAGGAATCGAAGAACTTCCTACAGGTTAAATCTAAACCCAGATTTCAGCAAAGAATGGCACAAATGAAGAAGCTTGCAAACTGTGATCCCAAAAATTTACAAAATTTTGCAGCAAGAACCCAAAGCAGCCAGTCTTTAAAAGACTGTACTACTCAATCTCCATCATCCTTACTGCACACAGCTCACAGTTCTGTGGGTGCAGAAGCAACTGTCTATTCAAAGAGTAGTTCTGTAACTCAGTGTAGTGAAGGGAAAGTTGAAGAAGCAAGATACCAGCCAGAAACAGATTTATTTTTTCACGACAATAAAGATACAATGCACTTTAGTTCAAGTGATATCAACCCATATATTCATCCATGGCAACAAGATGGATCATGCAAGAATGGCTGGAAACAGTATATTTTTGGAAGTGCAAGCGATGTCTCTTGTAATCAAATTCCTGTAAACTTGGAAAATCGTAAAGTTATGAGATGTTCCAGTGTAGACAATGGATTGAATTCTCAAAATTCTCCATTTCATTCTCATCTCAGTTCGTATGCTACAGCAAAGGTTTTATCAAGCACTTTAAGCAGCATTGAAGGTCTTCAAAGATGGGACAATGTCAGACAAAACTTTCAATCTGCATACTCAAGTGACAGTACCAAGCAGTATAGCAACGTATCCAGTGAAACATTGGAAACTAATCTAGAAAATAACACTGCTGAATTTGAGAATCCTTCTGCACAACCTGGTAACTCTTCAGTGCAGGTTGATGAAATTGTACTATTATATCCTTCTGAGTCTGAAAGGTCTTCCAAAAAACTACCAGGGATTACATGTGAGCAGGGAACACAAACAGCAATTACAGGAAGGTATAAGAGGCAGAGAAGACATCAAAGAAGCTATACGGATGTTTCTGCAAGAAAGCAGGAAACAAACAGAGATCTATTTCATCAACCTTCCTGGACAAGTATGCAGAACCTGTCCATGCATCTGTCACAGCTTCTTCAGAACACTTCTGAGCTGTTGGGAAACCTCTCTCAGCAGAGTGTTATAGACAATGAGCAGAATGCCAAAATCAACCAAAGAGGAACTGAAGAGGCTGTAAAGGCTACGAGATCAGATAGCTGCACTCAGACTACAGCAGATGTAGGCACTCAGACTGAGACTTTGGAAGAACCTCAAAGCAAACAGGAAGAAAAACAAGTGGAGGCAAAAATGGAAAATGAATTGAGGGCAGCTCAGGCAGTAAACGTTGATTGGAAAGGGATAGGTGCAGATGCAGTAGGTAAGATTCCCAAAAGGAAAGAGGAAACACTTCCTTTTGAAGAAAGAACACAAGAACGAACAGGGATGAGAAATCTGGGTGATCCTGACTTCCATGACAGCCTTGATAGCATTTTGCAAGACTCCTTTATGCGTCTCCCTCTCTTACCCAGAACCTCCGCTCCTGTCTTAAATTTTCAAAAAACGTCATTAAATGCGCCGCAGAATGTTGCTTTTCCTAATACCAGAGTTTCATCTGTCACGTCATCTTCACTGAGTTCAGGGCAAGATGGTTCTTCATGCACTGTAGTTAGCAGCCCTACTAATAGCACCTCTCAATCTCCAGCATCTTATGCCCAGGAGAAAACAAGTGTCAGTGAACTAGAGGTTCCAGCAGAAAGAAAATTTTGTTACAAAAACACCCTGCTAGTCGATAGGGCCTCTTCCCCCATTCTTACCCTTAGTGCTAGTCCCAGCAGGCAAACTGCTTTTAGCAAGTCTGACTGCCCTCTTGGATATTCCAGTGACGTTTCAAGTCCCTTTCACAACCAGAGACAGCCAAGGGCAGGCCCGCAGTCCAGTGTGCAACCTCACGTGGACAATTTTTCACAGACAGACAGTGAATCGAGCTCTTCTAAAAGCAATAAGGGCATAAGAAAGAAATCTGGAAGTTTCACAGATAAGAAAGCAGCCAAAGAGCTTTTAGGACAGGATAGTTCAAAAAGCTTGGAACAACAGCATAGACTCACGGTTGACACCCACACTACCATTTGTGCAAAACGACTGTATCACTCTAGTAGTATGTTGGAGGTGTCGGGCCACAGGGAAGTTTTAACAGGTGATCTTGGAGACCGCAGTCCACTGGCACGTTCACTTCGTTGTATGTATGTCACAAGGGGAGGAAGAGGTTCTTCAGCTGGAATTGGACACAAAAAATATGCTGGTAATTCTGATACTGCTTTGATTCATAACTACTCACCTCCAAATGCTGAGTTACTTTTTAATCAAAAAATTAGTGCCACTTGTTCAAGTAAGACAAATGATGGCGTGTCCTCAGAACCTCTGGTAGAAGCATCTTCTCTACAATTTCACGATTTCTTCTGGAAAAATGAAAATAGCTGCCCTCCCCTGCTCTCTGATGTGAGCGATGTGCAAACTTCCTTCCAGGACGACAATACAGATTCTGTCACGGAAAGTGAATGTGACACCGAAATTCCTCTCAACAGAAATACTACTTTTGCAAAGCCTTACAGGCCTCGGAGCTACAGTCTCCGTGACTTACCCATACACAATAAATTTAGCAACTGGTGTGGTGTTAAGGGCAGCCCTTCTCCTTCATTACTCAGCTTGAGCGGCAGCGTGACCGATTTACGAAGTCAGGCAGAAAAGACAGCTAGAAGCACACGAGCAACAGAAATGGAAGGCAGATCCCAGCTTTCTGATAGCAGGAGCAGAGAGATCGAGAGACTTCAGAGAGAGCGTGCTCAGATCATGTCTGGCATTCACCTGGATCTGCATCAGCATCCCCTTACTGTGGAACTGACCGAAGCAAAGCTCAATTACGGCATCGGGGAAACGGACGCCCTGCTGAGGGTCCTTCAGAGCGGAACTGCAGAGGACCTGGTGGCGATTCCAGTGAAGCAGCAACTTTATGAAAGGTAAATTACTTATAGTAGTCTTGTATTGAGTATTTTGTATGCACTTCATGTACGCTTCGTGCAGCATAAATAACATTTAGTAATGAGCATTTAATAGCTTAGTCGCACTGAGTGAACTATACGTGAAGAAATATATAGTATTAAGCTTATTTTGTATACAGCAAAGTAATGCATTTAAGACAAAATTTTGCGGTTACTTCAAGAAAACAGGGGAAAGTATAAGATTCGGTGTAATTCAAACCTAGTGTCACCCCACTCTTAACATTTCTAGCAGCTATGAGAGCGATCGTGTGTATCTGGTGATCTGATTTCATTAGTTTATTGCAATGTAAAAACAATTGATATGGGAATCTCATATCTCATTCATGCTTCTGTGAATAAATGCTGCTGCATGAATATGCAAAAACAAATTTTAAAACCCCATAAATATACGAAATAGGTTACGAAAAAATCAAGATCCTAGATTCTTGCAATTGGATTCTGGAACTCAGTTTGGGAAGCTGTCGTAACTAAAAAAATTTAGGAGTAGCTACGTTAGTCTCTGCCCTCAATTTACCTCTCAGCCATTACAAGCAGTAACCAAGACCCTCTTATGCATTTCCCACTATTATAAAAGCAGTGGAGTTTTAGAATTTCTACATCATCTGTCAGCATATGGCCAAAGCGGTATTTGCAAGGGCGGTGTATGGTATTATATTCCTACAAATTTTACATTACAAAGCTAACAAATATTTAAGTGTTTTAAAAAATCAGAAAATGTGACTTTGCAGGGTGCATTTTGTCAGTGTAATCATGTTTCCCTGACAGACACATGAAGACTATTGAAACTTTGAGGAAGGAAAGAGAAAAGAGGCTGCAAAGGTACCAAAGAAGCCGAAGTCTGAGTCCTCAAAAGCATTTGAGTCTGTTGCAGACGCTGGATGCAAGTCAGAGGGATCTAGATCTCCCCAGCAGACGCCGAGAATATCTGCAACAACTGAGAAAAGATGTGGTGGAAAATACCAGGTAGGGCATTAGAAACCTCTCTTTTGCCCTGATGGACATTACTAGTGTTCACAGTGGGTGCACATTAATAGTTCTTACCGACATCCGAGACTTCTGTGGCAGAAGAATTCTTCTCAATGCAGAAGTGTTAAACTTTGGGATAGAAAGTGCTTTCAGAAAAAACATGTGCCTGATTTTAGAAAACATTCATTAAAATCTTCCGTCTAGTTTATTTCAGTCCATAACAAATGTCTAACTTATTTTATGTGTATGATGTATGGGGACAGCCAAGTATTTAGACTTGAGCCATTATAGACCAATCTGTTTTCTTATTCTTTCACTCACTTAAAAGCTACAAGAAATAGTTAAATTTCACATTAAATATCAAAAAAGTTCTAAAACCCTGCACCATTTAGAATTTGAATGTCTCATCCCCCACCATATCCCCTAAATGACTTTTGCTTCCTTTGTCAGGAGACAGTTATTTTCCCAACACAATTATTTTGCATGCGATATGCCAAAGCAGTAACCTTAGATCATACGGAGAGCTGACTTAGAAACCAGTGCAGTTGTTGGAGTAATCTCAGTGGTAAACTGGACTTGCAATCTGCATAATTTTCCAAGGTTGAGGTCCATGCAGCCTTTAGTGAGCAAAGAGAAACTTTTGGGAGGCTAATGTGGTGTGTTTTAATTGCTTTTCTGGCAAATTATGGTATTTTTTCAGGTGACCCGGTTTCAAGTAATTATGTTTTCCCTCACTTACAGAGTTCAAGAACCAAAAAGAAGAAGCATTCAGCATCCTTCAGACATTGAACTGTTGCTCCGAGACTACCAGAGAGCACGAGAGGAAACCAAAACTGAAATTGCACGAGCTAGGGACAAGCTTCGGGAGAGAGCTGAGCAAGAAAAAAGGCGTATACGGGAGCAAATATTTTCTCAGTTGCAGAAGGTGAGCATTGCAGAGGAAACTGTTCTGCGTTTTTCACATCAAAGCATTTTTTCAGAGAAACCTTTCCATGGCTAAGTAGTTCTCCTGTTTGATACACATCAGTGTAGAAAAAAAGCAGAGAATTAAATGCAAATTTATGCCTAAAAAAATCTCAGTAGTACTGAACTGATACTGTTTATGCTTCTGAACTGCATCTTTCTGAAGCCACATTTTATGTACAAGAAACACCTAATGTTTTCTTATTGGATCAAGCTTACACAGCCGTCCTGTGGGGCATCTGCCCAGTCTAGGGAACAGTTGCTGAGGTAAACTGAATTTATTTCAGTATGTGCTTAAACACAAGGACCTATATTAATTTTCTTTTTTTCTGTTTCTCTTTTCATATTGTCCTCTCTGTGTGTATTTGTCCTCTACTTTTGTTTTTCTTCTGCACTTTGTTACCCATCTTGCCCAGTCCAAGCGTGTGCATTTTTCTCCCAGAAGCAAGGACGATACCTCGTTAGGGTGCGTCTGTTCTGCCCAGTTCCTGGCTCTACTTTTACACAGTAACCTTTGTCGCTGCCTGACATGCAGCTCCAGTCGTAGCTGCAGAATTCCTCTCCTCCTACCTGTGTACCTGGCACAAAATGTGGTGAACGCTCATTTCGTTGCTCTGTGCCCTTTAAGGCACTTCAAATTCAGGCACCTCCACTGGATGACTGGATCTTACCACATCTACTGCCTTATTTTTCTTGTGAAATGTAGACATACATCACCTGAGTTGGAAGACCAAACTTAAAACTGCCCTCGAAAGTATAAGTCATCTTGAAGTTCTCAGTATTTTCTTATTATGTAATTTTTATTTCATCTTCTGGGCTGTCATTGAGGAGTTGCATTGGTTGAAGTAAAATCTTCAGTCTTTAACAACTACATTTGGCCAGCAAGTTAAGTCAGGGGCTACTCGAGAGGTAGGCAAAAAGCAACACATGGGAGTGAAAAAAGATCTTTTCTAAACTTCTTTTCCCCCTTAAAAACATCCTAGCATTGGTTTCATAGCCTGGACTCTCGTATGTGAAGAACAACAGCAGAAGCTGCATTTTCCCAGACTGCCAGGTTTTACAACGTGATTTGCTCTATGACTTATGCAATCTTAATCTTTCAGTGACCCTGCTTATTTAATACTTTCTGTATGGCAACAGCTTTTGTCCTGTCAAAGCTCCTTGAAAGACATTGGACTTGGGTAGATTATTCCTCTTTCATTTTTCAGTGATTAGAGATTTGGCTAGCTGTTGTGGAAGATGATGGTTTGTGTGGCATTTCTGTTTGTAACACTGTGATACCTGTTACAGGAAGAAGCAAGGCTGAAGACTCTTGCAAGTACAAGCACTTTATGTACAGACTCCAGCCTCAGCCTCTCCTCTGGCCCAACCTCTGGCTACAACAGCAGTAACACCGCTACCTGTACTGCGAGTCACCTCAGCAGCCAGGAAGGACAGGTGAGAAACTGGCCTGTGAGACTGATGTCTCCCGGCACTTCGACAACAGAGGGATAATGTGGGAACAGACACCCTTTTTGAGATGGTTCGTATTCTGTCACAGCTCTCAAGCAGGACACGTTTGTGTCACTAGGACACAGAGGGGTGACATGGGGTGGAGGGAGCGTTACCATGTAATTGCAAAGGACAGTGACACTTATTTTTCTGAGTGGTGTTATTCTTTTAAACTCATAAATAAAAACCAGATAGTGTTACTATCAGTAATGCCGCCATCTGTCAAATGGTTTAGAAACAGGAAGCCTTTTCTTGTGATAAGCCAGAATCTGATGGTATGATGATGCATACATTGACTTCAGAGTTTGTGTGTGTGAACATAAACTTTCCTGAAGTTACTTTTTGGTGTATGCACCTGTGCAAGCTCCTCACACTTGGTTTGCTTTATTTCCGGAATCAACGTATAATTTCATAACAAGGGGAAAGGCAAAGGAGTTACCGTTTCATAAAGAGAAGCTTCCAACCTTGTAAGACAGATTTGCTACAAATAATCCACTTGCTGTGTAACAGAATTTATTTTTCACAGTTCACAGCAAAAGCTCCCGCTTCTGCTCTTTCTTAAATCAGGTTTCTTCTGGAAATGCTTTGTTTTCAAGAGACACACGAGGTCGTTCAGCTGTTAGAAATAGTCAGCTTTATGTGTTAGAGCAACTACAGAAGGATTCAACGTCTGGTACGTAAAACATATGTTGGCTTATGTTTGAGTTGTATTCAAAAACCTAATGAAATTTGTCATTTATGCAAATCAAAATCTTATTTGAGTCTAGGTATTTTGAGGATGTCCCTACCATTAGCTTGCTTAGAATTTCTTGAAAAATGGTGATTTGGTCCCTCTGAAGTTGGTCTTTTGACGTGGTAACATCAAAGTACAGTGTTCTGAGAGATGTGAGGATAATGCTTTGAATGAACCAAGGAAGCATGCGGGGGGGGCTAAAGCTGCAAAAAATATAGGCTTGTACATGCACGCTCTTATTTTTATCCTCAAGACTGATGTTGCCTGTTCTTCTGTAGGTTATTTTATTAGCTTATACGTGGTAATAACCATTAAACTTGAGTAATGCAAAATGTAACTGCAGTGTAATTACCAATACAGAGATCGTCTAGACAAGGGACGTTCTCTCCTTCGTCTCTTCATCAGGATCAGGGGGACTGGGTGCTCCGAGGGAGGGTGTAAGTCCCTACGACTGCTGAATAGTGGTGGGTTTCCTTTTTATTTTTTCATTCCCCTACAGCTTTTTTTTGTTTCCTGCAGAAGCCAGCAGAATTCAGCCACCCCTCCCTTCTAGTAGCATCAGCTGCAGGTTCACTCATGGATTAACTATTTCTGTCAGCTCCTCTTCAACAAAAGGATACCAAGATTTATCCAAGCATATCTTGGCTAATGCTACCACTGAGGTAAGTAAAGAAGCAGAGTTTTCACTTATTCCTGTACCTCCTACTGGAATTTGTAGCGAAAATGGGTGGGACAAGCCTTTTTTGTTCTGCACTACCCATAGTTACCTAGAACTGTCACCTACAGAGAGACACGCTGAGAAATTTTAAATGGTGGGGGAAGGTGAGCCAAGCTGCAGCACTGAGGTTCAGAAGAGACTGCTGCATGCTAGCCTACATGTTTGAGTGAAACTGGCGAAACTGCTCAACTCCTCTAGCATCCAAGAATTCCTACAGTGCAAGTTTTATGTGACAAGATGTGTGTGTAGTTAGAAGGAAAACATACCGATTTCAGATCAGGTAGAATCACTTCAACATCATCTGTAGCTACAAGCTCTTCCCATCTCCCATTTTCTCACAATAGTTTAGGTTAATATACGGGCTTAGGCTCATATATATCTATTTACATATATCTCCTCCTTCAGCAGAGAATGAGACAGGCAGGTCAGTCTGGCTATTAAGACTCCCTAAGGATTAGTAGCACCGTAAAACCGTTTCTGGTAAAGCCAGCTTACTAGTTTGAGTAGAAGATAGTGCAGCAGCATGTAAAAGCTGAACACAGCTTTATAGTTATTACGGTTTATACAACTTTCTCTTACCTGTACCTTTGTCACTGTTTTCTAAGGTAATGGCAGCATGCTCTCATAACCTGAGGAATCTCTACACATGCCAAGCAGCAGCTGGTTGGAAGTAAGCTTATGGCAGGTCTTTATAATGGGAGGCCTTTTTATGTACTTGGTCCTCCTGTGTGTAAACACCTTTCATTTGTCTTTGACAGATATCAATGTACAGAAAAAGAGGTGATGGTTTACTACAAAGTCTTCCCTTCAGCAACAAGGCACGGGTTTCTGGGAGCAGGAGTGATAGAGAGACCTCTTCCCTGTGTGTGGGGACTAGTGAGGGATCCTGGCAAAAGGCACCTGTACGACAGAACGATCAACACAGCGCGAATCCACAAGAAGGTGACCAGCCATATTCAGCTGGGTGAGTATCAACACAAACCCCTGCCCACCATTACCGTTGTGTACTCTCGGCTCAGGTTGGCAGCCAGGAAGAAATTTAGAAGCATCTTACTTCATTTCTTCAGGTTTGAATAAACAATTTCATTTTTTAATATTTGCAAGATTTTTCCAAAGTAAGGATAGTATTAAACAGATCTTGCTGCAGAAGTACAACTAGAGACACTAGTAGAGCTAGAGAGTTTGAAAGTCAAAATAAATCTTAAGTAAGTGGCTTGAAAAAGCATCTTAGTGGCACATGATAGCATAGTAACTAGAGCTCTGCTCTTAGGCAACAAAAAGTCAAAATAAAATATTGCATGTGCATTTAAGGGGTGAGGGAAAATAGTGACAAGTTAAAGTTGTCAAAGTCTAATTCCCCCTTTTTTTTTTTTTTTGGTTCTTGGGTGTTTTTTTTCCACAGTATATTTAGTGACTGATACCTCCCTATGTTACCTAAAGCAGCCCCGGGATTTCTGCTGCATTACCGTAGAAGCCAAAGAGGTAAAGTGAACGTTTTCTCTGAAGCATAGAGGAATGCTTGTTCTGAACTCATGATGCAAGGACAAAGGCGAGAAAGAAGGAAAGTCCATGCTCATATTTCCAGGAGTGACAGTGTAAGAGGAAGAAAAGCCATGCTGATATGACACAAGTGGATTATGTATAAAACCCTCTTGTGAATGACAATTGTCAACGAAGCCCCATTAGGCAGTAATACAAGTGTTACACAGTATATCCCGGTTACAAACATGCAAGATTATGACAAAAAATTATTTAATAAATAACATGAGAACTATTATTTCTTATTAAAATAGCTCTTTTAAGTAAGAAAGACAAAGAAAACCTTCCTCTATGCATAGGAAATTTTTCAAATTGTCATTTTTACACTTTGTTGCATGCAGGAGAACTTGTCTGTCTTGGCTATTCAGTCTGTCTACGATGCATCCATGCCTCACCCTTGTAAAGAAGTGGTGAGAGGGGAGATTTTGCCAAGTGCTTGGATACTGGAACCTGATGTAGTGAACGGAAGAGATATCACCAGAGTTATTTACATGGCACAGGTAAGATTTTGCTGTATGTCACAGAATCACAGAAACTTCAGAGTTGGAAGGGACCTCTAGAGATCATCTAGTCCAACTCCCCTGCTAGAGCAGGATTGCCCAGAGCACATTACTCAGGACTGCATCCAGGCGGGTCTTGAAAGTCTCCAGAGAAGGGGACTCCACAACCTCCCTGGGCAGCCTGTTCCAGTGCTCTGGCACCCTCACTGTAAAGAAGTTTTTCCATGTATTTGAATGGAACTTCCTATGTTCTAACTTGTGCCTGTTGCCCCTCATCCTGTTACTGGGAACCAAAGAAAAGAGTCTGGCAACTGTGATGTCCAACTGTGAATGCAAAAAACCATTAAATATCAGAGTGCTGAAGAGCTGGTAAGTAACAAAAAAATGTAATCCTTATGCCATGCTCCACAAAGTTTATGAAGTGGCCATAAGAGTCACCTCTACTTTGCACTGTTATCTAGCATGATGTACAGTAATGCAGAGAGAATCTTATTAGCATTGTGCTTAAGCGCCTGATCCCGAGTTTTTACAGCATCTAAAGCAGCTCCCTCGGGTACCAAGACTCTTCTGTAAAGGTTTATTAGCAATTTTAGTGTATGTTGCTTTCTCACGTGTGGAGAGTCTCGTTCACATTTTTATCTTGCTGAAGGAAGTCCACCTCAGGTTATATTATTTCCAAAATGCATGGAAATAGTTGTTGTTACCTTTTTCTAACTGAAGCCAGTAGTTCTTCACACTTAATAGAGAAGTCACACTTAGAAGAGAAATCAAGATTAGGATTCCAGTTAAGAATAAGAAAATCCTGCCGTGTATTTATTACAGACTCATCTGAAAAGCAGGCTCTCTTCCAGATAGTGGTACCAAGTGGTATAATTTAAAGTGCTCACCTCAGAGCTAAATGGCACTAGTCCTTTAAACTTATCTATATAAAACATGTTTTTAAGACAAAATTTTAAAAATGTTATCTTTAAATTACAGTAATTAGTATACCCATTTTACAATGCATGTGTGTAATGTATACGCATTTTAAAATTGTATATGCACTTTATACTGCACTTTAGTATATGCGTATACATTGTCGGTAACGCTGTATCTGTCTCAAACGAGTACTGTTTAATGCAAACTCAAACTCAGAAGCAGTGTGGGTCACACCTGCTGAAAGTAACATCCAGTAGCAAAGCTTTGAAAGTCTATGGAGTATTGGGAAGGAGAAGATACAAACCACAGAGTAATGAAAGCACTTGGCTGTAAACTGCTTTCATGCTTGCTTACGCTTGCACCATTGGAACTATTCCAGGCTGGAGACCTGTTTTGTTCAAACCAGGTACAGACCCCAACGTGCAGCCTTTCTTCTAATTCCTGCAGGTGGATCTCGGTGCCCCAGCTATCCCTGCAAGGCTCCTGAGTTCCATTGCTAAGCGACAGCCGCTGGTGATCGCTCGACTGGCGCACTTTCTGGCTAGTTAGTGTTTGGTACAAAACTGGACACTTAACAGCAGCTGAAAGCTCACGAAGAGACACAAGCATCTGTAAGGGTAATGTAAAATGCTGGCTCACAAGACAAGTCACAATCAAGCCTCACTTGAGGAGCCTAATGCTAATGTTGGACTATACAAAAGTATAGTTAGAAAAAAGGATCATTTATTTTAGCCAACGCTGCTCAGAAGAAACCCAGCAAGTTTTATGGGGAACCCGTCCTCCTGGAGACAGCTGTGGAAAACCTCCATGGCAGGGCAGGAAGGAATGCTGTCTCTACAAAGAGCAGAGGAAGAGACTTTGCTTTACTATAGCCAGCCTCTTACATGCAGAAGTGTATTATTTAATTTCTGTTTCCAAGGAGCTTCAAAGATCAACCTTCTTTCTTTAAGAAAGTTTACGCAGCAGTGAGAAAAAGGCAATGGAAGCAATGAAATGCACTACAAACTGGAAACAGTAGGTGAACGGCTTGAGACGTTTTACAAGCTCTTGAGTAGAGCTGCAAAGCCACTTTCTAATGTCGAGCGAAGTATCAAATGCAGAATTCCTAACAGCGTAGATTAGATAAATCATTTAACTTACTTAGCTAGCTGGCTGCGCTTCCCCTTGAGGAGGGAAGTTAAACCAGCACACTATCCACTGTCATCCTGCACCTTGGACAGATTTTTCTCATGTAATTGGCTGACCACTTGCAGCCAGTATAAGGTATTTCCGATTGCCACTACACTATGCAGCATCAGTGGAAACCACCACACCTCAGGACCCAGTTTTACTGCACTGCAGAATTAGGTGCTTTGAAACAAGGAAACCAAACTGACAGTTGTAAACAGTGACACTTTGTCATTAATAGGGAGTAGTACTGAGTAATCAGCTTGTTTCTAGAATTTAAATCCTGCAAATAAGAGTAGCTTTTTCCATCAGTCCTCCTACACTTTTATCCAAATGCATTAAGAGTTGAAGATCTCGCCTGGTCATAGTCTCAGCGCACTTCTTTGTTCGTGACCACTGTCTCACTGCAGTGAGTACAGACTCTTCCTGTTCAATCACCTCATGTATTTCTGTTGAGCCGAGTCCAACAATCCTGCTGTCAGGCTTTACAGGTTTGTTCAACGCACTCCCTAGTTTGGCCACACATTCCTAAAGTTAAACAAAACCACAACCAACTTGAATACCTAAATAACTTCATTTAGTCCTTCAGCACAACAGTAAAGAATCACTTTAGATATCTAAGCAATAAAAAGATGCTATGATATGCTTTCTTTAGCTCAAAAAAGCCCATGTTGTTCAAGAAGCTGTTGCACTTTAAATCTGTGAAGTAAGAAATATGTATTCAAGCATCCACCTTACCAGAGTCAGCATCTGCTGCTTTAAGAGTCACTTTTGGTAAAAGATGTGTTTCCCCAGCATACAGTGAAGTTAGCTGCACTTCCCACCTTTCAATTCAAGAGCCAAAATCTACTTTTACTATATCTTTGCACAGGTGTAATTTTGGCTCTCAGCTTCTATGTTACTTCCTGTTACTAATATACTATGTTTTAAAAGAAAAGATAATAGCTATTTTAAATTGATATTTAAGAAAATAGCAGTTTTGAGGCATATCAGCCCAAGGCTCCCACCCCTAAATAGATAAGACAACAAAACCTTTCACTTACAAATTTGCTTTGTTTTATCTTTAGATGGTCATGGTTACAAACTACACCAATCTTATCTTATTAGTGTTCTTTTTTTGGTGAGACTCAGCCTTTTCTTAAAAGCCTGCCGAACTGAGTGATGGCGTGGTTCACTTCAAGTGTCATGCATCTTCCATAGCTCCTCAAGCAAAAAGGGGCAACCCGTCACAAAGTTTTCTGCAACTGAGCGAAAAGACAGATTTCCAGATTTGCAGCCTGTCACACGGCTCCCCCCAGTCCCCTTTTAGTGGAAACCAGGAAAGGAAGAGCGAACAAGGCAGTACATAAAAGCCCTAAAAAAAATGTGCAGAAAGAGCAGCAGGGTGTATTGGCTGTTTCCCCAGTGCTGCTTCCGTGGAGTTCCGGAGGAGGTAGGGGAGGTCTTCATACAGTCCACAAAAGATTTGCTCAGTGCTTCGCTTTTTTTCCCTTTTATTTTGGACATGGCACTAGTGATAAAGCAGTTTTTGTAGGAAAAACATCTAGGGGGACTCCTGTTGATCAACGATGCCAGTGCCTATGAAGGATAATGTCTTATTGTACAGTGCATCAGATGTTTATTTTTATATATACATAAGATTTTTTTCTATGTTTACAAATTAAGTTATTTATATATGCTTGTTTTGAAGCGTTTTTATATGCTATCAAAGCTAAGTTTTATTTTTATTGGTATTGAATTAATGTAACTTTTTTTTTAATACAATCTTCAATTGATACTAAAAAGCCTATTTATATAAATGTTTTCTTTTGCAAATATAACGTTTTATGGTACCTGTTACTGTACGGCATTGGTTTGTTTGGAAGGAAGAAATAAAAACCCAGCAGATATCTAATTTGTTAATCTACAACGGGCAAAACCCAACGTCCTGTAAGTTACTGCTGAGCAGTAGATGACCAAACCAAGTGTATTGTACCACCTACTGTCGCATCTCTGCTCTTAATCAAGATTGCTATTTTCATATCCACAATAAATGGTATTTTCTACACAAGAAAATGTGCCACATGTTATTTTGCTCCAGATAAGATTCCTCATCTATGGAACTACGCTGGATGGAGAAATAACATAAAGGCTAGCTTGTGATAAAAGATGAGGTCTCCTGCTTACCTGTGAGGAACATGCATGGAATATGAAGAGTCAAGAAGCCAGTCACTGCTTAAATTTGGTTTCTGTGATGCAGTGCCTTGCCAAGCAAAGGGGGGTTTTGTGTTTGTTTTGAAACAAGGCACCAGCTGAAGCTTCTTCCTGAATCCACTTACATGGCTCCCCTGACCTGCGCACCCAGAAGGAAGGTAATGTAACGCCATGTTTCCTCATTTCCTTTTTTTTTTTCCCAGTAGGGAAGACTGACAGAAGGAAGGCCCGACACACTGACCTAGCTTGCTGTGAGCTCTCTTCTCACAGTGCCGCTGGCACTACAGCTAGCGGCAGCGCACAGGGAAGAGGTACCACGCTTGAAGCGCTCGCACAGAGAGGAGCCCACCAGCCCAGTGGGACTGCACCAGTCATGCATCCTCATGAGAGCGGTTCTGCTGCTGAGTGTCCCTCTGCAGGAAACAGCACGCTGTACAACCGTTCCTGAGGTTTAGTCACAAAATCAAGTGTCTGTCCTTACAGAGCAACCAAGGCCAAGTACCATGGGATGCCCGGGAATAGAGTAACTGCATGAAGACATGAGAACAGGGAAGTGGGTGTTTCTTACCTGCTGGCTCCCACTGAAGCACTGACTGCCTTCTGCCCAGTAGGGCACAACTATGCTCGCTGGAAGTAGTAAACTGCTCCTGGGGCTTGGTCAACTTTTAAATAAAAATTTCCAGGCATGCTGTATTAGAGACGGATAATTGAGGTACGCTGATGTCACAAAAACAGCTGTGGCCACACTATCTATGCAAACATTTTAGAATACCCAAATAAAGTCAGCTCTAGGGCCAAGAACATCTTTTTTAACCCTAATGGATTGCAGCTTCTTCCTCCTTCCACCACACCAACCCCCCACGCCCCTTGATAACAAAATACAGTTATATTTCAGTATAAGCAAAGCAGCAGCAGCCCGGACAGGGGCGATTACTATACTTCTCTGCACCATGCTTTGTGCCCAGGCACCTTTTTTCTACTTTGCCCCAGTACAAAGAGGCTCTCTCTGTATCTATCTATCTCTCTCAACAGCTTGAACACAAAACAGGACATTTAATCATGTTTATTACAACAAACAACAACTTCAAATGAGATCTGCAGCAAAATGTCACATAACAGCCTCAGGGAGCAGGTATGGTATGATACAGTGTACTTGCTATTTCAATTTGTATTACCAGGTCCTTCCTGCGTACAGGGCCTGCCTGCTTCTAGGGACCTCTGCTGCGTTCACATCTGAAAACCCCTAAAACGCAACACGCAGCTGCAACATGCCAACTCTTTCAATGCCGGGCTTAGTAACCAAGTCAAGAAATAACTTAGTACAGTTCAGCCACTGATGTTGCTCTATGGTTTCTCTCGTAGTAGCACATATTTTAACAGAAGCCACAGTTCTACCTAATCAGGTCTCTGTGGTATTTCTTAAATCACTGACTCCAAGATGTTACCTTTTCTTGCCTTATAGAAGGAAAAGGTAAGTTAATTAGCAAGCTCAAAAGGCCTGGGCTTCCATTTGTCCA
Source organism: Chroicocephalus ridibundus (assembly GCF_963924245.1). Classification (NCBI taxonomy): domain Eukaryota; kingdom Metazoa; phylum Chordata; class Aves; order Charadriiformes; family Laridae; genus Chroicocephalus; species Chroicocephalus ridibundus. The sequence goes on along the minus strand of NC_086287.1, from coordinate 43,867,336 downwards.
GATGATGTTCTTACATAACACAGTACGTGCTTTCTGGAAAAAAACCCTGCACTAACAGGACACTCCTAGAAAAAGGAAATAATGTCCTCACTGCTACGGGGCAGGCGGGGGGGAGCAGAATAAAAACATCCCATGAGACAGCTAATGAGTGCCTAATCATATTCTGCTAGCCTCCAGCTGTCCCTACCACAAAGCCCAGTTTAAGGAAATACTTGTGCAGGGGGTGGGGGTGAAGGGGAAGTCACACCCTTGGTGATGATCTACGCAGAAAGGCAAAGAACACCTACTGTCCTCCATGAAAAGGATTCCTTTGAAAACCCGCGCTCCAGGGGCTGTCACGGTGCTTTGACACTACTTTTTTGTCTGTTCTTCCAGGCTGTAGTTTTCTTGCTGCATCACTGCCTGTCTGAGAAAACCCAAACTCAAGGCAAGAAGGATTATAAAAAACAGTGAATATAACCAGATGCCATTTATGTTCACATACTATAAAAGTGTCTTAAAAAATACCGTCATCTGTCTTCAGTAAAAAATATAAACAGATATTTTCTCCCTTATTTCTATTAAAAAAACCCAAGAAGTTATAAGTTCTGCTTCCAACAGGAGATGGAAAAACACTTAAGCATCTACATCCTTTAAGAATAATGCCATCAGCGTTCTGGTGTATATATTTAATACGGTTTAACTTTTAAAACGAGTCTTAAAAAAAAAACCTAAAAATCAGACCTTTGAAATTGAGCTTACAATGAAAAATAAATATAGACTCATCTCCATGTCATATAGGTTCACCTTTTCCTGCCCCTGACAGTACAGTCTTTGTGAAGACACCATGAGAAATCACAAGCCGTCAAGAGAAGAGGCAGCCACCAGGAAGCCATCTCTCTGATCACAAAGTAACTTGTGCACTTGAATTGATTCCTGGGTTTGGTCACAGCCTGCTGCTGTGCAGATACAAAAAGTGTCTATGAGTCTAAAAAACAGCTGCTTTGAGCCACAATCAAGGTGCTTAAAGGACTTTTGACTGGGAGATCCATTTGCTGACATAAATCTTTCAGCATAGTCACCACGGCAAACCATCCATGAACAGAAAGACCAGTGCAGGCTTGGCACAAAGTGATGTCTTATCTGCAGTATGCTCCCAGCAAAGAGCTCACAATGCATTCAGAAACATTAAAAATTCCATTTGCATCTTCAAGTAGTAATTTTTGTCCAGAGAGAGTCCACCTCCACTAACTTTGGGCTGTCACGGTACCTAGAGATTGTCTGGTCAGCTCACAAGGGTTAGTCCTGGTCTCTTCTCTATGGTGTTCTGATATAAACACTCTGGACAGCATTTCCAGTTCTCTTAAGAAATCCTGTAATAAACAGATAGAAACCAGAAAACCCTTATTAACAAATGTCAACAAAGAGGCTTACTTAATTTTTCTAGTAAAGAACTTTACAAGGTTAAACATGTTGTTGATGGTTTTCCAGTGCAGAGCCCCAGACAAGCTACAAAATTGATTGCAAAGCTGAATGCCTGTAGCTCTACACATTCAGTCTCCCCTTTAATCCCCACACCTTTCTCAGAAAAGCTCACTGCCCCAGTTTAAATGGCTAAACATCTCCAATATGCAAGCGCTCACCAGCTTCAAAATACTGCCCATCTTTAGCAAGGGAGTCAGGTGGTTTCCTACATTTTGACTCTGGCTAGAATAGTCCTAGAATAGACTCCTCGCCCATCCTGAGGGTAAGAGGGAAAGAGGTTTACACGCCAGTCTGGGCAGTTACGATCCTTCCCAATGTGTCATGCTCAGCTGGAGCACGGCAAACACATCCAGGCTAGAACTGAGAGCTGGTAACTGAGCCAGCTGGTCTCCAAACTGGTTTAGAGTTTTCTTGGAAATGTTTCCACTGCATGGGAAAGGCTGGGGACTCACACGAGTACCCATTTCAACCAAGCATTAGTAACAGTAACGTGCTTGTTGGAAGCCAGGCCTTCTGCTGCATTAAGCAGGAACTAGAGACAAGGGAAGGTTACGGCTCCATCTACACGAAGCAGAACTACAAGGATTTACTGTTTATGTAGCTTTACTTTTTATTTCACTTATGATTCACACACATCTAATTCATTACTTACTGAGGGCCAAGGGAGCTCTTCGAGGCTATGCAAGCAACTCTCTATTTCACTAGTTCTCATTAGTTCGTGTTCTACAAGACCATGAAGCAAGAAAAGGAACAAATCCCACTGCAGAAGAGAAAGAAACATCAACAGCTCAAAAATAAATGGACTTTGTGTTCATTTCTTTATCCCTATACAATTCATGTTTTTCTTCTTGGATCAGAATGTGGAGAAAAGGAGAAAGCACGTTATTTATCTGGGTGTGGCAATGAAGGATATCAAGGAGCAACACCCAAAATGAATGAACAAAATTCCTTTACTTCATACACTGTATCCTGCCATAAAACCTCAACATTTCTAATTCTCAGTTTCCAAACACATCAGGTATTTAATTCTTGTGTGTTCAAGAACAGCTTGAAAAATTCTTTTCTTACCCTCTGGAATAAGCTGGTTTTAGCCTGCAACTAAACTAGGGCGATTTTCAGTTTCATAGTTGGGGATCTTATAAGATAACACCAAAACATGTGCAAAAATGAAAACTGATAAAAGACACACAAATGCAACCAATTAAAAAATCCTGCCTGTTCAGTCCTCTTAATCTCCCAGGCCAAACAGGCCATTTTGCCATTTGTTCCTAAATTAAACTGTGCCTTCCCGACAGCCCCCCAGAGAGGTATCAGGCACTGACAAGTAGTACGCCGTCCTCTTCTTCCCTGTCCCTGCAGGAAGAACGCCAGCAAACAGGAGAGCAAATCCTGCTGCCCTCGTTCACACAAGCCATCAGTCAACACTGCGGGCGGGCAGAAACTCCTACACGAATATATCAAACCACAGTGGGTAACTGGCAGCTCCACAGATCGGAATAAGCTTTACCTCTCGCTGCCTAACTTCTGCAAGATAACCGATGTTCTTCTTGCTGAAGATCAGCTGTACAGGAACAGGTGTCCCAAAGTCCTCCTTCCAGACAGAAAGCAGCAGTTTTAGAAGGCCATAGGTGGGATTACTCTTTACACGCAGCCTCTCGGAGCTCTTCTCTGGGGACTTGATCCTGACATTCAGAGGAACGCGGTCTGAAACTGTAAGAAAAGGAACGAAGGTGAACTTGTGTAGCTGCAGTATCTTCCTTTTATATCATCATCTTGGTCCAACAGCACATTTTGCACAGCTGGTATCTAAACAATCACTGAAGTAAACACACTTAGTGAGTGTAAACCAGCAAACCTAAGAGGACAGGAGTTTAGAAACATGCAAAATTATGAGCTTTGAAACCACAAGAACAAGTGTTACATAGGAAGAGATTTTTACATAGGAAAAGACTTATACTAGTCAGATAAAGAATACCACTTGGTTGGCATATAGCCCCAAGCCTTGAAAGACGACTGAGTAAATAAAAGTCAGTCTGATGTTTAATAAAAGAGGACCTAAGCGTTACTCCAAAGGAGAGGAAAGTAACACAGTAAAACAACATTTAAATCTATAAACAGATTAAATAGTTGTTCCTAGTTTTGATTATAAGCAGAGTTGCATAACTTCATACAAGTGAAAGTAAAGCTGAACAGTGTTTAACTGCACCTAAACATACACCGAGGGAAGTTACCAGCTCTTCCTTGGTGCAGACTAATGGAATGGGGCAGAATTACATTGCTGCCCCCCAGAATGAAATTTCACGATATTCACATGTGAACTACTTTCTGAAAGAATGAACCACGTATAAAAGCTTCTTAAAAAGGTTCTAAATCCAGGAAATTAGAAGGTTGCCCAGGGAGAAGACACCTGCATCCAGATCACTAGCTCCTGCTGAGAAAACCATTGTATTTAACACATTAAAGCAAGAGGGGAAAAAAAAATAACCCTGAAAATTCTCACAGAAGTCACAATACACAGAACACAAGTTATTTCCATTCTCTCCAAAAAGAGATAGAAAAATATAATCTAAGGGAAAAGGCCCTTACTTTTAGGGGAGAAAAACCCCATCACCTACAACTTTTCAGAGGCAGAAATACTGGAAGCCATATCACATATTTAAATGAAGGTATCGATAAATAAAAAACAATGGAGATGTGACTAGAACACCAGATGTGAAGTATAATGTTGTTTTGCAGATGGTGGAAGGGAACAAGAACAACCACCCAAATGGACAGAAAAAAAATCTGCAGACTCAATGACACCAAAAAAGAATCAAACATCCACGAGCTCTAAACAGTGACGTCTCTGACCCCAAGGATTTAAGAGAACTGTAATAACAGACTTCAGTCTTAAGTAGCTTATCATGACTGACTTACCCAGCAAAGAAGCCAACTCAACTGTGCACTTTGCCAGCTGCTGTTCTGATGTGGGACACATGAACTGGAAAACACAAAAGGAAGTTGTATCTTTGTCCCCATACTGCAGACTGGACAAAACAGGGCTTCACAAGAGATAAAAATATCAGAGAAGAGCAGGCAATTTACAGCAAGAAGCACAGAGCTGTAATCAGAAGACCATTAAAGGACAAGACAGACAAGAAAAGATCATATATGAAAAGAGGATCCACAAAGGCTAATTGTAAGTAAGAAGCAGATCTCCACAGTGTAAAAAATCCACAGGGCAACTTTGTCACATCTGAGCTCAGGCAAAAAACATTCAACTGAACTCAGCTGTGAGGCAAGGCAAGCAAACAAGTTTACAGGTATGAAGACAGCTCAAAGCGGTCCAAGAGGGTTTTTTTGTTGCTTTTTTACTTCTACCTTTCTGCATCGAAGTGTCTGACTCAGTCTCCCTAGCAGGCACTCCAGCCAGACGTAGTCAATCACTTCACCCTCATCCCGTGGGCCCACAGCAACACAGAGCACATCCTTGTTGAAAAAGACAGCAATAATTCACCTGTTAGCATCCTGCACTTCCATAAACAGATCTTTGGATCTGTGTCAGAGCAGTCCACAGATAGTCCTCATTAAAAAAAAACAAAAAAACAAAAAAACAACAAACTAATTCAGCTAGTATCCTCCTCATTTCATAAGGCTGAATGTTTTACAACCTTACCTTGGTCTGATTTTCTACCATAGTTCTCACTAATGTTATGAAGTCAAAAGTCAATGAGGGCAAGGAGTTCATCTTTCTTAAAAGAAACTAGCTCTGAAAACTCTAGGCAGATCTGATAGCGCAGCAAGCAAGTTCAGGGTAGAAGTGCTACAGAAATCCACAGCCCTCTTACATTGTCAAGGTAGCTTCAGTGTCAATAAGAGCCGAGCGCGAAGAGCAGTAACAGGGTTATGACACGAAAACTAGTTTAGCAAATTTTATACGTGGTAGCACTTTCCATCACCAGCGATTTACCACCCGACATCAGAAACTCAGGATGGAAATCGAAACAATAAAAACACTATTTTAAAAACTGTGTCTTAAGAGGCCAAACAAAAATACCTTCAAAAAGCAACAGTTTACAGAAAAAGCCCCTGGTTTCCTCACATACCTTACCCTCTGCTTTTTATTGTATCTCAAGCAAGAAAGCATTAAAGGATGCGTACTCATTCTTACACACTTGCTGGGAATGCGATCACAGTGAGATCCATTATTATTGCTCAAGCAGAAAAGAAGCAGGAACAAAAACAGGCAGAATGCATAATGGTAAAAGAAGTGAGGGGTTTAGAATTCTTTTCCTCATGGCTTACTCACACACGTTATATAATTGCATGATTTTTTTCAGGAACAGTGACCTTTTAAAAGCCTGGGAGAAAAGCTCAAAATGTAAATTTGAACCAGCTTGAATAGAAAATTTCTCGGCTCTAAGGCTGAAATGAAGTCCATAGCATCACTTTCTTTTTAAGATATTCTGGTTCTCCCTAATTATAGCTGAATGAAGGTGCAGATGCAGAATGGCAAAAATCTTTCAGATTCATATAGATTCATCTGACACTCAATTCAATGTAGAATTCCTGGTGTATAAGATGGGACAGTCTACCGAGTTCTACAGAATTGAAAGGAACAACGGGAAATACTTACTCTAAACAGAGACCAGGAGACTCTCCATAAAAAGAGTCAGTCTACAAAAGAGTAGCTAATTTGATACGCTGACTCTCCAGCATACAGTTGTACACAATGCTCACCACACCATGGTTTCTGTGCTACAGGTATCAAAAAGGTCACGGCCATGCTACCGAAGTCCTGTGTTTGAGACAGTACTCCTCAGCAGGGAACTCTGATCGACACACAGACAGCGAGCAGGGGGATGAAAAAAAACATGAGACCTTTCCATGGCGCTTCCTAAGCGCTCCTCACAGACAGTTCCTTTGAACCAGAACATCCCCCTTTAAAAACCCAAACAAATAAACCCCACCATGGTGAAAAATAAAAAGGCAGTTAGGGCAAGCCAGGGAGGGAACACTGTGTACCTTAATCTCGTTGATGATTTGGGAGGGAAACGGAGCGCAGTGCTGACAGCCTGGAGGGCAGTCCCTTCTCAACTCCAGAGCATCCTCGCCAGGCAAGGGAAGCCCTGGGACTTTCAGCATTCTGTTGAAGGTTGCCTTCACTTCTCTTTTGATGAGTGCTATGAAGAACAGGGAACAAATCCTGTCTACTTCCTGCTTTTCTCTCCAGTGAGGCAGGCAACTGTTTGCCGACACTACCCTTACTAGCCTCTCATTCCAAGGGCCACGGCGAAAGGACAGTTTATGCTTTCAAGCCCTTCTCACTCTGAGCTCCCGTGACATTTAATGGGCAGAGGCACAGGTGCAGCCACCCACTACCACCAGGTACCACTGGCAACTCATCTCATTTTCCATCAAAATATTTCAGCGAGTTTAAAGCACACAGTATCTAGGCCAGGAGGCAAAGTACAAAGCTGAATCAGCATGATCATACCAGTTCAACCACTGTGCCCATGAAAGCCGTATGTTTTCTACCAAAATAAGTTTTGACCATCATCCAAGACACTAACCTCCTGCTGCTGCAAGTGGTGCTGGATATGCTTCCCCAGATTCTTGGCACAACCTCCTGAAACAATGGATTTTCAGAGATTCTAAAGAGTTGCCAGGGCACTATTACAGAGTAAAGGACTACAGTTGCCTTCAGCCTGCTGAAACCACACCCAGTGCAAGAGGTGTGTGTTTCACAGAAGGTTTCAGGAGCACTCTGTACACATGGGCCATACGGTGGCTTAAGAGAGCAGCTGTCATATGTTCGAAGTGCTAAGACAACTTCAGCCTAGATGACATTTTTAGAGGGAGCTTTCCACAGCATTCATTCTCACCATCCTACGGGCCTCCGTAACTAAAAATCACTTACACAGGCCAAGGCTGAAAAATCCCTGAAGAAAGCTCTTGGAGCTAGAAATCACTCCTCTTATTCCTAAACAAGGAGGGACAGAGCAACTGCATGCTTCCCACTAGAAGAAAAATGAGTAGGACCAAGTACTTTATAACACTGGAATAAATTCTACCCCTTGATCTCAGAAAAAAAAAAAAAAAGAAAAAAAAAAGAGTACACTACACAGGTCAGAAGCCCCAGTTCAGGGTAAAGAGACTCACCTGCAATGTTGGCAGAAAGCCAGCCACAGGCTTTCTCAGTAGCCAGTTCCACTGCAATGTCTTCTGCACTACTTAAAACCTTTACAGGGAGGATAACAAGTGATAGGAGATTTACTACAAGCCACAGCACTATAGTCAATGAGAAGTCAAAAGGAAGTCTAGAGGGAAAAGGCTTAATTTTGGCATGCAACGTTTAAACAGAGCACCACCACCTCTGTGGGAACTGCTACTCTGAGCAATAGGACTGACCCATTTTGATTTCCCAAACCCCATCAACTCTTGAGGAAGTTGATGTTAAAACAAAAGCAGTATCCTTGCAAGATGAATGCAATTTATATGCTATTCTAGTCTCAACAGTTAGCTATTCGCTAGAGTATCACTTTAGCCAGAATATCCACGGCGGCCTGGCAGAGGTGGCTCTTCTTAGCTATTAGTCCTCACATGCGGGCATCAATAAATTCCATTGTCCTAAGCCATTAAGGGATAAATGAAGCAGTAATGGAAAAATGGTAACAGTCCAGACAAAGTCAGGGCCTGTAGTAAGTTTTAGTGAAAATACATACTGCTGCAGATGTCTCTTCTGGCAGTAACACCCTTACCGCCTCAGGACCTTTCTTTTTGCAAAATCTGCAAGAAAAGAAAGAAAATGTGCCACAGTATTAGTCAAAGTTCTTGGACAACACTCAGAGGTTCATTACCGAAGGAACTTTCACACGCTCTCTTGCAGTCAAAACCAGTTGGAAGACTGCAGTGAAATACCTCAGACCAAAAGAACCAGACAAGGAAAAAGCAATTACAAGCCACCAGGCTGCAATGCTCAGTTTTCCAAAGAGGGGAAATAGAATAGCTGCAGAGGATGTCCTTTTGGAACTGGATGCAGAGGGACACACAGCACTTTTATTTCTTCCTACAAATACAGCATTAACTGGGTGGAGGCGCAGCAGACAGTCACCCTACGAGCAGAGGTCAGGGTTTATAATTGCCAGAATCCGAGCACAACAGGCCAAGCCAAACTAGGCTTACAGATTCCGCAGTAAGAAGAGACAGAAAAGCACAAGTTTAAATAACTTTTCCTCCTTACTCTCTGCCTTTGATGAGTGCCTGGGCCCCTTCCTCATACAGATGAGCGCACACCTCTTCAAGCAGTTTGTCATGATTAGCATCCTCCTCCTTCGTTTTATCCTGCAACATGACTTCAGCCCTTTGAACCAACTCTGCTACCAGTGTTGCCCTGTAAAAAAACCCAAGAACAATTAGACAGACTGAAATCAATACCGCAAACAGCGCAAACTATAACCAGCTGTTTCCCCCAGTTTAGGGGGATACCCATCTCAGGCACAAATGCAATAAACCACTCTGCTAAAAAAGAATTAATCACCCTGCATTTAGTACTGTACCATCTCCTTGTTCTTTTTGTAAGGAAGAAAGCAGCAAAGAAAATATCAAAATAGCACAAAGACTCAAGAGTCACAAACCTTTAGGCTTTAGAAGCATATATGGTTACAGGTACCTTTTCTGGCAGCAACACCCCTATACTCTCAATGGACAGTGGTCAGAAACTCAAAGATGTCAACAGCAGCCTACTGCAACCAGCATTCCTTGTGGGCTGTTACCATTTAACACCTTCAACAAGTTGGACAACAGGACATTGCAAACTCTCAGCAAGCTCATGAGTGACATGCCGGAGGGCAGGGCTGCCATTCCGAAGGCCTGTAACAAGCTGGAGAAATGGGCTGACAATGGGATGGTGACTGTGTCCCCTGGCCAGGGAGCAGCTCTGCAGAAAAGGATCTGGGGTTCCCAGAAGACAAGCTAAATGAGTTAGCAATGTCCAAAGAAGGCCAACCTTGTACTGGGCTGACATTAGCAACAGTGCAGCCAGCAAGCCAAGGGAAGTTACTGCCTCCCTTGCCACCATGAGGCTGCATTTGGAGTACACTGCCCAGCTTTGGGACCCAGGACAAGAAAGCCATTGACAATTTAAGTGACTGCGGGACGACAAAAAAAAAAAAAAAAAAAAAACCAACGAAACAAACAAACAAACAAAACAAAAACAAAAAAAACCCCAACAAACACAAAAAAACCCTAACACTAAGGTATCTGGGATGCTGGAGCACACAACCTACAAGGAGACTGGGAGAGCCAGTCTCACTTAGCCTGGAGAAGAGAAGGTGAAGGGAGAAGACAAAACAACGCTCAGCTAAAGGTTGACAGGCAACATACACAAGCTGGAACAAGGGAAATTCTGATAGGATATAAGGAAACATGTTTTCCACAAAGCCTGGGAAAATTAAGTGTTGGAACATGGTACTAAGAGGCTGCAGAGTCCCCATACTTACAGACTTCCACAACTCAACTGGAAAAGGTGGAAAACAACCTGATCTAACTTAACGCTGGCCCTGCTTTGAGCAGGAGTTTGGATCACATGACCTCCAGAGGTCCCTTCTGACCTGACATTTTCCTGTCATTAGCAAGAATGTTCTGAAGGGGATATTAAGTCTCAAAATGCTGTATTACTTTCACATTCCAGGTGTCCCACAGTTATAACCCCCTCCTCTCTGCATCCCTTCACAATTTCTCCTCTATGATGGCAATAATATGCTGCTGGTCCCCACTGTCAACAGCCTTAAATAGTCTTGGCGTTCTGCTACACAGTGGACTCTGAGGGAAGCTTTCTTCCCCCTACACACAAAATTTTAAAGGATAAACTCTTCGCCTCATTAGTGTAAAGTTGCTTCTTAAGTCACAGAACAGATCACCAGCACTTACTTGATGTGCTTAACACAGTTGGATCCCACCCTCTCTGCCACAAATTCAACTGTTCTCCGCAGGGAGGGAGGCTGGTTGTGAAAGAACGCCTGTTCCAACTCTACCTGTTCAAGAGAAAAGTGCTACAATTGATTAGAGCACTCCACCCAGGTCCTCCTCTCCTCAACAAAGGAATGTACAAAACTACCATCTGGAATTGTGCTAAAGGCCACGCAATTTGCCTACACTTAACTTTCTGCTACTGTAGCATTTAGCATCCCTGCAAAATATTTGCTCCCTATTCCCTTCTAACCAAAGCTCCCTATCAGGGTTTACAGCGCTACAAAAGCAAATGCCCGGTAAAGGAGGAATGGGAGAGTTCTGACAGCTCCTACTAGTACTGAGTCACCACATAAAGGTGGTTTTTTTTTTTTGAAAGGATCCTCTCTTTGAATTAGAGGGTGGTAATCCTGTAGGCTCTTACACAGTTCATTCTTTTATTGGAAAACATGGCTAGGTTCTAATCAAAACAGAGTATGAGAAACATACCAACTTTTTATGTTAAAGAAGAGGCAGGCAGAGAAACAGGCTAGTTGTTCCAACTGCAAGAATGTTTACTGAAATTAGCCAGATTTCAATACCTATATGGTATCCCGGCCACATGACTATAACAGAAGAATGAGGAGTAAGGATATCCGACTGTTAAACACTATGTTCCCTGCTGCCTAGGCCCATTCTTTTTTTTCCCCTGGCATTAGGATACCACTGTGTACCCTACCCTCACGCAAGCAATTTCTCCTGTCTTGCTTCCCTAATTTCATTACCTGCAGTTTCCGTTGTGTTACAGAAGCCTTGGGTGCCAAGGACTCTGCGGCCGTGGGAGTGATTTTCCTTACAAAGCCACCGTTTTTTGCTCCACTACCAGCCACAAAGGAGGCAAGTAATTTCCGAAGCTCACCTGTACAGAAAAACATGCAAAAGCAGACATCGTCCCCATAAGCAAGGGAGCAAATCAAAACCCAAGAGAGAGACTTTCACATTGTCAGTTCTGTTTCCAGAGCAGAACTGCAAAAGCTGAAGTTTCAGAGAAGCAGAGGGGCATCCCACCCATTTAACTGGCAGGCATAAGCAAGGCAGGCAAGGGTACGAAGATAAACAAGGAGGCTTCCAGAAAGCTCCCTGGCACATAGAATTTGTTCAGAAAGATCAGGGAGCAGTCATTTCCATGCATCCCTTTTTAGCATGGCAAGTGGGAACTGTAAAGTCTACAACGGCAGCAAGGTAAGCAAGGTTACACAAAATTCCAACAGGGTCGTGAGAAAATACCAGGGGAAAAGCTTGAAGACGTGTTCAACCTAGAAGCTTTTGTGATGCAGGTTTAACATAGTTTTCCTAGCAGCTCCATCCCAAAAAGCAGAGCACCGTCCTACCACCTGGGACTCCATTGTCTACAGAGAGGGATTTTACCAATGTCAGTCAGACCCCAGGAAAAAGATATCTCAAAAAACAACCGGATGAAGCATCAGGGCACAAAAAGATTCAAACCCTCTGCCCAGCAGCAGAAATATGTTCAAGGATCAAGGCATTCCTCACAGTACAAACACCTCTCCCGATACCTAGGATGGAAAAGTTGTACACTTACTCTTTATAATGCTTCCTTCCAGTTTGTGAAGGATGAGTTTCCCTGTCCCACTGTATTCAAGTTTTGTAGATCAACTATCCTGACTGCATAGCCTCCGTCCCCCACCTTCACCAGATACTATTCACAGCTGCGCAAGCTTCTGCAATACAGCTTTTATCAAGGTTTACTTATACACAACTGAGACCTGAGTTGCGAGGAGGGGTAAGGTAGATCATCTGAGGACTCACAGTACCAACAGACAAATATAAACAAACATATAAATAAACATATACTATTATTTTATTTATATAGCAAATATAAATAAAATACTCACCAAGATAGGGACAGCAGGTATAAAGTAACTGCTGATCCACCAAAGGTACAGAGTCCTGGTGAGAAAAGGTAGGAAATGCTGAAAGGACACAGCAGGAAGGAAACAGTCTTCAGCAAGTCAGAAATCCCATACGCATGGTCACAGGCAGGTTTTTCAGAACTGCCTCTCCATGAAAACAATAAAAATAACTGTATTCCAAATCCACAGTAAAATTATGAACTTTGCAGCCCAAGTGTTCAGTCCAGCCCTGTAACATCTTGCATAGCTCAACTTTTGCTTCCGATCACTGCCAAGGCCCAGCTGAAAGCTGATGGTTATGAAGGGAACCAGGACTGTTGCCGCAGCTGCTACTCATAAAGAAGCCGCCTACCCATGGAGGAGAAAGAATGAGGCCCATTTGCTAGGCATTACACCTCCACAGGTGTCTTCACTCAGACTCAGTGGAACATCACACTGTGGAGTAATGTCACCCTAGTATCACACAGCACAGCCAGAGGTATGGGACAAAAAATAACTTCAGATCCCACCTCAATTGATCTCTGCATCTTATCTTTGCCATTAAAGAGACAGTGCAAAACAGAACTTTCTAATTCAAACAAGATACACATATATCTTAGCAAACCTACTGTTCATTTTTCAAGGAATACTACATATTCTCTTGCATGTCTGGGAGTTACCTGAAACATCACACATGCCATAAACTCACCTCCTTTCCTGCTCGCTCATACTCTTTTCAGTTCAATTACCCTTTATCATGCAACTGGAAAACAGATGACTCCAAAGACAGCAACCTTGCTCTTATAGTCCCATCTTACTATTTCTGTTGAGCTCACCATTATCATTACTTATTTCTGGGAAGAGCTACAGTTCTATCAGCTCACCTTGTACTGCAATAATCACTGAGTAGGAAAACAGCATCTGATCCTCCAGCATAACTTTGCACCTATTCTGCAAGCCATTGCAGCAGGTGAGATGGCTCCTGCCTGCCAAAAGCCCCAAGCTGTAACGCACACAGTTTACAATCCAGGATGCAATGCAGTTGAGGCACTTGGACAAACCAGGGCATCACATCCATGGGCCTACATATGTTCAAAGCTGCTGCACTGAAGCCAAGTTCCTGATAAAATCTTAAACTCCTGAGGCCATGGTAGGTCCACCCTCATACACAGATTCAGAGGACATGCTGCTGCACTAACTCACCAAAGCCTGAGCAGATGTCACAGTATCCAGCATCAATCCCTCCTGCCTGACATCAGCGGTAAAAAACAACTCTTCAGGGACTGATGGAACCTGAAACAGAAACCCCAGCAGTTACAACAGCAGTCAGGAACTTACACCATTTCTGATAAAGAGGACAGTAAAATCTCACCAACCTCCCACCCACAAAAAACCCAACACTAAGGATCCTCTCTGCCCTAAGGAGAACCTTTACATAAAATTAAAGGTTTAGTTTGATCACACTAACATAAGCCACCTTCCTTACCCTCCTCCTTACCCTCCCTACACAGCATCTTTCACCTTCCCAACACGTTCCAGCTAGCCAGTTATCTTGCTTCCAACTAAAGGCACAACAGGATTTTAAAAGTTCATCACACATCATCGGTTCATCAGACAAAAAATCCCCCAGTAATTCAAGGCTGCCAGCTAGCACTCCATCTTTGTGACATGAGCTTCCAGTTCTAACAGGAATCAGCTGTCAATTTGCTTACAAGGATGCAGATTTATAAGTACAGAATGTGCTTCAGCAGCCATTAGAATTCTTATTGGAAAAGAAAAAAAGTTGCCTCACACAATTCCATTAAAGGAAAATACTTCTCCACTACAATACAGAAGATTCTTTAAACCCTACACTAGCATAACAAAACCAACAGCAAAACAACAAACTACTGCTTTTGCAGTGTTTTAACTCATTTAAATAATACTTTCTATAGAGTTCTGTGCCCTGCTTTTTCTTCAGGGAAGAGCTGTGTGCACACAGGAGACTCTACCTGAAAAAGCCAACCCAGAACGGCAAGGATCAGCAGCTTGTTCAGGAAACTTATGTCCTTATCTTCAGAAAGGACCATTAACCTGCCATGCAGCAAAAGCAGCAAGAAAGAGTGTGAGATTTCAGTAGTTCAATTTTCAATAAGGAAAAAAATTCCAAACCACTCACTTTCCAATTATACCATTTGTCCCATGTACACATTCCCTACTTGTCTGCCTAAAGAGTGGAGAGCAAGCTCTACTTTTTTGTAGGTATGCATCTGATTAATATGCCATTTTGCTTACACTGGAAAAGCCAGTGTTAAGTAACTCTCTAGAGGGTGCTTCAAATTTTCCTCATGTACATAAGAAATAAAACTAGAGTATTATTTAGGCATGGGAGACCTTGTAAGTTTAAGGTTCAAATTCAAGGTTTAAAATTCACAGCTGCAGATGTAGAATGAGTGACTGGGGATTTAAAGAATTGCGTTTACTTAATGAAAAAACCCATATTTAAATGAAATATTAATCTCTGAGTTTAGGATGTGCACCCTTTGCAGCCTTAGGTAAGATAAAAATTGCTCATGATTTGCACAAAAAAAAAAGTACTTTTATAGGAATCTCAAACTAGGGCCAGCATGCATTCTTAAACACCAGGTACCTCAACTGAGCAAGCAAACCTTCACAGAAAAGTTCTTAACAAATATCCTTTCCCAGGCTCTTACCTGTATACCTGCAGCAAGAGACAAAATACTTTCCTGTAGTAATCAAGGAAAGGAGCAATATGATCCACAAGGGAAAGGTACTCGACAATCCAAGGAATAGTGAGGATAGAACGTTGATCCCGAATAGATTGTCTCAAAAGCTTCAATACATCCAGTACAGGGAGGGTCTTAATGGACAACAGAAGTTAAAACAGCAGCTTGAAGTTACCTTTTGATACTTAAAGAAAATCTTCATCTATATCTTGACTTTTCTTTCTAGGATTTCATCTTCTGTACAAATAGGAGGGAACTTTATGGCTAATGAAAACATTTCTTTGCACACAAGCAGAGGTAAAAACCACACTATGACAGCAACCAGAGGTCCCACTGTGACTTTCAAAAGTAAGGCTATAAGCCTGACTGTACAAGTGCAGTCAAGGTCTAACCCCTGCCTGCTTGCATTCAGCATGACATGCTGCTAGGAGATGGGTGTGAAACTAACAAAAACTTTCTTGGTAGATGGATTTTACACTACAAATACTTCTTACCTAGGTCAGAACTCTGGTATGACAGACCCAGATTAGCAGAAATAACAGAATACTGAGTACCTCACCATCAGTGCATTGCTCCATCTTTTTTAGCTTACACAAACTCTTCCTTCCTTTGTTCCCAACCCCAGAATTTGCAGCAGGGGCACAGAACAGTATAACATCGTCCCAGAAACCGCTGGCTTGCTTTGAAAGGGCATAACTATTCATGCTCCCCTCCTTGGATTAGAATACCTGCCTGCCAAGTAAAAGGCCACGTTAGATTTCTTAGAAGAGTCTGGTTTCTTACTTGGTTTCTTAACGCTACCGCAGAGTCTTGCAAGTCTCTAGTTGGTTGTTCCACAGTGCGATATGGCAAGAAAACAAGAAACCCCAGGAACTTGGCGAGGAGTCGTAGGCTTAACAGGACCACAGTGAAACGCTTCTTTTCATCCTGAAACGAAGAAAAGCAAGCTGGGGCAAGGCTACCATAAACTGGCAAAGAAACTACCTACAATAAACTTCAACTCCCTTCCTGTAAAAGGGCCACATAGCTCCATCACTGCTTTTAATAAAGGTAAGCTTCCAAAATACATATTTATCAAGCATTTTAAATTGCTTCTGCCCCCACTGCTTCTAGTATGGTGAGAAGAAATTAATTCAAGAGCTTTCTCAAACAAGCAGCTGTTCAATCACATCTTCATATGAACAGCTTTGGAGTCAATGAGAGGGCAGAGAGCTCATCTCATATTGCGTCCTTTATACCATTACTGCTCTGCAAGCCGTCACGAACCCTTGGCTGCTACTTTGCTAATAGACACTGTGACACCTCTGATAGGTACAGATAAGCGAAGAAACATCTGAAAAGGTATGAACAGGCATGACTACAAATCCATTCTAATTCAAATCTTTCTATATGGAAAAGTAACACGGAGATACTGCAACTGAGTGCAACAACGGGACTCAGTTATTTCATTGATCTAACACAGGGTACTAGCAACGTAAAAAGAGGCTCTCACTTTTCAAATTATTGTGCATCATACGACACAGTTGCAAGCAAACAGCAAGGGGCTCAGACATCCATAACCAAGGTCAGAGTTATGACAAAACCAAATGAAGAAGCTCTTGTCCTGCAAATACAGTGGTGGAAGCTCCAGGCAACTCACAATCAAGCCACTAATTCTTTGGGTACTGAAACAGCTCAGGGAAATTGCTGCCAGATGTGTTTACAAAAAACTAGCTTACCTGTTCATCCATATCTGCTTCCCCATCACTGTGCTCATTCTCCACTAGGGTAAGGCCATTCAGTTCGAGTATCTTCAGGCACAGACTATCCATCAGGTGCTGATTGAACTGGTAACTTCAGCAAAAGATGATGATGAGTCAGACTGGGCTGAAAACAGCAGTAAAACCTCAACTAACACACTGCAAAATTTCAAGCTTGTCTCATGAGTTGTATCAAGCATCAGCAGGCATCCAACGTAACAAACTGACAGACAAGAAAGCAAAGGACAAGACTAGTACTGGCTGACCCCCTTCTTTTCCACTCTTATTTTGTACTTTTTCAAACAGGCGCTATTTAGCAAGTCCCACCATAAGGATAATAATACGGATCTGTCAAAGCAAGAAGCTGTAAAATAACTGAACTTAACATTTAAATCTCCCATAGATCACAACTCTTCCATACTGTGGATTGTCAAAAACTCACTGAACAAAACCATGAACTGTAACTCCTTAGCTTTGTGCACTACTGCACAAGAAACACTTCGCCAGTCCAGTGCCCTTGCTAGGCAGCACTGCACGCCTTGGCACGGGGAAGTGCTGATGGCCTGTGACAAGCTATTATACTTTTACAGAAGGAAAATTATTACCACATAGTTTAGCCTAACGTAGCACCCACACACACACAAACACATTCTATGCTCCAGACAGAACCTACTTATTAACATGTTCACCAGGCATGCTGGCCAAGAACATTAAGTGTGGTATTAAACAGCTTAAAAACATTTCTGATATGCTTTGCCTAGCTTACACCATGCCCCAAGCTCTCCAGACAACTCCCCATTGCAAGAGTGACATGCTGGTGTTCCCCACTCGCGCACAGACTTCACCAAGGGAACAGCAAACCTTCCTGCGCTGAGGATGAAGTCCCTGAAGAACTGCTGGCACCCTGGGAATGAAGGTGGTGGACAAGGTCCTCTGATGCTCTGAGGAACAATAAATCTTTCCTGCAGCCTCTTCAGACGGCTCAGATTATCAGAGCCTAGCATATTAAGGACATCCTGGTCTGGGGTGTCTCCCCAGCTTGCGCCACCACCAATAGGCCCTTTACACATCTTCAAGAGACAGAAAGAATAGTGAGGTGGAAAATTCATTAAAAGGCATCATTTCACTTAATCTCTCACTCTACATGTTCTCTCTTCCCCACAAGACTTTGCTTTAGGAGTAATCCAAGCATGGTCTTTTCAGGTGGCCCACGTACAGAAGATCCCTTTTCCTCATGCCAAAACCCACTACCCATTTTGGGCATAAACAGCCTAGGGATCTTGAGAGATAGAATTCCGATCCTATACATGTAACTCAGGCACACCTAGCAGGTTACATGTGGATCTGTGGAGAGAATACCTATCGCTCACATAGTCTTCATGAACCACTCAGTAGGATCTTTAGCCTAGTCTCCAAGGTCCATGATACTGCACCAGACCAGGTTTTCCTAGAGTTTCCACAGAGTTAAAGTTAAAAACCAAATACCTCCCCTCCCGCAAACACACAGATACTACTCAAGACTCAAAGAATCACAATCTTTGAGGCAGAACTGCAAAACTGTTTAGGCTGGAAGGCAAGGGACCTCTTGAATCATCTAATCCAATCCTCTTGCTCAGTCAGGGCCAACTACAGCAGGTTGTCCAGGACCACGTCCAATTGGGTTTTGAATGTCTCCCCAGACTCTGATTTTGCAACCCCTCTGGGCAACCTATTTCAGTGTTTAACCACCCTCACAGTAAAGAATTGTCTTCTTGTGTTCAAATGGAATTTCCTTTTTCTCAACTGAGAAATAATTGCAAACACGAGGACTGCCTCATGTCCTATCAGTGAATACTACTGAGAAGAACCTGGCTCCCTCTTCTTCATTTCCTTCCATCAAGTATTTGTACACAGTGCTAAGATAACCTGGAGCTTTGTCTTCTCCAGGCTGAACAGTCCCAGCTCTCTCAGCTTCTCCTCATATGGAAGATGCTCCAGTCCCTTAATCTTTTATGTGGCCCCTGGACTCACTCTAGTAAGCCTGTATCTTTCCTGTACTGGTGAGCCCAAAACTGGACACAGTACTCCAGGTGTAACCTAACCAGTGCTGAGTAAAGGAAAAAGATGACTGCATACTCCTACATTTAAGTCAGGATTGTTTTCATCAAAGAGATCATACTAAACGGCAACATCTAACTATGTATATCAAGTGAACAATTACTAGGTCCTTTTATTCCAAACCGAGCATTCGGCCCTCACAAAATAACATCTTGTTACACTTCCCAACCTTTAATTTACCAGGCCTTGACACAAATCCTCAGTCTACGTTCTTTTCTGCATGTGTATCATAATACACACAAGATTCTGCAAATCACTTTCTAGTCAGACACGCTGGATTCATTGAAGACTCCCAGTTATCAGTTTAAATCTTTGGTTACCCTTGTGAAACCCTGCAGTCTTCATTAAGAAGACACAGATATAAAGGAGAAATACAGTACCTATGACTAATTAAATCCTGCTAATGCAGGAAAGTCCATCTCACCTCTTCCCTACAACCTCCCTGAACACACAGCATACAAGACATTGATGCAAATTCAGACTGGACGCTGGAGGAATTTTCAACATTCCAACAGCTCGCAACTTCCTGGCAGGCAATGTGTGTGGGCTAATAGTCAAGGCGGGCTTTTATGTCTGTTTTGCTATCCAAAAGGAGCCCACCAATAAGCCAGCCAATTATAGACAAGACAGTGAATATCTATGCGCCAATCAGAAGCATCTTTTCTTTCTTCATTCCTTCAGTTACAGTGAAGTCAAATGACACTTAACACTGGCCAAAAACCCCCTGTAAACTACAACAGCAATGCTGTATCAAAAAGAGGCTGTTGCAGTGTTACACAGAAGAACCAAAAACTCTTCGCAGGTAGTACACTCATGTTGTTATCAAACATGACCGGGAACTTCTGCATTTAATACATACCAAAATACATCCTTAAAATTTCTAAAAGTTGTAACTGTTCTAAAATTAGGTGGTCAAAGTAAACAACCATGAAGAATGAATTCTTACAGCTCATGATGTGCTCAGTGTGCCTTATCCCTGATTTACAGAGAGTTCATTAGTAATTTATCACCGATTTATATTTCTGGAAAAGGAAGGAAATTCCCATTCTGAAAACTTGGCTCTCCCAAAAAAAGTTTCAATAGGAAAATCTCAAAGAAACTCGCAAGACACAGTTTGTTTTCTCAGTCTGAAGTAGTATCAAACCAGCTTCATTAAAAAACCATCTTTCATTAAAAAAAACCAAGTCATTTACCTGGATAAGCTGTTTCTGAAAGAGCCTGGCAAAATGGCTGTGGTTGCAGGTTGCAGATAGGTGAGCCATCATAGACCTGTAAAGGAAAACATCACAAAATGCTGACCAGATCTCTGTGGTACAAAAAAAAGCTGTTCTAACCTCAAACTATATCAAAAGCATAACATAAGTGCTTTTAAGAAAGTCATCTCCAAAGGTCACAGCAGACAGCAACATCTTTATAACCAAGCTTCTAAAGCAGTGAGTCCCATTTGCTGACCATGGAAACAAAAATTCTCCCTGAGCACCTGCAGAGCAGAAACAACTCTAGAAAGAAAGAGACTCTCTTCCTTTCCTGCAATAATGCTGTTATTTAGGAAGCAAATTAACTCATTCAGCTCCCGCTCTCCCCTGTGCAGAGCAGTGAGTTAAGAGTTCACACATACGCAAGTAAGAAAACAGCAATAGCAGTACTTCTGATGCCCAAAGAGAAGGAAAATTTCTCAGTTTAAATCTCAGCCTTGTTTTGCTCCTATGGTGAAAAGTCACCATCATACATGTGACTTGAGTAGGCTGGTGGTTAAGACTAACACAGAAACCCACAAGGCAACTGCTTTCAAAACCATAACAGTTTCTTTATATATACTCTATTCTGATAAAAAAATGAATGAATGAAACAGTTTGCTTGCCATACAAAGAGCCACGGTTTTCTTGTTTTTAGAGCCAATACACTAGAACCCCCTGAAATAATTAGAAGAGCTAATAGTTTCTGACCATATAAAACACTTCTCCATGCTTAAGAGGGTGGGGCATTGGAAACATGAAATGTACGCACAAGAGTATACAATGGCAATGTTAAGACCACAAAGTACTGCTTGTGACAGTGGCTCTTTCTGTGATTATGAACAGGGAAAGAGCTGTAGCAAGACAAATTGGGCCCTTGCCACTTATGGCTTATTTCTTGAAGATAACAGTTGATACTTTTAAATATAGGAGCAAGTTTACATGGACAGAATCTTCCAAGAAGCGCAGCTCCCTACAGATTAGTGCAGAAGACCATTAGGGAGTACATGGAAGAGTCTAGTATGCTACACCAGCAATTCCGCTACGTTAAAGAGCTATCTAAAGTTGCGCAAGACTCCTACCTGATCTTGTTGCCCAGAACTCTTTCAAAGTCCCAGCCAGTTTTTTCATGGTTATCCTCCCATTCACGCAGCAGCTCATAAAATATATCCCTGCGGATCAAGATATTTCAGTGTATGAATTCCCACTCTTCTACATTTGAAGTAACAACAACTGAATATTCAATTGCTCCTAAATTCCCCAGCAATAATCTACCTCAGATTAAATAACTCAAGCCTCTAAGCATTCAGATACCTTTGCAAAACTCATTAATGTTAGTGGTACTTCAGCGAGTTTCCATTTTCCATGTCTTTGACAGCAAGTGCTTAAGCTTGTTATGCCCAAGCTCTGATGGAATGACCAAAACACCCATTACTAGACATACTGAAGACTGAGAGGCAGGAAAGAATATGCCACATGAAATAATACCTACGAGAAGAGAAAAAAGGACCAAGACAACTTGCCATTCTCCCCTCACCCTGTTGCTGCAAGCATGGAGGGAGGTGGCAGGAAGAATAAAAGCATACCAGATTTATATGCAGAAGCAATCCAGTAGGGTGACACACTGTACTGGCATTAACCAGAAGTCTCAATAACTCCTGAAGACTTAGGCTGTTCTTCTCTAAAGACATTACACATTTAGCTCCTGCAGTCAATACGAACAAAGACCTTTTTTTTTTTTTAATTAGAGTGAAAATCTCAAGATTTTTCTACAGCATGTAGCATACATGAGACAATCTTAATATCCTTTGTTCACAGTCATGGAAAGATCACACCCTGTGAGCCACACAGTAACAGTAGAAAAAACTAACCTTTGTTTCTTAAATATGTGAAATGCTCTGTCACTGGGAAAGTTTGAGCGATTGTCAGTTTCTGGCTGGAAAGAAACAGACTGTACAGAGCATGGCAGCAGGAGAGACACCTGTTAAAAATATGAAGGTAACCATTAGACTAATATAAATCTCTAATTTATCCAACAATCTGAGACCTAGAAAAAGCAAGGAAAAGATGTGATGAGGAAACCAAGTACCACCAGTTGAGTTGTTCAGACACTAGCCACTTCCCAATTGCTAACTGCTAGTAAACACCAACAGTTTCACAACCTACATTACACTACAGAGGCAGAATCGCCCAACATTATGAGTGGAAGCATCTTGTCTCTCTAAGAAATCTCTGCAGAACAGATTGAAACCAGTACTGATACAGTGTGGAAAGAATGATCTGCAAACAGCCAAAGCGTACCTTCAATACATGGCTCCAGGGAACACAGGAATAGTGGCTGGCAATTCCTGTATTATTATTCTTTCTCCTATTCAAAAAGCCTAGTCTTCAAGTAACAACAGACCTTAGCTTAGCTATTGACAAGTCCTAGTGTCAGTCTATACTTTCTTTGCCAAAAGTAACTTCCATTTTTAAAAGATGGATGAAACACGATACAAAATACATTAAGGAAGGCATTCCCAACATCTAGCTTTTGTTCCCTAACCCAGACAAGTAGATCGGGAAACCAGTTTTCACAAGCCGCATTTTCTCCTCTGAAGCTTCATTTGCCTAAAAGGAGTCTGTAGCTATGAAACAAATCCACTTCTTCCAAACTACATTCTGATATTACACCTAACCAATCAGTCTTCTGGGACCCATGTTTATTAGATGAGAACCTCAAAAGAAAAACTTGACTCTGTCAAAGTCGCTGCTGGAGGTCAGGGCCTGGAGCACAATGCAAGGCTAGCCAGCGGCAATTTGCAGCTAACAACCACTGGACCCAGCAACTCACTCACCCGCTGATGAGAAAAAGAAGCAGCTTTTACATACTTGCCAAAGATGACATGACAAGATACTCAAAGTAGAAGGAACAAGATTTAACATCAAAGCCATCACAAATAAAAGAGCAACAATACAAAGGTTTGAAGCAACATCAGTTGAGGTCTGCCAATTTTTACCTTGGCTGTGCTGCTTTCATAAGCCTGCCTGAGCCTCTCGTGCAAGGTGGGAGAAAAAGATGCAATCCGTTCATTTTCAGCCAAAAGCTTCAGCATCCCCTTTTCTAAATGGGAAATAATTCTGCCGAGACAACATGGATAAAACCCAGACAGACATAAAAAACACATGATGAGAGCTAAAGAAATGCTTATGCTCTTTTTTCATGAAGCTACCAAGTAAAGAGTTCTAAGCCCCAGGCACTCAGCATGAAATCCTACTGGCATCTGTAGGGTCATTTTTTATTGCTTTCATCTCATGACTTTCCCATTCTTCCATAATTACACTGAAGTTCAGTAGACAGACGAATGCAGGAAAAACTCACAGACAGCCAAATCCAGGTCAAGTTGTATGTTTTGAGGGTAAATTAACAACTCTGTGCCTGTAAGTGGTAAAGCTTTAAAATCCAAGCACACTTGCTTAATCTCATACACACCTGCAGACACAAGCAGAGGAAAAAATATTCAACTCACTCATACTGATAATCCAAGACCTGAACAGCAAAATAAACACAATTGTGCACGCTTCGGAAATGCTGTCTCCCTGATGCATCTAAGGAAAAAAAAAAAAGAAACATGAGACCACAGCACCTATCACTATTTATAAACTAAAAGACCAACAATTCTCTCTCAAGGAAAGTAGGAACTGCTGTACCCAAAAATAGTCTTCCAGAAGTTCCAATTTCCAGAAGTTCCCATTCTCTGCTACCTGTATAGACAAATCCTCCCATCCCTATCCTTCCTATACTAAAGGCAACTGAATTGTTTAATGCCGTAGGGGAAAGAAAAGATTCCTTCTCAATGTTTTGGCCAACAGTAAGCAGATCCAGGACAAAAAGTAGACCAACTGCAACCAGTCAACAGCTGCTGTTCTGGTAGCTGGAGACTTCGTGTTCCTAATCTCAGCCCTAAGAATCAGAGAGTGGCAAAACACAGGTCAAACAAATCAGGGCATCTTGGGGAGGGGGGGACGAGGTGTGTCGGTCTCATCTTAAAGCCGCTCTTGTTTTCTATATCCATAAAGTACTAACTGCATCAAGCTTAAGTCTCAATTTGCAAAAACAAATGTAACAATTATGCATCTATATGGATGAGTCCTCTGCACTCATAACCCATCCTTAAATTTAAGAAACACATAGATCAACAGGACTTTTGAGTTGCAAGGACCAATGGAGGAGAGACTTTAGCATATCCTTCCCTCTCTTTGAAAGTCAGTGTTAGCAAGTAGGTCCAGCAAATCTCACACGGTTGCAGAAAACTAGATTGGAGCAGTACCTAGCGATCCTACTCTATCATACTGTGTAAGCACTTCCTATACATGCATCATTTTTTCAGCATCGCAGATGAGTCCCATGGTGGTAATAAGGCGCTTTTATGGTATTTAACTGTTCAAACGAAAGGCAACTACTCTACATCACATTATCATTCCATGGAAGTAACACTCTTTCCCCTCAATACAATTGCTTACCTTTACTTCTTTCATCGACTTCAAGGTCACTATCCCCATCTTCTTCAGTAGAAGTGCCTTTAGATGTCAACAGCTGCAGAACAAAAAAGAGCTCCAGAAAAATATTTGGCACCAGGTTTTCTGGAAGAGAGGAAATGTGATACTAAAGGTGGATATTCAGTACTGACCTGCTGTAATAAACGAAGGTAAAAATATAGATACCTGTTCTATGGCACAGTTAGCAAAGAACTCCCTCCCCACACACAGCTACAGGGTAAATCAATGTGGGAATCACAGGAAAGATGTGTTAGGGAAGGGTCTGGTTTCAGATAGGGCCATACAACTTCAGCCTACTGCAGCTCAGAGATCTCCTTTCCTAACCTTTTACCTAGAATCCATTTATTTTAATAACTGTGTTGGTTTAGTTTATTTTTCCAGATGTTATTTGTTTGTACACTGTAACTGTCCCACAACTTTTGCTTCTCATCTACTTCCCCCTTGCAACACACATGCAAGTTCAAAGCTCAAAGAAAGGTCAGTCTCACATCTTCTGGGTCTTCACCTGCTATACATGATGAATAGAGCTGTGCCAGACACTCCAACTGTTTCTTGCAGGAAACCTTAGTAGGATTTGCACAGGTCACCAGATGGCTTTCAGCAGGAAGGCTAACACTGCGAGTGTAGCTAGGCTTAGTAGGAGTGCCAGGATCAAGAGAGATTCCTGCAGGAGAAGATGCCTGGTGCAGCAATTTGCATCTGAAATTCAAGAGAAGCAACATACCATGTGACTGAAGATGATACACAACAGCCATGTGCCCAGAAGAGGTCTTTCTCTTGCAGTCTAGCATAAAGGAATTCCTGCAATAACTAGCCATGTCATTTACACTGTCTAAAGCTGCTTTTAGCATTATAGTAATTTAACTCATCTTTCCCTTAATCAGAAAGGATCTTGGGACTAACAGTCAAAAGAATTACATTCAAATTCCATCTCTGCTAAAACAGCATGGCACTTCGACCAAATTAGCTATCTACGTTATTGCTCCCCATCTAAACTGATGCCTTTCAAGGACACAGAATCTGTTGGAGACCAGGTCCTAAAAAAATTTTTGCACACACAATTTCTGACAGCTAGACACTTTACGTCCATACCTTCAGACACATTTATAAGTTAACGATGCCCTGAGAAGATCCAATACCACTAAGTGGAAAGCCAATGCAACAACTGATGAAATCTCATACTGGCAAGCTAAATGACAGAAGGAACAAGCTATTTTAATTGCTGGATTCTAAATCAACAACGATCACTCAGTTAAATACACAGATATTGTGAGAAGAATACACCTACAGACGTCATCCAAAAACGCAGCAGCAGAGTGACATACATAAGACACATGAGAAGCAGGAAAAAAGCCAGTAACAGCAATATCAAATGATTGTCAAAGATCCAAATGAAACACCCACACTTGACACATCACCTCTTACCACACTGTCTCAAAAGTAAAATCTTTAAAAGTCACTTTAAAGGCTCTAGGGAAGACAGAAACATTTTTAACCATGTCAAAGAACTATTTCTAGTGTAACCACTGCGATGAAGAACAAGTTAGTCCCAAAATGGGAGTAGAAAGGTTATTAAATAACATCTCCCTTGCAATGAACATAAGCACCTGACTGACTGATGAAAATTATTTATTAAGCACTTTGTAAACCCAGCAAGGTAAGACTCCAACAACGTAGTCAGACTCTGCTTCACTTCTGCCCCAGTGTTGTCATCTACCTCAGCACAAATTTCACCTTTTGCCCTTGCTCAGTGACAGAGTTGGCTGCGGGCTGCGTTGGTTTTGTACCTCACTCCGCCACTATTGAGCACACAACAGCAGCTCACAGCTCTGAGCGCCAAGCACTGCTCATTTCAGGCATGATGGGTCAGATGAGATCACCTCATGGGCAAGATCCAGCCCACATACTGCTATTTCACCGACTTTAGTTTACATGGATTAGCGTGACATTTTAGGTAGAATTCAGACTGGAATACACGCTTCACTGAAGTGCACAGAGGCAGGTTTGAATCCTGAGCAGTTCTGTTACAGGTCCTGTACAAACAGTAACTCAAGAGACTCCATCGGGTCTGTTTCAGCCAGTTCTCGACCCACCGAAATGAACTGCAAGGCTTAGCAGGGAAAGAATTGCACCCACATGTCCTGAGGAGTTTCCCTGAGAACAAAGTCTACAAAGAACAACAACAGTTCTGTCAGCAATTATAAACAATAGTTTCTCTACTACTATGCTTTGCTTTTTTTTCTGAAGTGTCAATCCTCACAGGCTGAAGTGATATCATTTTACAGAGGACAAAAGTCACATAGTAACTGAACAGCAGAGGCAAAATTAGAACCTAGAATTCAACTCATCTCCCAGCACACATAATTTTCAATAGATTACTGCAGTAGTAACTTTTAAAACACAATGTCACTCTACCCATGTCCTGTTTTCTCTGACTGCAAGCTTGTGTTAGTTTGCCTACCTTGCAAAATCATTAACATTTTCCCCACATTTACATCATTAACTCATTTTCTTCAAACCAGACTGTGCCTTCCATCACAGGCCTCTGCAATCTAAGGAAAGTTGCACAGGAGATTGCCTCTTCTTGGGTGGCCACACACGTGGCTATCCTATGAAAGCAGCGAGGACCGACTAAACTTCTGAAGATAAAGTGAGGGTCATTGTTCCAGAGTCAGCATACCTCTAAAATGACAAACATGAGCTAGCTGCATTAACATCCTAGTCTGATACCAGAGGCACAGCTAGTTTTAGGCAAATTACAGTTTAAGGTCACCGATATCTGGTTTGGATATTCTTCTGGTCATTTCCACTCTGATACTGGTACCGCCTTAAAACAAGAGAATTAAGAATCAATACAAGCCTATCACCACCCTGCTCAGACTGTACCGTTCTTTCTTCAGCATCTCCCTCTCCTCCTGAAGGCTGTTGCTTATCACAGATGTGAGGTTTCCTTCCTGGACAGCAGTAAAGGCCTCAAGGCTTGACCCAGATGAAAATCGAGCAGCTGGAGGCTGGCTGACAGGTGTAGAAGTGAAGCACATCTTTGGTTTTGAGAGAGGGCGCTCAGCACTTACAGGAGTTGGGTTGATTCGCCTTGATGGTTTGCTTTTGCTGAAAAAGTGAGAAGTGATTCCACTAAAATCAAGCCAAACAACAACAAAAAAACCCAGGTCTCAAGACAGATATGCATGCAACTCTTCCAAAAGAACCTAATGCTAAAATAAAATGGATATGAAGTCAGGATATTGAATTTCTAAACTGTATGTACGGTTGCTGACTTTATTCTGGTCACTGAATAAAAAGCCACAGAGCTACAGACTGCTAAAAACAGCCTGCTGACCCTTGCTGCAAAATTATCAGTCATCAAGCCCAGAACAGATAACAGTGCCACACAACTCTTACAAACATTTCTAATTTGAGAGGACAGGATATGCCTCATTTTAGTAAGAAACTAATTCACCAGCAGTTTCTAACACCACCACGAGAAAGAAAAAAAAAAAAAACAAAACAAAACCCCCAAAAAACACATCACAAAAAGAATCAAGCTGCCATTGTCTATCTGTAAGAGTTCAGGCTCCTGAGTTACCATAGGCCCTTTAAGTTTAGGGAAACCCATCCTTCCTGCATAAACTACCTAGATTTGTCCTTTAGGAAGAGGCTCTGCAATGCAGTAAGAGACATACTGGAAATGAGATACAGGAACATAAAGCATTAGACTTCTCAAGGAAAAGCTGGTTGCTACATATTAATTGCTATAGTGTTCTCAAAATTGCTATAGCGCTGGCTTCCAAACACTCCATGACCTCTTTCCTCACTCTTTTTCCTAGTTGGGCACAATGCGGTTGAGGAAGAGAGACTTACTGTCTATGCCAGAAACACACCTTACGTCCCTTGGCCAAAGCATCATTTAGATCCAGCAACTGGATCTGCTGCAGAGACCCACAGACCTATCAATTTTCAGCCAGAATTTTGCACATCCAACTAAGAAGTCCCACTTTCAGAGACCAGTGCCTGACGCATGGAGCACATAGGCTGACATGAAAGCTTGGTACTTGGTAATGAGGATTTTAAAGAGTAAAATCTCAAAGAGGAAGAGAAAAGGACTGAGGCAACCACAACACAAACAGCTGCCCAGAAGCTAAGCCAAAGTCACCAGGGAGACCAGGGCTTGCTGCAGACCAAAGAGAACGTAGCCGCCAGCTAGCTATTTTGTCCATGATTATATGGCACAAACGAAGCTGCACACTAACATCTGTTACCAGAAACCACAGTATGTCCATCCGAAAGCTTTTTTGCTAGCATCAGTAAAGCCGAAGAGCCTTCCAGGACTGCTCTTCATTAGCAATTGCTATTGTGTTAAATGAGAAGTGTGAAGAGCCAAGATAATGCTGACTTGTTAGAACACGCAAGGACAAAGATGTGCTCAGCTTTGTATCAGCTGGTCTGCGCACCGGCAAGCTGCAGGCAGTATCACAAGTGAGAGGCTAAAGAGGCGCCTTGGGTGAGTTCACGGAGTAGAAACCCGACTACCCGTTGAAGCAATATTCCCCTACACGGCAACCATAACAAAGCAGTTCTGACCAAGGAGCCCAGAAGCCAGCCCCCAGGTACTGTTTATTACAGTGTGTTCTGTATCTGGACATGCTCAACAGGACAAGCTAGTCAAGGAACAGTAACTTGCAGCACAATCCGAATGAGACAGCGAGGCAGACTTGCTCTTACTTTGTCCAGCCAGAGGCAGCACCCATGGGCGGAAACTCCTCCAAGTTGTTAAGATTTAGCTGGCTGGGTGGGGATCTGGCAGAAACAAGAGGCACTTCACTCCGCTTCCTTCTCCCTCCACTCCACGATACACTGTCATTCTTTCCATCTTCTTCTTCAGCAAGGGAACGCCCCAGATCCCGAGCTACCTGCCGGCCAGAGGCACTGAGTGAACTGTTGCCTTTCCTTCGGCCTCGTCTTACTGGCAGGGCTTCAGGTGTGGCTGTGAGGAAGCTCCCCAGGCTGGCCTTCTGAGATGACCGCTTCTCACCGTGGATAAGCACAGGGCTGTACCCAAAGCTCGGGCTGCTACTGGAGACCATGCTAGGGAAGTCACCACAAGGGCTAGACAGGTTTGACCCAGAAAAGGAAGAGGAGCTGCTGGATGCCACAGCAGGAGAAAAGCTGGTATCCGTGGTGCAGGAGGTCACTGAAGTCCTTTGGGAAAAGAGCTGCACTCGGCTGCTGGTTGCGTGGCCTGCCCTCCTTTCTGATCCTGTCCTTTGGCCCCCGTGGGCCTTGGAGTTAGGAGTTTTAGCAGGAGTAGAGGGTCCATTAGTCAGGATCTGGCTGGTCTGCTCCCTTAAAAAGTTTAGCAGAAAAGGCACAAAGTCTTTCTGAAGCAAACTAAGAGATACCAGCTTGTCATGGATGTGGTTCTCCTGCAAGGAAAGAGGACAAAGCATTAATATAAAGATGCTACCCAATTCTTTCTTTCCATGTGCCCAGACTCACAGAATGGTTCGGGCTGGAAGGAACCTTGAAGATCATCTAGTTCCAACCCCCCGGCCCTGGGCAAGGACACCTCCAGGATTGCAATACACAATAAGAAACAACATGACTTGTCAAGGCAGGTCACTGAAATTCAGACTACCTTAGCACTGGTCATCAATCTGAAACTCAGCCTCCACACAAGCCATGTTGGCAGAAGTTTTCAGATGGAGTCACTCACTTTGGTTTCTGACTGGGGAACCGTGGAACTGTTCCATGGAAACATCAGTAATATTTGCTGAAGCTACAGCCAGAGAGAACTTGGAGCAACTGGCACCCCTGAGTCCAACATTTCAAAGACAGCAATACTGAAGCAGCTAATTCTAATAGAAAATTATAAAATCTCCAACTTCTCCATCCCCTATTTGTCTATGAATGCCACCTGCTTCCACAGAGAGGTGCTATAACAACTGTTTAAGCACTTTGGGCCCTGCAGTGCCAAATACAAGACCAAAGCTGCTCTTCCGTTTCGATTAAATAATTCTGCTCTCCTGAGACCTCACAGGGGTCTAAATAGGGACCGTGCAACTTTAAGGTACATGAATTTTATACTTAAGAAACTTAAACAAACAAAAAAAAACACAACAGAACCAACACATTTAAAATCTAAAGAGGTGGTGGCAATCTGACAAGGGCAAAGGCAGACAAAAACGATTTCATATTACATGGATAGTTCAAAGCTTTGTCCACTGGGCAAAATTTCTTTTGTTCCTATCACTGCACCAGGTTTCTGCTGCCTCTCAATGGGATTCAGCAATACTTACAACAGAAGCAGCTCTCATGGGCAGCAACTTATTTCTTACTAATATTAAAATCATTGCACACACATTCCTGTTCATTTATATTCACACCTCCACTAAATGAAAAGTCAAGAGAGAAATGCTATTTCTGAAGGATTTTTTTGTATGAAAGGAGGCAGCGAAAGCATGGCCATGACTGGACTCTTACGATCCTCAACACAGATGCTGAAAATTATATTTGAAAGTGTTGAGACCAACTCAGCTTCCTGGAGAAGCATGAGATTCCGACACAGCCTGGATAACAAGGCAAGCAGCCAAGGCTCACCGCTTTAGCACTTGAGGAAAAAACACAGGCCAGAACACAAACCCTGTGAGGTGTCAGAAGACCCGGCTTCTTACTAGCTGCCATGAAAGCTAGAGCAAGGCGTAGCCTCCCATTCCCTCTGGTGCCCCCCTGGGTTTATCACAGAGGCAAAAAGACAAGATTACAGCCTGTGCTACGCACGGGGTCAGGCATTTTCTCCAACTTTTCAGAGCACAACCTGCTTTCACTCATCTGTGTCTGCACAAGCTGACAGAGGTTTGGTTCCTCCACAGCCCGGCAATGGCAACCTGTCGGCAGTCGCCAGCTGCAAGCCTTCCACT
Organism: Chroicocephalus ridibundus; assembly: GCF_963924245.1. NCBI lineage: Eukaryota > Metazoa > Chordata > Aves > Charadriiformes > Laridae > Chroicocephalus > Chroicocephalus ridibundus. The sequence continues at coordinate 43,835,778 of NC_086287.1, read as the reverse complement.
TGCTTTCTCATCCTGGCTCAAGGGGGCTGCTCCCAGCAGCGAAAGGCAGCTTGCACCTCCTTCGCGAAGACAAACTTTTGGGTTAGCAAACAGAGGCCCCGCAGCCTCCACCCACGCAGCGCCAGCCGAGCTGCCAGCGCCTCCAGCTTCATAACACACACCCCCACACAACCCCAGTTCTGCTTCTGCCACTCACGGCTCAGGCGACACTGGACAACATAACAACGCTCGTCCCTTCCGCACACGGCTAGCACGACAGCGATACTTGACTAACTCACGCGGGTGGCAGCAGTGAGTTTTGATTTTAATGAATACGGGGTAAGGCGCTCTGGGGGACTCGGGCAGAAGATGCTTTAAAGACAAATTGATTCTCTAGGTTACCAGTGAAATAGAAGCGCTCACAGTCCACCGATGGCTACAAATGCTTTTATTACCCCGGGAACCCAAGTTCTCCAGCCACATCCCGTTACAAAACTCAGCCTACACAAAACCCAGCCAGAACCCGCCCCTAGCCCCTGAAAGACCCCCCCGGGCGCACAGAGGGGACGAGCTGCCGGTGGGTGCCATGTGCCCTGAGCCACCCACCAAGCTCCTCACCGGGCCGGGCCCACGGCTGGGCGCTGGACGGCGCTGCCGGTGCCCGCACGGTGCCGGCGGCAGCTCCACCCGTCTCTCCCCGCCGCTCTCCCCGCCAAAGCCGCGGGAAGCGTCACCCCTCCTGTCACCGCCTGTCCTCGGGCCCGCCGCTGCCCGCCCTCCCCTCCTCCCGCCGCTCTCCGCTGGCGCGCGTCAGCCAGGGCACCGAGGCCTCGACCTCCGCGCCAGCCACCGCAGGGCCCCCCGCCGCCCGGCCGCCGCCTCAGCCCCGCTGAGCTGCCGGCGGGCTCGGCCCCACGGATTTCAGCGGTTTTCTCGCCAGCGCCGCTGCTCCCGGTGGCAGCTCCCGGTGGCAGCTCCCCGCCGGCGGCCTCGCCTTCCCGCCGCTCCGCTCAGAACCCGCCCGCGGTGGGGGCGGTGCCGCCGGCCTTTCGCCGGAGCTCGGCCCCGGCTCCCGGGTTGAGCCACCCGGGCCTCGCCCCTCACAGCGGCGCCGGGGCGGACAAACTTTCCCGCGCGGCGCCGGGGGGTGGCGCGGCGGAAGGCTCGGCCCCGCCAGGGCCTGGGGGCGCTGCGGCACGGAGGGTAGGCGACCCACCGCACATTACCTCAGCCGAGCAGTGGCCGGGGCCATGCCGGAGCCACCGCACCACGGCGCTGACCCCCACCTCCTCCTGCAGCAACAGCTCCAAAACGGCCGCCATTCCCGGCCGCTAACGCCGCCGCCGAGCACGCGCACAACTGGCGGCGGGGGCGGGCCCGCCGTGTGCCCCGTCCCCTCCCTCCACCGGGGGCGGGGCGGCGGCGGGGATTCCCGCCGGGGAGGCGGGCCGGGCCGAGCCCGCGGCCGGGCCCCCTCCCCATGTCAACACGCGGGGCACGGGGCGCCTGCGCCGGTCCGTGCGCGTCTTTTCCTCTCATGCGCGGTATTTGCTTCCCCAGCAGGGCTCGGGGCCCGGCCTAGCGGCGGCCGCGGGCCGGGGCGGGGGAAGGGGCAGCGGCGCCCCCCGCGGCTCCGCGCCCGCCGGTGCCGGGCGGGGGCCGCCCCAGCTTCCCCCCCCCCCCCCCGCCGGAACCCCCATTCCTCCCTGGGCAGAGGATGGCCGAGGACTCGCCCAAGCGGCGCAAGGCGAATTTCAACGAGGCGGAGACGGAGGTGCTGATCGAGCAGGTGCTGAAGCACGAACAGCTGCTGTTCGCGGCGGGGCCGGGCCGCGCCTCCCCGGGCCAGAAGCGGAAGGTGTGGGAGCTGATCCGGCACAAGGTGAACCCGGTGGCCGCCTGCCCCCGCGACGTGGAGGACCTGAAGAAGCGCTGGCGGGACCTGAAGCGCCGCGACCGCAGCAAGCTCTGCCGCCTCTCGCAGGGCTGCGGGCCGCCGGGCCCCGCCGCCGCCCTCGGCCTCCTCCTGGCCCCCGAGGAGATGCCGCCCGCCGCCGCGCCGCCCGGCCGCCGCCACCACCACCACCACCGCGCCTACGGCTCCCTGCTGCCCGCCGAGGCCGTGCCCATCGTGGGCGGCATCGACACGCTGGAGCTGCCCGGCGCCGTCGTGGGGGCGATGGGTGAGTGCTGGACCGACCTCCGCGGCTCTGACCCGCGGCCCCCGCCTGGCCTCCCCGCCGCAGCGGGAGGGAGGGGGCCGCGCCGCTGCCGCCGCAGGCTCCCCGCTCGCTGCGGGGGTGCGGGGGGCTGCGGGCACCCGCCCGGCTTGAAAACGCCTGGTTTGGATAAGTGCCCTCCCTCCTCGGACGTGCACGGTGCGCAGATACACACACAGAACTGGGAGACTTCGGGCTGTAGGTCATAAAAGTGCATCGAAACGGCGCCTAAGAGTAGAGCCCGTCTCGTAGCAGATGCCCGTCCGTGAGGCGTTAGACCCACCCGCCTGCGTTCCCTGTGCGGGACTTGTTCTTGCAGGTGCGAAGAGCCGCGCCGGCGCGCAGCGGGAGGCAGCGCAGAGCGCTGCGAGCGCACGGCTCCGGACCGCCCCGAGAGACATTGCCGTGGTACGCTGAAACGGTTACCTTCAGCACCAAGGGGTGTCGTGCAATCACACGGCTTTGGGCATGCTGATACTGGTTGCCGCACGCACGGTAGAGCGTGAAATGAGCTTGCAAGGAACTTTGTCTCTTGGAACCTAAAACTTGGCTTCTGTGGTGGGGCTGGTAGGGGATCTGTGGTATGCAACTGTGTGGGTAACTGGTGAATGGTTTTCTTACCACTTACAGAGGCAATATGTAAAAATGCATCAAAGATAATGTAGTGCGAGTTGTAGAGTCTTGGTTCAAGGACTAATGTTAGGGCTTAGTGGATAAGAACACATCTCACTGACCGTGAAGTTTCTCACTCACTACTTTCCTTTGCTTTTCCTCTCCCCCCATCTCCTCTAGGGTTTAATGATGATCCTGGCCCATCTCATCAATCTGGTCTTGAGAAGATGAATCTCAAAGAAGAAATAGTAGTGAAGGTGGTAGAGCCAGAAGAAAGCTCTGAGGACATGGCGGTAGTTCCACCTAGCCAAGAACAACTACCTTTTCTGGGGACATCGAGTGGTGGTTCCTCTGGGAAAGTAAAAGCCAAAACAAAAGGCAGGTCCCAGGCAGACCAGCATGAAATAACTGAAGAGGACCTAGTACAGATTCAGCAGACCCAGATGCAGGTGATCCAGTCTGGCTTTGACAGTGTCAACCACAATCTTCGGCTGCTGCAGCAAGGCATGCAAGATCTGAGTAACAGCCTCAGCATCATGGCACATACACTTGTTGCTATCAAAAACGTCTATGTGAAAAACAACACTGGCCCAACCACGTATGCCACCGCCTCTACTCAGACCACAGCTGGGTACCTGAGCCCAGGTTCCCCCCAGGTCTCCCCTGCTGAAGACAGAGGTAGAGCGCAGGTGGCTGGAAGCAGCAGCAGAAGCAGCAGCTGCAGCTCCAGCTCCATGTCACAAGAACCAGGTCCTTCCGAGTTTCCTAGGCCCCCCCTGAGAACCATTAAGAAAGAACATCCAAATGGCTGCTACTACTTCTGCTTTGCAGATGTGTAAAAACTTGAATATATGTAAAGTGACTGTGATGTTAGGTGCTGTTGTATGTTCTGCTCCGGCCTGTGACCTCGAAGGAGCAAAGGGGACTTGCCTCCCACGTTTTTCCCAGTGGGAAACATTTCACTATAGGTGGCATTAAACACTAATTACCGGTCTCCTGTTTGTTAACTCTGTTGCAGTTGGCTAATATTTTTTTTTCTGTTTTCGTTATCCTCTTACTCTCTCTAAAAAAAAAAAAAAAAAAAAAAAAAAACAAAAAAACAGATTTATTTTGACTAAGACTCTTGTCTGTATCTTCCTTTGTTTAATGTGACCTTTTGAAAAATAAAAGGCATGAGAGTGGGGTAAAAAAGTAACATTATGGTTACTGACCGTCAGGAGCTGTCTTACACAAGTTGCTTAGTTTTTTGATTAAACAAACCTCAGAAGTAGTTGGTTTTTTAAGTACTTGCTTTTTCTAATAATGTCAGAGGTGTTTGCTTGGTGGTTGTTGTTGTGATTATTTTTTTTTAAGACTGAGCAGTTGATTCATGCCAAGGCGTCACAGGAAGTTTGACGTACCTGCTTACTCTAGGAATGGTTTAGGACTGAGCTGTTGATTCATGAATGTACTCCTCAGAATTCATACAGCATTGTTCCACTTGGCTATTGTTCGTTCCCAGCTTGTCAAATGCACCTTCTCCTCAGAGGCATTTTGTTTTACTGCACTAGCAGGGTAGGCTCTTTCTTGTCACATGATTAAAATAGAGAAATACAGCAAAAAATAGTAATTGATGGGTGATGCCTGTTTTTGATATGGAATAATTTTTCCCCGTATGGTTTATAAGCAGGCTGTATCTTCATCGGATTTTGCTAGCCTTATGGAACCAATACTCCAACATTTGAAGTACAGAGAGCAAGAAAGTTTCCATGTTGTTTTATATGAAGCAGAAGTTAGATTTGCTGTTAAACAAATTACAGGAGGCAGAGGCTGACTTTGCTCCAGACAGAACAAATGCTCCTGCATAGTTTATGAAGCTTTCATCTTCACCTATTGGAGAGATGAGTAAAATCTTCCATTCTCTTAACTATATATCCAAGGAAGAAGAAAAACAAGACTTGGAGCAAAAAGTAACCTGTTAAGTGTCAACTCTGAAACAAGCACAAAGGCGTCATTTTATCCTGATGTGAAAAAGAAAAAACTCCGTTTCACGTTTAGATAGGAGGAAACTATTGTCACTGACATTATTCTTAAGATGTGTTTAAGGCTTACATATTGGAATTGCTCTACTTCACATAATTCAAAATTAGCAGAGGTGCTGTGTTCATATGTCCAGTGTCCATACCACAGGGGAAACAAAAACCCTCTCGCCTGCAATTTTATCCTATGACTGCAAAAACCATGCGTTCATCACCAATATTAAAGTTCCACAGATAAATTTGGCCTGTAGCGATGACTAGCTGCCTCTAGTTTTCCAGTCATTTTGCACAAGCATTCCTGCTGCAAGAATTTAGCAAATGCAAATGATGTAGAGAATGGCAGCCCAATTGTCCCTCTCCTAGCAGCATAAGAACATGTAATCAATCGTAGGGTAAGATACGTCATTTTTGCAGTCAGCTTTGACAGAGCACTATGTCATATGAAAATGCACTTTTAAATACTTCCTTTAACTTCTGCCATGACACCATTATGGCGTACCGACCACACAGACACACGCGCGCCTCAGAAAATGACAGCTGCTGCCTAATAAAATGTGAACATGGGGTAGTCACGTTGTTAGCAAGTGCTTCCCTTCAGTATCGCAAATGGGAGCAAAATACCCAAATATCTCACAAAATTAAAACATATACACGTACAGCACATCGTTAATTGGGATTAATGCCTTGAAGAAGCGGAGGTTCTCGTTTTCAGGTTTACCTTAACGAAAGGAGATGGTGTGGGTGACAGGTATCGCTGCTTTATTCATAAATTGCTGGTTTTAAGAACAGGAACTAATCCTTCTAGATCTGATTTTTTAGTCTATGTTGTTAAAAGCTTTCCAGATTAACCTGTTGGAAGTATTATTTCTCCCCCATTAGTACAGATGGTCTCTCTCAAGCAGTGTTTTCTGTAACTGAAGGCGGCACCCTTCATTTGTATTTTGTTCTTATGGTCAAAGAAGCCAATTAATGCTACTGTGACATTCCAGGTATATTAGCAAAATGCGATCTAGAGTTTACCTGGTCCTTCTGGGCAGCTGTTTGAGTTTGTCCAGGTTGCAACAGCCAGTTCTTACCTGTCTTTCTTTCAACGTTTCAGTTCTTTCTCTGGTTCTTAATACTTGAATTGCCCTTGCTACAGCATTTCTAGGGAGAGCTGGCTTGTGTCTACTACACAGCTTTATTATGTCCCGGTACAAATTGAAATGAGAGGAAGCTACAGCGCAAGTGCAGAGAAGCGCAGCGAGACCCCAAGAGCAGAGTGGGCAGCTTGGATCTCCTGTATGAACGAAGACAACAAGCCAGGCAATGCTAAAAGACACTTCAGCAGTCAGATGACTACCAGACCTCAACACCAATCTGCCACAGCATCTTTGATCCAATCTTCCTTCTTTCCCATGGTCTGTCATTTGTACCACTAACGTATACTGGAGGCAGAGCAGAACCACTCCTTCCATCCCTCGTATGATCCAGATTTACACAGTATTTTAAACAAGGAAGGATACTGAGCTAGCTGTCGCCAGGACAGAGTGCGCAAATTTATTTTCATCTTCAAATTAATACAGCTAGCTTGCTCTTTCTTTACGTGCCCTTTCTGTGATCAAACGATGGTTGCGTTGGGAGCACCAAAACCACACGCAATCCAGAAGCACACCATGGAATTTCTGGCTACTCTTAGCAGAAGATGAAATATAATTTTCTTGGAATGTTACCGAGTAAATGAATTCCCAGTTTGTTTCTTATCATGTGAAGCAATTTGGGCTATTTATAGATATGACAAGAGCTAATGACCTAGTCATGAAGCTTAATGAAAATATTGCCAATGATTTGAACAGGGTCAGAGCTGGCTTTTAATTTGCCTTACATGCAGGCCTAACGGTGATAATGCTGAGAAAGAGATCCAGGGCATTTTCTCCAATTATTCTGGGCTTGCCTAAAAACCTTGTTCTGCTGCACAAAAAGCAGGCAGTATTTTCCATAGCATGCAAGGACTAAGACATGCAGGCGGATAAACCAAAAACATAAGTTGTGAAGATACTGTACTATACTTCTTTTACCTAGTTTTACTAGAAAGAGAAATTAAAGGATCTTGGAGGAAAGTAGAGCAACGGGTAGTTTAACGCTGCATTTCCACGTAGCACAAACTGGTCAGATGCAGTAACAACTTCCGCTCATTCAGTTCCCTGCTATCTGCCACTTAAGCGTATTGTACAGAGGATGAGACACGTCTCCTCAAGAGGCTGTAAAAGCTCAGCGAGTACATCCAGGCAGCTGGCCATCTCCAAAGAAATCAACTACGGTGCCTTCTGACTAAATAAGAAATTACAATTTTGAAAGAAAAAGGTTGGGTTTTTTTTCCAAAAAAAAAGTAGCTGGCTCTTCAGAACAACAAGCCTGGGATACACCATATTGTTACTAAAATTGATCAGATCTGGCTGTGGCAACCATTTATTGTTTGGCTGAATACGGACAGCACGGATAAGAGCAAGAGCAAATAGAAAGGGAGGTTTCTGAGGAGGCTGGCTGAGTTTCTCTGTTCTTACTGATATACAACACACGAAGCTACTACATCGGTAAAGCTTCCATTGATCCAATAATTCCGACTTGAGATATGAACATCTGACTCGTTGCAGTTGTACCAACAGACACTTGCTTTTTGCTTTCTCGTAACAGGGAAAAAAAATACCACTGCCAAAGCACTTTCTCCATTTGACGTACAGGGCTACAATAGTAAAAAAATACTGAAAAAAATTCAACTGAAGCTTTATAAATAATTAAATCATTATACAAACACAATCAAGAATTGAAGTTTTGCATGCTGAATGAATATTTTATTTAGAACCAGTTTATAAAAATAAAATACAAAATAATTTGAAAACAAAACTTAAGACATTGTACAAAGCCTTGATATGGTACAAATGAGAAAATAAATAATTACAACTTTATGTACAAATGACCATTACAAGGGCATTAACTCTTTATGTTCTTGGGTGCCTGAGCAAACTTAAAAAGGAAAAGAATGGCTTAGAAGATTTCCAAGAAGGGGAAGGGAACTGCAATTACTGAGCAAGAGAATTTGAAGGACTCAACATTTGTCTTCCTCAATGGTAACAAACAATCTTGGAACTACTTTCCACTTAATCGTGCTGCAGATTTTACTATTGAGTACTTAATTTCTTATGGGGTGATAACATTGTATTTTTAATTAATACACAGATTTAATTCTTTGTGGTGTTGCCCAGAGATTTTAGATTAGCAGCCAGTGGTTGGCAGCTTCAGAAAGTCAGTACTTGTCTGAAGGCATTGCTGGTGATTTCCTTAATTTACTAGTTTGGATATTCATAGGAAAGCATTTGAAAATCGACATCATTTAGCCCAAGCACTGCAACTCGTCTGTGGGCTGACTCTATAGAAAGTAAGTTAGAAGTTGGGGAAGAATTTCAAATCTTGCTTTCTAGCCAAGAAAAGTACAGAGGGTGCAGAGAGGGCTGCTGGGCAACCAATCCAGATCTCCAGTCAGAGGGAAAAGATGTGAAATAGCCAAAAAAAAAAAATCCCGTCTCACCTTGTGTGAAACTTCTATGACCTTGCCTGCCACGCAGCAGATATGGGTTTAAAAGGATTTGAAGCCAGGCAGACCAAACTAATTATACTGTATCTTTTGGAGCAAGCTGGTCTAATGTTATTATAAATCCTTTATATAAAAGTTAGGTCAAAGATCAAGTGATCTCAAAAGGAAACAAACACCTGTAATTCCAATTAATTCCAGCTGAATTCCCACAGAGAGTTGTGGATGATCAGGAATTCGTATGAGTGGCCCACCGGTGTTACTGTTTTAGAAGAAACCACTTTGTGCTCTTGGCCAAAGCTGGCTCTCACCAGTAATTCTTACAGAAAAGGAGAGATCAAAAGGCAGGTCATGTCATAATAGGAATAAAAAAATAAGTGTTTTCCAATTTAAAATACAGCAACTGCAAATATAATATTTATAGAGTGAGTTTATTCCTTTACTCCCTAAACAGGGACAAAACTGAAGAAAACAAGACCCTGTGGTGTTTTTAATGCAAGTTTCACCTGCACAAGAACAGCAAGAATTCCCAAGGATCCGAGCTCTTCATGTAGAGGAGAGACAAAAGCCAAATACATAAATGACATATGCTAACATTTTGGTCTGTCGCTGTTACTCTTAGGAGAGAATGTGTTACCAACAATGGAGAGTAAAATCAGCCTGCACGTTCAAACCTGCATGGCTAGAGCAATTGCCAAGTTAATACATTAGACTTTAAAACAATACACTCCTAGGCATTTCTGCCTTTGAAAAGCCCTCAGAGGTTAACATTAAAAAGCCTGATTATTTCAACCACAGGAAAATGAGTGATTCAATAAACTTTTTGGCATTTGACAGTATCTTAAAATAACTCCAGACAGTTATTACACAATTCAGGTTGACTTCTATAGCATTTCTCTTTTACAAATGTTATATGTAGGGAAAAGGAAGACTGGCTTCAAGCGGACAGCTGAGGTATTCTCGCGTGAGGTGCATGTTTATGCAATTTGCACGTATTAGCTAAGAACTGTATGACCTATGCCTACATACTGCGTGTCGTCTAAATGCTGAACCTCCCTTCCTTTTACCAGCGTTACTGGTTACTGAAAATTGCAGAAATTGCAACCAACGACATGCGGGCCAAAAGCAAAACAGCAAACAAAACCCTTCAGTTCACTGCCTACTTGATTAGGTACAAGTAGAAGAATAAAAACACTGTTCCACAAGTTTCAGAAATAGGAATGAGCATCCAAAGCTTTTACCAGTTGAAGAAAGGAGTCATGGATAATCGTCAAGGCTTTTACTTATATAGCTGACAGTTCTCTTACCAGTCCTTACAGCGGAAAAGCCTACAGAGAATGCACCATGGGGAATCACGGTGTTAACCTAAGACACCTACGCAGCCCATTGCTCACTGGAATCGCCAAAAAGGGCATGGCTCTCGTTGCCTCATAGGATCAGTCCTGCTTGAAAAAAATAATGTATTATGCACCTATAATGAGAAACCAACGTGACTTTGAGCTCTCTTTCATTCTCCTATTCCTTTTCAGAAGATTCCTTTTTCATTTTACATATATATAAAAATTGGAGGCACGTATCTCTAGTTTGCCATTAGAACCTTTTAAGAAATTGGAATAATCGATTTCTTCTTACCAGAATTTATGCCTCTTAGTGTTCTACAAAAACGTCCAATTCATGATGGAAAAATTCCGTTTACAAGAAAGAGTCTGTACTTTTAAGTCTGGCTTTGTCTACATTCTCATTAAAAAGAAAATATTTTTTAGAAACATTACAGTCAACCATTGCATAAATGATGCTGCAATAAGAAGGACTGATGGGAATTTTGCCCAAGGAGGACTACAGGATCAGGCCTTCTAATATGGAAGAGGGACAGAATCAGAATTAGGGCACAGAGGAGATCCGAGCAAATCAAAGCAAAACAGGCCTCGGCTCACTCTGGCAAATGAATTCCAGTAAATAGGATGCAATAGCTGAGACTGTTCCTATCTATATGTATATACACACATATGTATGTATGTATATTTGTTTCTATATAATATACAGTATCTATATAAGTGTATATATAGATACACTTATGTACAAATGCATATTTATAGATATAAAATAAAAATTGTGTGTTTTCCCAGCTATAGTTAATACCATAATCCTACAAATTGTAAATGATAGAGCTCTTGCAAGTCTTTTTCAGATGAAAAATCTTTCAAGCTATTTTTAAATATAATGGACCGGATCCTTCCCTTTACATCAAGACTGCTTAGTGAGGTATGCAAGAAAGCTTGATCTCATACATGCAGACTTCAAGGCATGAACGCGTCCAGATTTCCCAAGACAGGATGTGGCGGGTGGCTATAATGAAAGCCCCGCGTCACCCCCCAGGGGTTTGCCTCCTGAATATTTGTACGTAACTAGCAGTTAAGACCTCGTATTGCTCCTGCCTTTGAGCAGCGAAATTTTCTATGCTTACCCATCCTGCTTCAGCAGTGGAAAGGTGCCTAGCATCATACAACTTGCCAGTGTTGCTCTACTGTATCACACCTTCTATTACTTTTAACAGAGTATTACCGAAGTAATAATTGGCATTTGTAATTAATAATGAGGCTTATTAATATTACTATAGATTTTTGAGGTTGCAACTTAGATTCATTATACCATGCAATATTGCAGCACAAAAGTCTGCACGAAATGTTCAGTCTTTTCAAGTTCTATTTTCGTTAAAAGGCATCATGCCTCATTTTCTCTAAAAAATGCTCCAAAGTGCTGGCCACGACACAGGAAACACTATAAAGAGGAAAGGCGTGCACAGCATCTGCATCTGCTCCATGTCACGGCGCCATTGTACCGCCCCCCAAAGAAATGGAGGCTTGAAGAGGACAAAGCAACAGCTCCTTCAGTGATATTGTTTCCCAGATAAAACCCCCATGTCAGAGGTTGTGTGCGTGCTATGCAGAATAACTGTAACCATTTTGTACAATGGAGAAAGATTTTCCCCGTCCCTGAAAATTTCTTGCAGATAACCCTCCGTAAACCATTCATTCATACTCTGCACAAGGGCCACGCGCGTGTACATTGGTGGTTTTATGCAGAGTCAGTTGCATATTCAAATATTTAAGCTTACATAGTTCTTGATGATTATACAGGCCTTCCAGAAATACTAAGCTAATATTTATGTGTGAGTTGATCAGCTGACCGTTACCTAACTACATGAACTGATTGCTACATTAGACTACAGTAAGCAATTCTGTAAACTTCTGGGGGGAGGGTATCAAGCAATAAAAAACTCCAGAAGAGCGCATAGTTCAAGATAAGTTATTCATAATCATCCCTCCATTCATATCTTCATTATTTTCTCACTAGATCCTGTTGAATCCACAGCAAAAAGCAACTGGGGATAAACAGTCCTTTCACCTTTTTCTGCAGTAAAAGCAGCCTGGGTCATCAATCACTATTGATACCTCTTTCTCCGTTTTGGCATAGATTACTATTTTTACATTGGCAAGTCGTTCAAGTACAAGTGAATTTCTACAGCATTGATTTATTTTACATAGTAATGTGTAACAATGGACAAGTTTGTACTTTGAAGACAGCATAAAAAAAAAAATCTTTAGGTGTTATATTTTCTCGTCTTTAAAGCAATTACCTGTTTCTGGATCCTGCTACACTGGAGAGAAAATATAAACACCCCAACTTCAGCATTTCAGGCAAGGATGCGTGAGGTTGGTACCTCTTAAAAGTGACCATGTAAGTGTAGGAATAAGCTTACGAGACCATAATAAATGCTTTTTGGAAATAAGGGAAAGGAGACCAAAAATAATCATAGGTTGCCACACCACCTTAACAAATAATTCCAGCAGTGCCCAGGGCAAAAATATCACAATGGGAGCAAATTCTCTTTATGCTATGCCATAAGGAAACATGAGGAAAAGAGGAAGGAAAAGATGGTATTTGTTATTGTCACATTCATCTCTTAGGTACTCATTGACTGTCACTGTTCCTATATGACTAGCATTCATAACAATTAAGAACCCACATTTTGAAATAAAAATGAGTAACCACAAGCCCTATCTGTAATAAAAAATAAAAATACCTTGAGTCTCCGTTCTTGTTCCATATGCAAATGCACACGCGAAATTATAAAGAAAAAAAGCAAGCTGCAAGATGAAACATTGGCTGGTTGAGAAATCATCAGTCCTCCAATCTTGTACCAAGGTATAAAGGCTATTAGAATTTGTGCATTCCAGAAATTTTGGGGGGGAAAACAGTAGATGTAATGCCAAAAGTATTCAGGAACTAACAGAAAGGGAACTGTATTATTTGTGGCCCATAAATTACAAATGAAAATTGAGAAAGAATGAGTTTATATAAGCATATACATATATGTATATATATAAATATTTATATTATATAATTTACCATGAGGACATGCAATTATTGGTATAGCACCTATTATACAATATAATACAAAGGAATAGGACTTTCCAATGGTACAATTTCTTCAGAAAAAGCAGGTATACCCTACCTATTGCATTCATCTGTAGTGCTTGAAACCTGAATGAAATTAAGGTTCCACACTGTGCTACATTACGTACAGGAAACAATATACATAATCATTGTAAGAAAAAAAAGAAAGAAATCAACATAGTCTGACAAAGCAAGTGAAATTCAGTGCAGCTCCAGGGCAGCTTTAATGCAGCATTAGAATGTGTTAGCTCAGAGACAAAATATTCCCTTTTTAATCCAAAGGTATTCATTTGGCAGAGGTTAAATAAAAAAGCACAGATGCTGGCTGGAGAGGCATATGGCTACAGCAAGCAGATCAGTAACTAACAAGTCTCCTATGCATCCAGTGTCCCCACAACAGGAATCATTAGGGAGAGCTGGCTGCACCTTTTTCTCAGGCTTGTGTTCCTGTGTGTTACTATTCTGACCCACTATTCTCTTCTGAAAATAGTAAAAGGTGCTATACCATTACGTTCCCTACAGAGGTCCTGTAGAGCACAAGAAATTATCAAGTAACTACCAAACAAAGTCGGAAGAATTAGACACCATGGACTTTACTGCCAGACAATGAAGTTTGGCTACCAAAAAAACATTTGGGCAAAAGAATGACAAGAATCCAACATAAAAAATACCTCAGATTGCTTTCTGTATATTTTGCTTTGATGACTAATATTCTTACCCAGTTTTCCTAAGAGTATTAAGTGTATTTCTGTCACCTATAACCTGCCAAGTTCATGAAGTAGACAGTCTCCTCATCTGTGTTTCACCTTTCATATTTTTATAAAACAAATGACTAAAACAGCAGATCTTGGCTGGTAATCATCTCTGCACAGTAAGATCAGTGGTTTAAGTGATCTGTAACTAATGGAATAACAAAAGCCAGCAGTAACAAGGGTTCTTTTTTCAGTTGAGTTAAGGGAAAAAAGGTAATTCTGTTTTCTAACATTTCCTAACTCACATTGCAATTTGTTGTCAATCTGCAACATTCAGTGAAATGCAGACATCTCCTCCTTTCTCTCATTTCCTAGACAGGAATGCTTTTCCAAATTCTACCAAACACATTTTGAAGACCCCCACTATGACTCCCAAAGAAGTTTATGATCTAGAACTGAGAACTAGCTTCTTGGATCCCAATTAGCAGTAAACAAATTTATAAAGAATATAGCTATAAAAACATCTTGGCAAATTTTAATATTAATTTTTTAAATATCATCAGCGTCAACAAGGGGCAAGGTATATGATACTTCCCTAGGTAAAAAAATCTGTGCCATGGTAGATAGGGGACAGGATGAGCACTGAATGACTCAAGAGATGTGTGCAGCTCAAAATGGAAGAGACTTATAAGGTCTTCATCGTCTTCTAAACTGTGTGCTTTTTTTAACACTGCGAAGACATGCTTCAGCAGTACTTGTCTCCCAAATGGTGATGTCATTTTGGGAATAACCGTTTCAGGCTTTCTTACATACTCAAAGAGTATGTAAAGCCTTAAATAATTAGGCCAAATCTTCTAGCTAGGTAAACTAAAAACATAGAAATAAATACCCTTTTAAAACACTCACCTTAAGAGATTTTTTTTTTTTATTCTAAATACATTGCACCTCTTTGACTACCTAGTCATTCTTATCCTGGCCTCTGCTTTCCCTCTCACGGATCTGCTTGCTGCCTGCTCTTAGGCAATGCCACTTATTTACACAGTATGCTTTCTCATGAATAGTTTATGACGCTTACTTTCTTTAAAAAGCGCAGATTCAACACCTTTTTTTTAATATACTTTTTTAGATTATTTTTTTAAATACACAGTACACAGACACAACATGCATCAGATTTAGGAGGCGGCTTTATACCTGTCAAGGCCCAGTTCCTATCTGCTAAGCTTAGTGGTTGATTTGCTCTTTCCTGTGGGAGTCTTAGTGTTTGGGGAATGGTGGAAGGAACTGCCAGATCCCTTCAGACCATTCTTGCTTGGTTTGTTGCAGCAGTGCTCTTGTTGGCAGGATCTCCTAGAAGATGAGGAGCCTGAATGACTAGGAGGTGATTTACTCCTCCCAAGATGTGGGGATGAACTCCTCTGATCATGATGGGGTCTCCCAGCCCGGGACGGAGAAGAACTGGCAGTACGGGGTAAAGAAGAGCTCCTAGGGGAGGCACTGGGACTGCGTCGGGGAATGACAGGGCTTTTGGGTGGTGTTTTTGGACTATGTGGAGATCCTGGACTCTTACACTGGGTAGAACTCCTTGGTCTTTGAGATCCATTCTGCAGGATTTGAGCCAGACGAGAGATAAGATCTGAGTCCGAGCTGCTACTCCCTAGGACTCTGTATCTGCGTAACCTTGAGAAGAAACGAAGAAAAATTATTTCTCTTCCCATCTATTCACCAAAGTTCATATAGAAACACAGAATTATTGGAAACTAGCGATGAGCTTACATTGCAGAACAGACACCTGGAGCTAAACTGTCCTATAAGGTGTTTGGATCTAGGCTTTGGCTTCTGTGTTGTTCAAACACAGTATTTATATTTGCATAAAGTCACTAACATAAACAGTCTAAGTGTTTACAGGATAATTGAAATTTCCTGGTGGTGCTAGCACCAGTGCACTGAAGTGTGGTGCTTATCACCTCTGTTCCGGAGGGGTACATCCATTCCTGCACGCCATCAATACACTCCATACACAATTTTAAGGGATGACAAGGCACGCAACAACCTCCTTCAGAGGATTTCGCACTACCGTATCAAAATTCTCCTTATCTGGTAATGTAGACACTGAAGAAACTAGATCATGGATGTCTGTATGTAGAATTGGCAAAGGAGGACTTGTAGAATTCACTCTGCCCTCCTTTATTAGTCGTTTTTACTTAGCCATGATCTGAGCATAGCTAACTAACTCAATACTGATGGCTGGAATCTCAAAACCCAAAATGTCTACTATAAAAACAGTTTAATTTTCAAATTGATAGATATGACAGATCCTATTGATTTTTCTGGGTTTGCAAATAATCAACAGTTCCAGAAAAGTGACCCCACTTAAAAAAAAAAAAAAAAAAGTAAAGATTTAGTTATAGATTGACAGGTTTCAAAATACTGAATACACATCTCTTGAGGTATAAGATTTAACAGTGAAGCAGGCTCATTCTTGTGTAAGAGCCTCTCCTCATTCATTCTCCAACAAGGTAAGATTTCTCGGAGAACTGAAGCCCAGCATTTTAAAAAAAATAGTTAAAGGATGGAAATTCTACAGGATTACATCCTGCACACTAACTGCAGTCTAGCTCAAATCCATTTTCAACCTGAAAACCTATTTCTATTTTCTCTGCATTACCTAGCTTCTACCCCAGGTCTAGTAGGTGGTTTTCCTGGTGGTGGCCGAGGAAAGAACTGAGCTGAACTTGAACTGGTGACTTGATCAGCGGTTGCCCAGGACACTGGCCTTGGAATCTTGCTTTTTCTGGACTGAGGGCTGCTTGGAGATAAAGAGCTATCTTCCGTCTGCTTGCTGAGATGAGAGTCCAGTGTCAATCTAGAAAATGAGGATAAGACATCATCCTCAGAAAACTGTACTGGAGCAGCAGCCATTTTTTCCTCCAGTGACTTATCAGAGGCACTTGAGAGGTCACCAAGGAAAGATTTGAGCTGTCTCTTTTCCATAAGTAGTCTGACCAAGTCTGTCTGATGGGCCTTTTTTAGAAGAAGCTTTTCCTTTGCTGAAACAGGAGAAGAGGACTCTGAGGTTGAGTCTATCTCTTGTGCTAAAACTGGAATTCGGCTCTGCCTGAATACAAAAGGAGATTTAACTAAGTCCTTCTTAGATCGATGAGAATTCCCATTTTCAGAAATGCAGTGGAATAACTCTCCATTTCTGGGAGCATTTTTCTCTTTTTTGTCCTCCTGGTGCAAAAAAGTAGTAAGGGCCACTTGGTGGCATTTCAAGTCTTGGATATGGACTTCTTCCTTATTAGAATGAAAACCATTTTCCTGAACTGGTGCTATTTTGCTTCCCTGTCTATTAACATGTGGTTTGGTAAGTCTTGACGGAGAAACTTCTGATGTTTTAGGTGCTATCGACTTCAGAATCTCATCTTGATTTGGCACCAAACAGATGGGCCTTGGCTTTGATTCTTCAGCAGCTTCGGTATTTGTTAGAGGTTCTTCCTCTGCAGATTTTGAGTTTCCTGGCAAAGAATTATTCTGTTCTTTGCTTAGCACATCAATGGCGTCCTCAGAAACCACTGGAAGCCTTTCTTCTTCAGCATCCTCTACAGGAATATTTTCAAGTTCTTTCTCTTCCTGTATCCCACTATTTTGTTCAGGTAGGTCCTTTTGGCCACAGTCCGGGATGCTGACACACTCTTTGACAAGTCCTTCCCTGTCAAGCACCTCTTGGCTGATATTTAGTACCAAGTCTGGTCTGCTGGCACTATCCGGAAGTGCATCTTCTGTCCCAACCAAACCTGGCAAACTTTCCTTTGGAGAGGAAAGTTCCACGGTGTGTTCCATAGACTGAGCATCTTGCTCTCTTTTCTCTAGCTGGGGGCCATAATGAAAGCTCTCCGAAACAGACTGCGTGGATGCCACTGAAGGTCTGGGTATTGTTATCTGCATTAGAAAATTAGAGAAGGAAAAGGTGAGAAACGCAGGAATGTCATACAGACAACATTCTTTAAATAGCATTTTTGATTCCATGTCTTCAAGATACATTATGTAACAATTCCTACGAATCACAATGTTCAAATAATACCTAACTTCATAATTTACATCTGGATAATTGGGGGGAAATAAATCAACCCACTACCATCCCAAGACAGAAACGTGTAACAGGTAAAAACAAACATAATCTCAGTGGAAAATACTGCAGTTACCAAGTAACCCTCCTGGAAATGAGATCCAGCCTAACAGGTAGGCTTTTTATTTATTTTACATTAGTTTGAATACTCTTAGAATAAGCTGCATATAAATGTAAAATCTTGAACAAGTACACAACAATATTTTTAGACAAGTACAGAAGACAAAGAACACAGTGAGATCTAGATTTGGGAACGGACTTAAATTTCAATTTAGGCAGAATTTAGATCCTCTGTTAACAAAACAATTAATAAAAAACTTTATTTACCTAATTAAATATATCCATACCCATAATACTGACATTTTTGTCCAGAAAAACTTTCCTGAATACCCAAATTTTAGCTATTACCTTCCCTATGGAAGCTTATGCCTCATTTTAAGTAAGCAACCTGGTTAGGACAACTCCTTACCTAAGGCTGTTAAGAGATTCACAAACTAAATATTCACACATCTAAATCCCCTAACGGGTATAATCCAATAGACGCGCTTTAAGCACTCCTAAAACCTGTACATAGTATTGAGTCAGAGTCCCTTTGAAAAACTGTTGGTTATGATGAGCGCTGCCTCTAGTACGTAGCTTAACTGTTAGAGCATATGTCCATGAAATGGGAAACCTGCACTCTCCCCTCCTGAGGGACATAAGCCCACTTCCCCCAGTTCCCATCAAGTATGGACAAAACCAGAATGGAGTTGCTTCTCACCTTCCCCATTGAAGTCAGGCGACTGCACAGACAGAAACGCAAGAGTGATGAGGTCAGAGGGTGAGAAAGCACACGCAAAAGTGAGAGGAGTTTTACCTCTATGGCCAAGGGAGGAACGCACTCTCAGGTGGAGTCCTAGCTTCTGGTTTATACATATTGGATTGAGTCATTTGGTATAAACAGTGAAAAAAAAAAACAAAACAAGGGGCGTCCCTTATATCTTTCTCTACATGGACAGAGAGTTCAGCTCCTTCTTTCCTTGTATTCTTTAGCCTCATGAATCTGACAGAGTTTGTAATACTGAACAGAAGGTGGAAGACTGGAGTCTGAGTTTGGACATAAAGGCTTTCTTGATGCACTGATGGCAGAAGAGACGACTTATTTCCAGTGTTGTCAGGATTCTGCCATGTTACAAGACAGATTTCACTTGACCTTGTTGCAGAAATTATACATGCTGCTGAGCTTAATGGGCTTTTGCAAGAGCAAGTACATTGGTACTACTGGGTGGTAGAAACAAGTCTCATCAGTCAGAACCCATAACAATTTACAGTGTGCACTCAATACTTAAAAATACAGAACAACTCTCCAAAATAAGAAATGGGAACTGAGAGTGAAGGAGATATACTCAGATTTCCCATGAGAGCATAACAGCCTAATTGAAATTCTTGCACATTTCTTTTTTTTGCATTTTCTTCATAGTCCTGTATAACAAAATCTCCATCATTGTGGGTGCACATTTACCTCCATGAAACACAAACATTCAACTGATATTATAAACAGTTCACTAGAACAAAACATGAAACACAAAACACAGGCATAAAGCTGAATTAAGAGAGGACAATTACTTATGTTCAAGAAATTATTTCTATACTATAAAGTGTATACTAAATCACTCTAATTTACCTAATGCAGTTACTGGACCTTAACCTAAAAATGTGGAATCATATTTTTGAGAAATTTGGAATAAAATTTGGAGAAAAAGATTATCTGTTAGGCTACAGCGGTATTTTTCACCAGGAGGGTGGAAAGAGAAGAAATGTAAGATAATTGAACTCTTATTTTCCCAAGTACACCTAAACTGTCTGTAGCATCTTCCCCAAGTTGAGATTTATTGAACTAAGGATAAAAAAAACCACTGAGACCTACAGCAAGGGTCTACTTTTTGTCTCCCTCATAATTTGTTCTCAAGTTTGGGCCAATACAGTCCCTTCATGTTTGCTGAATTAAAATGGTGGATTGAGAAATAAAGTTTCTCAAGTTACTTGGTTTTGGCAAAAGAATTCTCCACATCTCCTCTTAGTGTCAGTCTGGGTTTTTTTCTCTGAAAGAAACACCACTTCCCTCTTGAGTTAGGGAATCCAAGCACATCAGTTCAGCTACAGGAAGAACAGAGGAAGTAGAATTTTTCTTTAAAGCACCTTTTCATGATTAGGTCAATTAGTGTCAAAATCTTGAGTGTTAAACAAAAATGGTTTCCATACATCTCTTAGTAAGTTGCTCTGAGGCAATATATTTCCAGGTATCATACACTGAAGGACTTGCTTTCATATGACAGAGGAACATGTTTTGGCCTGTCACACAAAAATCATCAGATCTCCTAGAAATTCTCAAGTACAAGATGGGTAGAAGTGGGTTCATGGAATTTTAATGCAATATTGTTCTTGGAATAACATGTTCAGATTTTGGAGAGATCACTTGGGTATTTGCTGTCCACACAGCTCTGTCTCCAGCTTGTTTCAATACCTTGTTCTCCAGGGCTGCAGACGACATCTCCAAAGTAAGGAAATCTGGTAAAATATTTCATTTTCCAAACTTTTCACTTGATGAACTAGTCTGGTTGCCAATTCAAATAACCCAGGAATCAAAAAAGAAGGAGTTGTCTTCCACATATCTGAATAAGGATGGTTTCCCTTAGAATGGAGTGGTTCTGGTATCCTCTCAATTTTCAAAGCTAGGACTAGTTATTTGCTTTTAGGAGGATATTTACCTTCTTAGTAGATTTCCAGAAGGGCTGCAATTGCATTTAAATCCTCCTTTGCTCAAATATGTTTACATGGAAACTCTATTTTCCTTGTGACCTCTCTCATATGTCAATTCTTTGTTAGGTGAAACCAGCTCTGATCTGAAATCTATTTACATTTTTAAACAGACTTCATATCCTTTGCCACATCTGGAGACAGAATTTTTGAGTCTTTCAGGCCTATCTTGGCCAACCCAGATTTAACCCCTACACCCAAGAAATAGAAGAGTAAGCTTGTTGAACAACCTACAATAGAACAGGCAGGAGCTATACATGAAAGAAAATAATTGAACAAATGGAGGAAAGAAAAGGATACTGGATGACTAAGTATCATCAAAGACTCAGTATTACTGAGTACTTCACAGTTCAGAAATGGCTTTTTGAACACATACATCACCTCCTTGATTTGAGTTCACTAACAAACAAAAGTTTGTTTTCTCAGATGGTCAATAAACCTCTTATTAGTATTCTCAAAGCACAAGAATTAAATTATATCCCTGTTGGGATTGATATTTCACCTATATGTGCAAGAAATTTAATTGAGTAATCATACAGAAGTGCCTTCAATGCAAGGCTTGCTACAACTTCAAGTGCAGCTTTAAGAGAGAACAAAAGAGCAAGGCAAATTTTTAAAAAATCTGTGAATGTATATGACAAAACAGAACTTGTATAGAACTGAACCCTGTTAAATCACAGAATCATAGAATGGTTTGGGTTGGAAGGGATACAAATGCTTTAATTTGTAAGAACTTGGATGTAATAGTCAATTGAAGCTTGTAGACAATCCTCCTAAGGCTCCTTATAAAATTTCTTTGGGTAAAGCATCAGCTTCTTTACAAGGCTGGCCACTACAGATAACTTCACGATTCACACTATGCCATATTCTAATTAAAATAACAGGAGGAAATTTTTAATCTCTTAAAACAATTTAAAAAAAAAAATCTATAATCATGTAGCCTTAATTATCCCAGAAATAGTCTTCTCGCTCTCTTGTTTGTGAAAGCTTGCAAAACAGAAGTGATAATCAAAGAGTCTGAGAAGGGCTGATCCCGAGACATGCAAAATACCCCCATTTAAATTATCATTTAGTCTAACTCAGGGAGATGGAAATTTCAAGGTTGTTCAATGCATATCTAGTTACAAAACAAATAATACATGCCTAATATGTAAAATTAAAAAACCCCATCTTAATCATAAATAATCCTCATACTGTCTTTTCTTCTGCCACTAATTAAAATCTTATCCTATGGCTAATCACGTCAATTTTGTCAAACACTGTACCTGAGGAACAAAGATTACAATGTGATGTGGGCAATTCATCTAAGAAGAAAAATGTGGGGAGCATAATTTAAAACGCTGCCTCTCAGCTCACTATGATAATCAGTTTATAACACTACCCAATTATCGCAATTCCCATATTTCAATAGCAGTTACGTGATACAGCAAATTACTGAGACAATATATAGAACAATGAATTTGAGGTCCTCCTTTCATGCCGAAATACTTGAATGAAATTATTACCACTACAGTCTTGAATCCTTTGGCCTTCCCTAAATAATGTCTCAATTCCTTTCTTATTTCTGAAATTAGCACATGAATGAGGTGAGAAATTAGCCTGCATTTTTTTCAAGAAACTTTACAAGATGGTGAGTGGGATGTTAAGAAGGAAAAAACAAAACAACACCAACAACATAAATATCTCTTGGACATCCTTTATGACATCTGACAAACCTTCCTCCCTTTAAACCTTTGACAGGCTGCAATAGCAAGTGATGTGCTTGGATGAAATCCTCTGTGAACATATACAACAAATTGCAGAGGAGTGAAATATTGAGTTTTGGTCTGCAAAGTTGCTAAGTCAGAAAGATCTAAAGATGTGATTATGCATTATTGTACAGTACCAGCAGGTAAAGATCTGACCTCTCATCAATAGCTTCTCCTGTCCACTCATGCTGTTTGCTACTTCTGCAAGTGCTGTCAGGACTTCAGGCCTCTTAGAGACATTGTGTATAGATCTGTATTTCCGCTAATCCTGTCATTATTTATAACTTCGCACATTAATAAGCCATTATCATATTACTTGGCATTCTGAAGACACTTTACCCCGTCAATTTACTCTTAGAACTTCTTTTCTACCTTAGTAAAGTTTGTGTATCTATGAGAACAAACTTTGTGTATCTTTTCTCTTTTTCCTGCTTACCTTTTACATCTATCGTTAGCTCTATCACCTATCAGGAATATGTTACCATGTTACCAGGAATATAACCCATGTTAGTACAAGTCTGCAACTTCCGTGATACCAGACAACCTCCCTCAATCTTTCCAGTTCAACAGCTTCCTCTAACTTCATGAGTTTTTCTTTACTTATGTCACTTAATTTCTATTTCCTCACACAACTATATGACTCTGCGAAGAAATGTAAACTGCAGTTTGTATGAAAGCGTAAAGGGTATGTTAGTGCACTGTCCTGTAATTTACTGCTGGTGTCATTCTCCCATGAATGAACCACTGCTATGCTTACATCTCTGTAGACAACTCACCCAGCTTACTGTTCAGAGCAGCCCTCTTACTTTTCAAAATCCTCCCTACCTACTACTGCCATTCCTACTGACTTTTTAAAGCCTAATCCTTTGTATCCCTTACATTCCCTTCCCAAATTAAATTCACAGCAGGGCATAAATTAGATATAATTAATTACAGATTTACTAAACTACATTGGCTATTTCTACAGACAGACTAATATGCAGATAAACAGGAGAAATATATGGCTGTAATTCACGGTGTTATGGAACATAAGACCAGAGATGACTGTAAGTTTTCATACTGAATCCCTTTCAACAGTCCCATATATGTGGTACTGTAAGCACTGCAGGCATTTGTAGGAACTGGTGGTCCCCAGGATACTACCTTCTGCTGTTAAAAATTCACACGATAGGCCCTAATCCTAAACTAAAGAGAAGTAACACATGAAGGCTTACTTATATCTACCTGAAAAGAGGCGCATGTTGCTCTCCACAGCTCTTCAGATATATTTTTACTGCTATTCTATAATGCTAATTTTTGCATCGATTTATACGGAGGCTGCAAGAAATGGTAAGAGGATGGAATACAGATGTACAGATGCAGAGCTGTGAATGTACAAGACGACCGTGTTTTCATATTCTCTAATGTGATAGGTATCTTGTGAGGATAAAGAACAAACAGATCTGTGCGTACAGTCTTTCTTTAAGGCTTATTTATCATGTGTTCTTTAGATTTCAGTATTCTTTACATATCTTCCGTTTTCAGTTATTTCTATGCCACTTACCAGGTAAAGGAAGATTTTTTTGTTCTAACGCAAACCCATATCCTCAAACATCCAATAGGGCAAGTATTGATTGTTCTAAAAGCAGTATCTTTAATTGCTTTTAGAGAATGACTGTCATTGTAATAAGTGGCTCATTAGTTTGGTAACGCGACTAAAACAAGTACCCATTTAATTTGAAACTTCTACTATATAATGCATAAACGAATTGAAGAATATTCTTAAATTTACTTGTATTGTTGGAGAACTGGGAAGCAGCAGCACTTACAGACTATTACTTCATAACACTCACACAATACTCCTGTCATATACTCCTATTGAAAATGGGACAGAATTGTAATGTTTTTCTTGAGTTCCACAGAGACAGTCGTCTTCTAACAAAGAGAAAGCATGAATTTGCCTTAACGCACAGTTCAGAGACGTGAAAAGACAGCAACTGAAGCCTATTTCACCTTCCCATCTCACGCTATTATTTCATTCTTTACAGAAACTGAATTCCTACTGTACCATGGTTATTTTCTAAAGTCACAAAAGATCTAAAGATGAAGAACTTTTTTCATAAGCTTGGCCACTTGGAGACTTTTCCCTCTGGAAAAATGGAAAACTACTGTTTCCATGAGGATTGTGGTTTTAGTAACAAAGCCAGGGAGCTCATATCACACTTTAAGTAGCACAATATAGTCAGTATTTCTAAATCTAGATTTTTGTAAAAATCTTCAGTAGGATGTTAATTGTTTCTCCATGAGAGGTTATGTTCAAGTATACTTAGGGACGCTGCTGCTCAAGTATACTTAGGTACCCAGTTAAAAAGCAAACAAAACAATACAAATTACAAGGTTTCTCCTCTAACAGAGCACACAGTAAGCACAAAGTGGCATTTATTTTGTAATTAATGGTGCAACCACTTTTGGTATATAAAATGAAGTTAAAGTATTTTCCCAGCTATTATTATCATAGCTAATAATGATGTAAGCAATTTTAAGCAAACCTTACTTTGTTTCAGCAGCTAGCTGTGACAAATATATTAGTATATATTTTTTCTTATGGTAGAAACAATTTTTACTACTTCTGAGTGATCTTTTTGAAGCTAAGTTGTATATTAATACCTGTTCCTACAGAGAGAATACCTGCAATTTTCAGAAACAATAAAAACACAGGCTAATACTTCCTCAGGAAAACCTTGAACTCTCATTTTCAAAGCCACATCATACCTTTTTATTAAGGACCAGTACTTTTTTGGGTTTTGGTTGTTTTTTGGGTTTTTTTGTTTTGTGTTTTTTTTTTTTTTTTTAAACAGAGTGTCTTCTTTGAAAAAATCACTTGAAATGCTGTATAGTAAACCCAAGCTCAAGCCAAGTAAATAGTCTTTCTTTGTCATGAATAAGAAACCCTCAATCACACAAAAACTGCTCTTATGTGTAATAGCAGTGGGGTCTGGCTACCACTGTTTAGATTAATTCTGAATTCTCCTCTCCAATATATCAATTCCAATAAATAAAGGGTTATAATGAAGTATCAGGTGATTCATACATAAGATCTGCCTTGACACCGATGTACAGATTTCAAATATATCAATTTTTTTTCTGTTTGTATCTGATTCCTATGAGCCACTGTCTAATTCTAGGTTACCACTGTGCTATACTCCTCCTTCTGGTTTGCTATTTACACTATATTTTTGATTTTTTGTAAAGGTAAAAGTATCTTGTGTATTCAAACAGCAACACTCTAAAATAGAGCTCCAACAACACAGTAAAAAAAACAAGGCAAAATTAAGAGTCTTCCTGACTTCTGATCCTCCAGTCATCCTCCAATGAATCCACTCATTTGTATGTGGTAATAAATTAAATCCAGTTCTATCCAGTTATACGATTGGCACTATATTAGCACGTTACCCACGGTTGTGTTATGCTTGCAAGGGAGAGAATCTATGAACACTAAAATTTCCACGGATGAACCCAACATACCAGGAGAACTGATGAAACCATGAAAGTGTAATTTTAATACTAATTGAAATTTCAGCATAAAATACACATAAAATTTAATTTTCAAACTTGAAAACCAGATTAAAATTTTCTTTAAAATTCTCCTCAGAGTTGTCAGGATCTGTTTGAAAGCATTATGGGTTTTCTTGTGCCCACAGCGTGCTACCTTCAACAGTAGCTGTAATTCACATAAAGAACTAGCTGTTTCAGTTTGCTTATAAGCATGATTAAAAGAAATACTTTAGAGAAGACAGATCTGGAGATAGGAGTCTTATCTATACTAAGGGTCTTTTTGTTTTCTTACAGTTTTTTTTTAAATATTCTCTCCTCCGCACACAAGGTTTTATAGTCACAAAGTTTGCAGACACAAAGATGCGATTAGAATCCAGCCTATCTTTTCAAAACAAAATACCTAAAATTTTTGGCAGCCTGTTATGTTACATAGTTTTGCTTCTGTGAAAAGGAGTAATGATAAATGTAAAGCACAGCTCCATGAAGTAGTTACAACACAGCTGATTCCATCCAAGCACTCAAGCGATCTACAGTATAATACATGTTGCCAGTTAGGTATTTAGGCTTCATAAAAATACTTACGAGGGCACTATCAGCTTATTCTGATTCTATTTTGGTTAGCCTGGTACCTGCTAGCATGGTATTCTTAAGAGCAGATATAGCAATAAGGTAGTGACACTTCAGACAATTCGTGAGCTCTCTACATATATCATGTTTTGTGTTTAGAAGCTGCCTGAAAGCAGCCAGAGCAGCTATATGTTTGTAGCTAGGTAATAAGTAAACACAGCTGCCTGTGGTTCATGTAAAATTGCCAAATACTAGAAATCTTAATAATAATTTGAAACAAAACCAGTTTTCAAAAATTACATAGTGGTAGCTTAGAAATATTAGAGACTTCCACTTAATGCTTGTCCTAATTTTAGTGGTTTCCCTATTTTCCCTATTTTAAAAAGTTCTCTCTTCCTTCCGTATGACAGCTCTATCAAACCAGGAGAAAATGCTAAGATGATGATAAATTCACAAACTCTAAATAATTTTTTTCCTGTAATTCTAGTTGGACTAGTATCATATGTGATTTTAATGATAACAGACAAAAGATTTTAAGAGCTAAATATCTTATGGATGATATTATAGATAACATCTGCAATTATATATATACACACACAATATTTATTCTATTAATTACATCAATTATACCTTAATTACATGAGAAATAATCATTAGTCATTGGGCATTATGCTCTGAATTGTAATGGCCTACTCATTTCAAGAAGATTACTATACGAATTGTCATCACGGAAACAATTGTTGACACCAGAGTTGATCAGCTCTCCATGGGAAATCCCACAGACCATTTAGCTTTCCTGAAACATCTTTACTTATTCTATGTTAATGTACTAAATCACATATGTTTGGGCTAAGACTGGCATTTTAAAAAAAATTAGAAATAAAACAAAACATCACCACTTCAAGGACAGACAAGAAGAGATGAACCACGTGTTTACGAATTTCAAGAGTACTGTGGATTCCAGAAAACATGAACATTTAAAACAATTAATAACTTTCTACAGGGTTTTTTTCCTACACGATCAGTGCATGTGGATGCTATATCACCAAGGCTAATTTATTGTCCTGACCTTCACTATGACTCTTCTGCTGCTTCTGATAGAAAAACCTGCAGAAGGAGAATGGCCAAGAGGGTTCTGTCACTAAAAATTGATGTGTTCTCTACAGGCAATGCACTATTTGAAAAAAATTAAGACGTTCATGCTGACTGCTTATCTTCAACTATTAATTCCTTAATTTACAGCTTGGAAAGTTTCCATTGAAAGAACAGCTAACCTAACATACTGTAATTTTTAATTCTTCTTTACACCAAAGGCACATGTGAAAAAGCACACCTGAAGAATTTCTCTCCTTCAGACAAAAGACTCTACTAAGCCTTGGAGGCAGCATTTAAATTTCTACGTATCAAGCAATTGTCTCTGCCACTTGGAAAAAAGCAACAAATAAAACTTGGCTTGTTTGCATTAGAGAGTGTGTAGATGAAAATTGTTAAAGAAACATCATCTCTTGCTATTGCAGACTAGTGAAACCTGCCAAAATTAGTTCATTAAAGATGGCAAAATGTACAACATTTACGTGCATTCCTGGCTCATAAATCTAAAACATCCAAAAGAAAATGACAATTACAAGGGATACGCATTCTTTCTCTAAATACCCCTTGAACATGTCAAGAATTCTTACCTTATTCTTCCACAGGTCCCTGAATTCCAGTGAGATGCTTAAAAATTAAGGTAAATTTTTCAACTCAGATCAGTATATTATTTCTTATCTTGGATATCAATATGAATATGATGGTTTGCATTTCATACCATGTTGTGTGGGAAGATTTCAGCGCATTTTGTAACTAAGAGTATAACTATAAAATATTTTTTTAAATGTTCCAGTAAGGTAGAAATTTGAGAAAATTAAGGCATAAGAGAAAATATTTGTATAAGTGTCAACTAATTCCGATGTTTAACCTGAGAGACACAGGTTATCTTTCCCTAACACAATGAATAACCACAAAGTCATTAAATTAAAATTAGCTCCCTTGTACATGTCTTATTAAGCACATAGAAAAATGAAAATATGCCAGAATGACACACAAAACTGAAATCCACCTTTTTTAAGGGCTGAATCTTATTATATCGCAGCCAGTTCAGAAGCATTCTAGATTGCTGCTGAGGCTAGAAGAGTTGTTCACCATCTTATTGAAGAACTAGAGCTGAGAAACCATAGAGATCAAAATCTGACGTCACTGATTTTGATTGTTTCTCAAGACACGGTTACACATTTAGCACAACGTCTACCTAAGCAACCTCTTCATACAGAGCCCTGGCCAGTAGTTGCTGCACTCACATCACCTTTTCCATTGAACTCACACAACACTCTATGCAGTCCTCTAATGAGCAGAGTTCAGAGAACTTATCTGGCTGAAAAATTCACAGAAAGAAAGAAAAAGGTTACGTTTCAAGAGGATTTCTTGTGTAATTTGTCCATGCTATAGAGGAAAAGGATGCTAATAGCACTCAGCCCCACTCTTCAGATTCAAGTACAGTCAAAGAATTAATTCTGGTTTTTGTCAGCTCTGATGCTGCCAGACTGTTTCTTTATGCTGCAAGTTGAATAACTAAGGAGAGTTGAAGCAAAATACTCCAATTCTCTTCCATAATATTTGTATGACAAGAGAGGAGTTCTCTTTATTGAACAAATAAAGGTAGACCTACATCCTATACCCTCTTCGCACTAGTGAGCAGAGAATATACAGAAATTTCATGACCTCGTCTATCTGATGTCAAACTAGAGGAAGGTGGGTTACAGTTCCTGAACCATCACTCATCAACAATCAGGAAAGAAAATCCCTTTGCTTGATTTCACAAACAAATGTATTCTTTATTTTTTAATACATGAAACTAAATTCAATAGCACAGATCCCTGACCTTGGCAATTCATTAGCTATGAATGCTGAACCAAACTGCAAACAGCAGGAATACAGGAAAATACATTCAGTACCAAATATTTATACAGAATAATATAGAATGACATTAAAATTCTTTTTAATATTTAGCTGGAGAAAACCTTTAGGTTATTAACATGCATATTCGTCTTTCATGCTGCTGGAACTTCTAGCTTGCTGAATACCTAAGATTACTGCACTGTAGACAAGAGAAGGACTTGCAAAAGTATTTCAGTTCTTCAGTGAGCCACAAAGTACACGAGTCCTTCATCGTTGGAATGAACTAAAGAATCACATGCTTGTGGTTTCCATAGCAAATGAAATACTGGAAGTTAAATTCTCAGAGTCAGGACTTTCAAAATCACAGCTTGAAAAGGAACACAGCAGTCATGGACTTACCAGGTAAAAAGAAAGGAGAGGCTGAGAATGCTACACTCCACACTCCGCTCAGTAGCAGCACCTGGCACAATACCAATTCTTTTTCACATGACAAGAAAGTATATCACTTTGCAGCCCCTATTAATACTGCAGCTGTATTCATTTGTTGGCTATTAAGGCAGCCAGAGAAGACCCTCTGTGCTAACCTACTTTCTTCCAGTATTGTGAGCAGGTTGCTAATTAGACCTGCAATACATTCTGATTGGAAAATCTAAATCGTAGATATACAGGCAAAAAAAAAAATAGGTCATTTTGCATGCTGTGATACCAACTAATCCTGAAAAATACTGAAGCTTAACTTTTAATGAGTTAATTTCTCCTAAGTCTTTTTCCCTAATCAATACATCAGTCATCATGAAGAATGTGGTATTTCGGTATCCCATCAAGTTCACAACAATGAACATCTGGGAGCTACTGTTTCTTCATCTCCACGCACCGAGGACAAGAACTATTTGTTTATATTCATATAAAAAGCAGACAGGAGTTGCAGGAAAAAAAACCACTGCTTTTTGAGTTAAGAAACAAAATGCTGATGGAAGTACGCTAGCTACTTTCTTTGCCTTGTTATCACTCACCACTGATCCTGTGGAAGTTTGAAAGAAGTTAATGTTGATAGATTACTTTTAATATCAATACTCCTGTGCATGCTTCACTGAAAACAAAAAAGTCTTTCACATAGAAATATTTATACGGAAAAATACATTGGAAATAAAAGGCAACACAAAATATAATCCAAATGAAATATTAATGGTAAAATGATGATGATATGTTACGGTCTTATGCATAAATGCTATGTCATACTGCTTTACCAGTCAATGCGAGCTCTCAAAGCAAATCTCAGTATTTTTAATACTAACATGCAAATTATAGTTAACTCCAATTGTGACTCTAAGCCTTCATCTTTTTCATATTGAAATGAAACTGGGAATACAAAAGTACGAAAAGTCCCCTTTCTCTAGTGACATTTTCCATTAGCTATGAGCCCTGACAATTCCCATCTTTGTTTTGCATAATGCAAGCAGTGGAACAATTAATTATTTGTTCATTCCCAAAGTAGCAATTTGACTCTCTCTAGATGCCTTTATCTCACGTTAAAATAATTTAAGATAGTCCAAATTTTAATATGTGTTCACAATTCAAAATTCAGCTGGTACTGATTATAGGAACATAAAAAAGAGATTTTAATCTTCGTTTTGAAAGAAGCAAAAATCTGTTTTCTAGATTTTATAATCCTACCTTTTTCAAGAGAAAATCCCTCTGAGGAAGTGAATCTATCTTCCAGAACATCCAGACATACTTAGTACTCCAGATTATAACCTGAATAACTGCTCTTTAAATATTCCTCTCTCTAATTTTACCTCTTTTAAGCGGGACAATTTATCTTCCTCCGTAGGGTATTCCTGACTATTCCTGAACAAGATCCGTTCTTATTCCCTAATCTGATCTTTCAAAATATTTTTTAGGATGTTGTGTAGAGCAGTATGACTAGCACATGCCTACTACCGGACTGTGCAGAGCAACAAAAAATGTTAAACTTTGCAGATGACTGCTACAATGCAGTCACTTTTATGAAGACAAGGCTTATTCACCTGCTGAAGTTGTGCTTTTGAGATGCGAATGACAGGGGGGAACCTGTTGCCACAGGGAATGACAGGAAGCTGCCTACGACCAGTTGAGCGGGAGGAAGAGGAGTGGCTCTCAGCTGATTGACTCCTTGGTAAACCAGCCTCTTTCAGGGGGTCCGAGTGGATGGATAGATAGGCTATAGGGCTCATGGTGCGGAGGATGGGACTTGAAATTCTTGGAGTGGAGAAATGCAGCATATGAGATGAGTTGAGCTGTGAGAACAACACGGCGGGGAAGAAAATAAGGTTTAAAAATCAATATTTTAATAATTCTTGTTTATGTCCTGCCTATATGCATTTTCTTAGAAGACAATATTCACAACTCCCTCACAGGTAAAAGCTGATAATTTAAGAGGTATCTTAAGTCTAGTCTTCACATTTTCCATCAATTTTTAAAACTCCGGTATCAAAATCAGAAGTGAGCATCCTTTTTCTGGCTCGCTCCTACCTTCATTCATTCAGTGAGTAACAATCTGAGGCAAATTTAATAAAATAACACAGTCTATTCCAAGGACACTGTGTACACAAACTAGCTGATTGTTGACCGGTCCTTGTAAATGCTTAGCGCATCCATGCAACAACACTGTTTTCTGAGAGGACTGTATTTTTAGCATATACATCCATTTCAGGCTTTACAAATGTGACTGTACAGCTACAGCAGCAGATATTAAGAACCGTAACTGACAGGATTAATCAGTAAGATTAGTACTAAACAATTTTGATGAAATTTCCCAAATATGGGATTGAACTAGAAGGATACACTGGCCTGGAGAATACATGAACAATTGCTTCATCTTGAGCTACATCACTCAGGCATTTAGAAAGGAGGGGGGAAAAAAAAAAAAAAAAAAAAAGAAAAGGAACCGTAAAGTCAAAGTGTTCCAAACTAATCACTTTGGATAAAGTACATTTTCAAATTGTTTTTGGTGATTCCAGTAAACCTATAGCTTTGACATACAACTTTGAAATCAACTGATTGTTTGCAAGACCTCTTCCAGTGCTGAATAAATATCTGATGGTGACACGTCTAAATACCTGTAAATGAGATTGATATATACAGTTTGAGATTCTTTGTTCCAAGCATATGTAGATAAAAACATGAAGAGAAAAGATATGCAAATTCATTGCAAGCTTCATGAAGGTAATTTTCTGTTTCCTACCATGGTATTTGCAATTCTAACCTGTATTCCTTGGAAACAGAGAGCATCTATCAAGCATCTCAGTTTCCAAGGAAAAGGTATTTTCAATTATGTCAATCCTAAAGCTTCAGTTCCCATCATGCATAGCTGTCTCTCAACCGGAAAAAAAAAGCGTTTTCCAGTGTCTCATAAAAGCAGTAACTGAGGATAGATGGTACATGAAAATTAGATGACTTAGAACTCTGAAATAAATGGAAATTTAAGAGCAGGTTTTTGATAAAACATAATAGTACCTCAATGTACAAAATGCTAATTTCAGCAATATTTATAAATAATAAAGATAAATAGATTCACACAGTCAAACCTCTTCTATAACCATACATACATATATATGGCATTAGGTTGTCAACCAAGTGTGACCAGAGCAAACTGTTGTTTAATTTAAACTGAAGATGAAAATGAAATTAGCTGTTACATATTCAATTACTTCAACTCCATTATTATTTCTTTGCTGAAATATCTGCCTGAAAAATATACGTTGCAAAGTTTTGTGCATGCACTGTATGGAGTTCACTGCAATTCAATATAAACACAGTAAATTAATGAGGCTGTGGTTCAACAACACAACAAGTCCAGCTTTAGGCTTCTGGTACCAGATCAAGGGAAAACAAACTAGGGCTCTATGATGTAAAGTGCTGCTCCAGTATAAATTCAACATTAGTTTAGATCAGTTCAAATTCTTTTGACAGATTAACTTCACACCAGCTGATATTACAGCAAATCAGGTACTGTCTGTCCTCTTGCAGCCAAAGTCAACGTAAAGCCATAAACATATCCAAGGAATGCTCTGAACAGAAATGTGACCATGTGCCTGTGACTGAGGCAGATCAAACTGGTATTTGCTGGTAGCGCACACAATCTGTATTGCAACTGGAAAACCATGACTAATAACATGATAATTGGTTCTCTTACCTGCAGGGTTTTTTTCATAATAGATAGCATAATTTGCTGTAATTTTTTATGCCTGAAACTTGCTCATCCCCAAGCCAGTAACTTAGACATTTTTCTCTCGTATTTTTTGAGTTCAGGTTTCCCTTCCTGAACTGCTACAACCTTACATTCTTATTAGAATGCTGATGCTGCGTGAAACAGGTAAGAAATTATATCACCATCAATTACATGAAGTCCATGTAGACACACAATTTCAGGAAGAACATTTTTCTACAAATGGAATGACTGCACACCAGCAATTTCTCTCCTTCAGGAGAAAATAAAATTATGGGTGAGTATATGAACCTTTAGCTTCTCACACAGAAACATCCTTGCTACCACTTACTACTTAAATAGTGAGCAATAAAATCCTGAAAGAAATAAAGAAAGAATAGAGAAGAATCACCAGAGTAAAAATGAAAAATCAAAAAATACATAAAACAGGAAAACTATTTTATTCATTCATCATTGAAGTAATTGCTTGCATATTTAATAAACCTATCAGAATAGCTCAAAGAGCATAATTCATCATACTTGCTCCTAAGTGATAGTGAAGCAGGTCACTAGAAATCCATGTGGGAGGTATATTCATAAGCACAATGACCATGAATGCTGACACGTCCTGGAGTTTCAAGCCGTTTGAAATTAATAAACTGTTTCAGAAATTATGTTAAGCTATTATTCTACTATAATTTCAACATCTGTTTTTAACCCCTTTTAGTAACACTTAAGTCATTTGATTTATGGTCCTAAAGTTACATCCTTGGATCCAAGCCTGCTCTTAGTAACTGGTGCAATATAATCAAATCACCAGAAAAGTAAAATATGACCCTTTGCGATTATTTGTATTGTCAGTAAGGTGCTACCTAGATAAAATTACTAAAGAACAAGAGGATCTGATCCACAAACAAGGATCACATTCAAAGAACAAGTTCAGGTAGGTAAATGCTTTGAAGAAGGAGGAAAAGAACTCTACCAAACAGCTCCCTAACGTCACCAGGACTCTGGAATAGAGAGAAATACTGTGTGAAGAGGCATATATATAGTCATAGAATTGCCTAGGTTGGAAGGGACCGTTCAGATCACCAAGTCCAACCATCAACGTAAAACTGACAAAACCACCACGAAACCATGTGTCTCCCTGTGAAGTGACTAGGACACTCACCTATAAGAACAGCTAGGTTCCGGTACCCACCTCAAGGAATATTAAGTATCTTTTATGAAGTGGAATACCATCAACGAAGGGCAGAAAGAACAACTCGCCTCCAAATATCCTCCTGGGCTTTGTTTGGCTTTCAAGGGCTAATAAAGTTGATGGAAGACTACCACAAATTGCCATCACAGTTGTATGGCACACACTGCATAGACACATTCTGTTCCCAGTTTCTAAATCAGCCAAATAATTTTGATTCTCTTTATTCCCAGTTCAGTTTATATTTTCAATTCCACACGATTCACCTTCAAAACAGTAAATTCCTTCCTGTCATTCATCTTGGCCTCACAGCACTACTTGCTCTTCCAGGATATTATAAACCATACTGATTTCCCTCATTTTTGAGGTCATGACAAATATCCCTTACCTGCTTGCAAAACCAAACTAAAATACAATCTTACCCCAGTGTCTACTTCAACCAGTATTTCTTCCAATACGTCTTATAATTAATTGACCTTGTTTATATCTATTTCTGCTCCTGTGCTCAGAAGCTTCTTCCTTTTCCAGATAAAGACATTTTCCATTATTTGCACTTTAGTACATGATATTTATATCACCTCTACTTTCAGTTTTAGGTATTTCCCCAATAGCTATTTGGGGGGATAGCTATTTCCCCAAAAAGAGCCAAGAATGTATAAAGTGGGATAGTTCACCTACATAGAAAACTGCAAGCTGTTTTTTAATGGCTTCTGAAATAAAAACTCCTGATAATCAGTATTTTGTACAGGACTAAGTGTTGCTCTTTCTTGTCTATTTTATTAATACTAACATTAAAATATTAAAAATTAACAACTGAAAACAACCAAGTAAGTTAAATTAATTTTTCACTTTTACAAGTTTCTAACCCATCAAAAACTCTTTCAGGCAACTAATATTTCAACTCAAATCTCAAAAAAGTCTTCTGTTGTTTAACACAGTTCTGTAATTTCAATCATGCAAAATGAATCTTCTATAAACTACATAATTCACAAAGTATGATATCTAAATACAATCTATGAAAGATATAATCTTGCATTTTCCATAAGAACCTAGGTGTATTTGAACTTTTACTGTACAGCTATAGTTAATTACATTGAGCAGTTCATTTTCACCATAAAGGATATTCCACACCTTATAATAAATGAATACTTGGTGACAAGTTTCTTTTTCTAATGAGATGGCTGTAACTTTCACAAAAAATGCTAATAAGTGAGGGAGAAGTACAGCTGGGTTTCTTGGCTCAAAGGAGCTTGAAAGAATTGTCCTTTATATCATTATGACAGAATATCTACTGAGAAAAGGGGAGAAATAGAACTAGGAGCTGATTCCCAATCACCTAACCATTAATCTGACTCCTTCTTAAGTAAAGCCACAGAAGTCTTTATTAGAGGCTTTTTCAGAGGAAAAAAATCACATATGTTCAAAACCTGTGCAAATGAGAATTCTTTAGAAAAGATGGAGAAACACAAAAAGAAGAGGATGCAATTGAAGCAATCTGTCTTAGTGAAGAGAAAATTCTCAGAGCAAAGCAGTAGTTGCAAAATTATCTTAGAAGTGAGGAGTAGCAACAACTTATAAGAGCCAACAAGTTGTTTGTATAAGAACCATTAGAAATTTCAGAATAAACAGGAAGAAACAAAGGGAATTCCAAAAGAAAACACTACATCAATGATGGTGAGAGCAAGTAACTCTGGAACTCTGTTTCTTTAATTCCAGCCACTTAGGCTTTTCCTGAAACACATGAAACATTGTAGCACAGTATTTCACATATTCATTGCAATTTTATGTTTATGTGCTGCAAATATAATAATTATGTATTTGCATATGTATCTCACTGATTAGGAATCACTGCATAAGGAGCTTCTTTATATATATATATATATATATGTATGTAACAATATACAAATAATTGTTTTTTTTATTGAGGCCAGTTCTGCAGATTACACCTGAAGAACTAATGGCCACTTCCATGGCAGAACGTAAACACTGATACAACAGAACATGGAAGATCATTCCTCAAGAACGAGAAGAGTCCCATATCTGATGAAACTTGGGATTTCTGCTACGCTATTGTGTTTTAGTCACTGCCTTTTCCCTTACTATCTCCTCATATAACTCTGAATAAAGAGAGGTTCAATAAACCCACTACCATTTCTCTTACCGGAGTGAGTGCTCCTTCTGCTTGAGCTTCCATAGGACTTGTAGGGGTGGCTGCAAGAAGCTGTCCAGCAGCTCCAGACAGAAGTTCCAATTTATCTGTAAGCTGTTCGGAAGCAGCAGGATGACACTCCATGGCTAGAACAAACTCCACCCCTGAGGTTTGGTTCTTGGCATGGACACTGTTTCCTGCCCAACCACCTTGTCTGGGCTGCTCTTCTGGAGGGGACTCCTCTAGAACTTGTAGTACCTCTGGCTCTTCATCTGAGGGACTTCCAGTCGTTTTGTGCCCTAAAGCCTCATTTGTCCTGAAGTCCTGCAAGTCCCGTTCTTTATCTATTATCACCCATTCCTTGGAATCAGCCTCCTGCCTGCAGGAGCTTAAGTTGACAGCTACAAATCCATTGCTAATAACACCATCAACGTGTTCTGGAGAACTAGCTGACACAGGCTTTGAAGCGTCCGGAAGATATTCTTCATCATAGTGCCAAACATGGTCCGTGCGAGCAGTCACAGGAGCAGGAATGGGTGTTTTCTGAGAAAGAGGAGGAATAGCAGCAACAGGTGTCTCTGCCGCAGCATTCAAGTCTTTCTGCATCTTCTCCAAACTTAAGGAAAGAAATTAATATCTGAATTAGTTAAGAATTAATTAAATAATGTAAGCTACATTTGAATTTTTTCAGTAGATTTATATAAAAAATTGTTGTCATATTTTAGAACAATCTACAGTGGTTGAAAGATCCACAATTTGAGACAAATAACGCTGATGTCAAGTGAAAATGGGGGAACGGTCTTAGAAATTTGCACATATTGTAAGTGTAATCATAATGTATCATACTGTATCGTAAATGTAATTACCAGAAGGGAGAACAGTGAGTGGCTACCAGCTCAGTGGTGAGGCTACCACCAGATGTCCACTGTACTTAATTTATGCTACTAAGTAGAGACTTAAAGCAGAACAGAAGAAACAGATGTCTCCAGCAGCAGTTAGTAGATGCTTTCAAGAAGAATGTTATTGATTGTTTTGATTGATTCTTTTTTTATGCTTTGCATAACTTGCTTCATCAAACAAATTCAAATTCCTAACCCCCCATGACATATTGCCACTATCAGCATCTCAGCTGTCTTCTACTGTCCCCACTCTGCCTTTCAGTTAGATTTCACTGTG
This sequence comes from Chroicocephalus ridibundus, assembly GCF_963924245.1. Taxonomy (NCBI): domain Eukaryota; kingdom Metazoa; phylum Chordata; class Aves; order Charadriiformes; family Laridae; genus Chroicocephalus; species Chroicocephalus ridibundus. The sequence continues at coordinate 43,797,818 of NC_086287.1, read as the reverse complement.
TCTTTCTGCACTTACTCTTTCTACACATAGGCAAATTGATTGAATCTGTTCTCATACATCCGCCTCTTCTCTACCTCTAAACGCCATTTTAAGATCTCTGTCTTCTATCAAGAATTTTTTATGTTGGTGCAACACCCTTGGGCATAACTAAACCTGCTGCATGCAGGTAGATTTCCAAATTTACTTTGTAACTCCGCTTCTTGTAAACTGTCCTCATGTCATATAATCTAATCCCATGTTACCTCTACTGAGCACCTGATGTTATTCTTATTTAGGATGAGTTCAACTGATTGCCAACACTATCCCACTGAAGAAACAAGGTAATAAACATCAGGCTTACACTACTAGGTCTTGAAATAAAAAAATCTCAACTGTAGAAGTCTGACTTTAACTGTATACTAGCACTAATCTTCTTTCAAAGAAGCTGCCAAGTAGCAAAATCCATTAATCAAGCAATATTATGAACACAGTAAATACTTTGCTGTAGCTTGCATAAGCATAACTCAGCAGCTCCATTCCTGTTTTTCACAAGGCAGAGGAAAGATGACAGTATCTTAACTACATATCCTGAAAAGATCTAAGCATAAGAATAAAATAATTTCTTTACCAGGTCTCAAGAAATTTATCAGTGTCTGGCTTTGACTCCAATGTCAGACGCTTCTCCAGTTCAAAGCTGTGAATCGAACGTAACTTTCGCACCAGTGGGACATCTCTGTCTAGCTGTGTGGTCTCTGAGCGAACACGAATTGGAGAACCCAGACTTGGTGCATTAAGCATTCCATTCACTGGCCCATGGCTGTTTTCTTCCTCTGTGGCAGCCTGTGCAAAAAGTAAAACAAAAACGTAACTCACTAGGAGCAGCAAAACAGAGGAAGACAAGGTACTACATAGTGCATACCATCCAGCTTTTTAGCCTGTGATAAGCCAATTTGTATTTGGAATGATCATTAAATTCATGTCACTGTTAAGGTAGTTTAGACATACTCTTCAGCACACACCCACAGAAGACAAACTACTAGTAATATACCAGTTCTGGGTCTCAAAAACCAAGCAATATATTTAAATTTACTCTGATATTTCACGCCCATCTGTGAAATTTTCTTTCATAATAGTCTGAAATCCAGCACTTTGTGGCATCTTCAGTCTACTTTATACTCAAGTGCTCTTATTAAAGAGAAGTTAGCTTCCAAGCTGTCTTTATGATTCTCTGGAGCATATAACACTGTTATACACTGAATCAACCAGGTATTTCTGTGACTGAGAACTATGTTTTAGTCCAACTGCATTCCATCTTGTGCACTAACTGGACATGATTTAGAGCTGGGAAATCATGATCATCCTTAGTCTCAACAGGTAAAACTAATAGAAATTGCCTTTGTTTAAAACAGAGCAATCTCCTTTCTCCCTCTTTGGTAAAAAACAAACAAACAAATAAGCACCGTGCCTTATTTTTTCCCACAATACATTTTTGAAAATAGGCACCATGCCTTATCCTTTCCCAGAATACATTTTTTTCTAGTAAACCAGTAACAGCCTCAAAACTAGACAGCTCTCCTAGCTAAAGAACATTCCAGTACCAGATCCCTCTTCATGTTCAAAACATTTTTATATCAAGAAACAGGGCTACATTTGTCTGAGTATGAGATGTTGTGATTGTGAGCAAGGGAGACAGAAACCACTTCTGAGAGACCACTTCTCAAAATTAAGCAGCATTCTCTTCTAAAGACAAGCCCGTGAACCTCTCTGGATCAGTACAAAGGTATCCTATCTTATAGAGACAAAAACACCAAGCGAATTAAATGGATACTGCCAATTACACTGCCCATCTGTCAATTGAAGAATAACATTAAACTGGTTTTTGTATATTTGGTATCTAACTTCTACACATGTAAGATGCAAGAAATGTGCTTTGGTTTCATTCAGTGAGCAAGAATCAAAATCCTGTCTGAAGAACATGAATAAACTACAAAGAATCTCAAAGTATCAGCAATCTACTACTCCACATAAAGACCTGATAAAGTGACACAAGGCCCAAAAGAAGTCTGCTTGTTACAGTGTATAAATCACTCTAATAAAATGTGTTAGCCCTACCATAAATCTGGTTTTCTTAGACAATACTGGCTGATGAATATTAGTAAGACTGCATTGTTAATTACACGTTATGTGCACCATGGGGACAGGCAAGTATTCAAAGATGGTCTTCACAAGGCAGATTTTTAAGTACCTTACAGATCCCTAGTTTTATTTTGTTTCTGTTTGCATCCATTTCTTCCCAAACATCTTTTTCCTGAGGACGCTGATGCCCAGGGGATCCAGGTAGTTTCTCTGGTGAGACACCAACTGGAATACCATTCTCTCCATCACTGAGCTGTTCATCAGGAAACACTTCATCTGTGTTTTCTCGCAGCAAATCTCCTGGGATAGGAGTGGCATTGGCAATTCTAGAAAAGTAGTTTAAAAAAAAAAATCAGAAAGGTAAAAAATTGAGACTCTAATATGTTTTTTGAAATTATTTTCTACTCTAAGTCATTTTCTACTCTATTAAAAGAAAAAAAAACCCTAAAAATTATAAGCAAAAACATGCTTCTGTAGAAAACTAAATCTTGTAAATTATTTAATATAAGAAATCCCTACTTCTTGGCTTTCACAATTTCTGTTTCTTTAATTCAGGCACATAACAAATAAAAAAAAAAAAAAATCACTTAAAAGCTCGTATTTGAATGTTTTTGAAGCAACTTCTGAGAAAATTTGTTAGAGATCATGTCCAGGCTCAACTTGACTCCTAACTCTTCTGCACATATTTTTCTATTCAAAAATATTAATGGCAACTTTCAAAATATAGTCTCCTTTTCCCCCAAGTTTGGCAGAATAACAAAACATACTGTGTGAGGAAGAGAGATCACTCAGCAAACTAAATGCAGTTTTAATCACTATTCTTATCAAAGTGCCATTTTGGTCCAATTGTTGATAATCAAAACATAAGCATAACACTAACAAGACACTACATTTTAATGAAAGTTCTGTAGTCCTATTGATTTGGGGCTAAATAGGGCTAAGGCTTAGCTCACTATCTGAAGCTGAAGAAATGCTATTCCTAAAAAGTGAAAAGTCAGAAGGTCAATTAAAAGTCATTCCCTTATAGTCACCAAAATTGTTAACTGCAGCCAAGACTATCAATAGCTCCAGTGTGATGCTTAGTGCGATAATGGGACTGAATCACATGCAAAATCCCTGTCAACTTCAGTGTGTTCAATAGTGCACACAGTACACCTGTGTAATATTCACACCAGGTAATTCTTGACTGACATTTATTGTAACACTTTTTTTAAAAAATTACCTTGAAATACTGGAAATTTAATACATTCTACATGAAATTCTGGTGGTTTTCAGCCTCACTACACTGTCAAAACTCCCATGTCACAACCTTTGTGACTCTTAGATAAAAAGTTGATCTATTCAAGACCTAGAACACGCACAAAGTCTTACTCCTCACTCATAAACATCTCTTCTATTCTCCAGTCCCGTGAGATGAGTATGGGTATTATTAAGCATCGCATCTCATCCAAATTACTTAATTATAGAAGGTCCCAAAGACCACATTAAATATTATTTTAAACATGACCAAAATCTATTTCCAAATTTCCTATAAAGATCCATTCATTTTTCAAAGTTATAAGGAAATTGCTGCTAGTAGTTTACTCCAAGCTTACAGAAAACAATGCGTTTATTTCCAGGCAGTTAAACTCAGGACGCATCATTTAGTTTCACAAAACACGATTTAGCAAAGGATGGACTAGCAAATTTACATGCAGTTTCCTGAGCTACTATTTTTTATTGCTATAAATTTAGGACTGCAGTGCTATCTTTCAGGACAGTATAAACAGGAACCCTAAAGAGGGAAATACTTCAAATGCTCCCGAACTTCTATTCCTTTATTTATTCAACATCCTGCAGAAAAAACCTAAATTATGGAGATAATTTCCCATTGGCACTCTGTGGCTGCTTTTTAAGTGACCACAATGTGCACACATACCCAATTGCAGCCGGAGTAAGACGAGTGTGTAACTGAGGTGTGGTTGAAGTTGTTGTTGTTGTCAGAGAACCGTCGGTTCCACTCTTCTCCCAGTCAAAAGGGTCACTTTCAATAACCCCAAATGTTTTCATGCTGTTGTCAAACACAGACATGAGAAGCTAAAAATGAAGAAAAAAAAGTTAATAAGCTTCATTTTTGTCCAAGAAACCAAGCAATTGAAAAATATCCTCCTGCAATGCTTTAACATGTCTCTCCTCTTTAAGATTTGGACTGACAACAATTTCCAAAAAAAAGGACACAGTTCTTTATATTAACCATTTCTCATTTTCTCAGGTTTCAAAGTCAAGATATTCAAAATTCTGTTTTATTTAAAAAAAAAAACAACGAACACATCTGTGTTTTTATGAGTAAAGAGAGGCAAAGATAGGCCGCAGGCTCCATAAAAAGACACATACACATACACAGAGGCATGACTACATTGCAGCAGAATAGCATCCAATGGCTCTCCAGCAGAGGAAGATAAAAAAATATATTCAGTAACACCATTAGAAACCAAAGAAATGAATGAGGAGTAGGTAGGGAATTATACCAATTTGCTAATTCATACTTTTCTGTCATTTGGAACCATGTATCATTTACTTCATCCAATGCTGACATTCATCCCACAGAAATGTCACACTGGGAGCTTTTCACCCTCATTTTATGCTATGAAAAAGCATCTAGAACAATTTGTGTCCATGACAAGGAAAGAAATTGCATCTACCTTCTTCTCCCTGTGAAAAAACTTTGTCTCATTCTAGTCTCTGGTGGGAATGCTGTGTCCATAACACATCATCTCTTACTCTGTAACATTTCTAAAATTAATCTTTTTTTTTTCTTTCCTAAAAGCTAAAACTAGTTTTCATTTTTTCTTCCAATCTAGCATGCTGAAAATTTTTATCTGGCCTCCTTTAAAAACATATACCCTTTGGCAACTTAAAATGGATGGCAAGTTTGGATCATTTTTCTTGTATAAAGTGGTCATATCCATTTTATCCTTACTCTCAAGAACCTTCAGTGTGCCATCTATCCTAATCAGTTCTGAAACCCCACTGAACTGCACAAAGCCATAGTTCACTCTCTGTCCTGTACATACACTCCTTTATTCTCCTCTTCCTGTAAACATTAAGTAGTCTCTCTGAAGTAATTTTTAAGCTCATTCTCATTTAAATCTTTTCTACAATTTCTGCTATAATGCAAATACAAACTCAAATGCTTAATGATGTCAGGAGGTTGAGGCAATGTGTGCATAAATACCTGAATAAAACAAATATATCTGACATTGCCAAATAAAAAGTGAATTCTGGGCCTATGTCATTAACTTTTTAGACTGTAAACTCTTCAAAGCAGGGATCTTGACCGTGTACATTCTTGTTCAGTGCCTAACCATAAATACAAACAATGATACATATCAAAGGTATGAATAGCATTGCTACAACAAATACTAGTTAAGAGAAACCAGAACTTAAATGCCCATGGAAAGTAAAGCACTTTCTCACTGCTTTAAATAAAATCACCCTGCTCTGCTCTAAAGCACATGAGGAAGACCGTGTCGGAAGGCTCAGGCTGCAGCTACACAACTGCAAATGTTCCATGACGAACCAGAGGACTGTAAATTACTGGGCTGTCTCTATCATGGAGAAACTCTGTCCTGTTATCACGTTAATCCCTGAGTGCACATGCTCTGTTAGATACAAGTAAACCACAGAAAAAAGTTTTGCAAACATATGCCAGTGTATATGTTCCATTATTCAGGATACATAATGTAAATAAAACATATTTACCAGTCTACAGTCAGGGTTTTTCTGTGCAACATCAGAATTTCTGCAATCAGTAATTTTTACCATAGAAGAAAAAAAATCAATCTGATTCATCTTTATAACTAGGCTCTTAAAACACTCAAAACTTTCTTAATCATTTTCCTCACTTAATTGTAAACTATAGGATAAATTCCATGGAAATTTGTAATAAAAAAGGAAAAAAAATCAAGGTGTTTATTTGTCAGGAACACTGAACATTTTCTGTATTTGTAATAAGATTTTTTTTACATTCAAAGTTTTTGCACAAAAATGGATTATTTTTTTTTTGCAAATGTGCAGAAGAACTTACCAGCACATTTAGAGAAATTAACTTACTAACAGGAAATTAGTTATCCCTTGAGATTTTCAGTTCTTATTTTGAATCTATATATCTGTATTTCTCTGTTAATCTTACCAAGTAAAGCACAGGAATCATTCTTATCAAAGTTCCAATACTGGAGTTAGCCAGAATGATTTATTTATTCAGTTGAACCAATTCAGCTAGCACACCAGCAGAAATCCCTTCCTTCTGGTTTTGCTGAGTTAGCGAGCTGAACAAATGCTCCGAGGCAGACAGGTAATGCCAAGTGGGAAGCTGACAGGAACGTGTGCTTCTGGGAGCCACAGGCACACAGGGACAACTTGTTGTGGTGTGATGTCAGATCAGTTCAACTTCTCCCACAGTCTACAAGACTGAAAAAACTCTCAGTCTCTCCCTCCCTGCTTTTCCTGAGCATACCTCTGATACCACATACTGGTACAGAACAAAGTTCTGGCTTCGAGTTTTATTTATTGTTAAATCATGGGCCAACACTGAGTGAATAAGACACATATTCTACAGCATATCCTCTTGGCACTTATCACCTTATCACCGAGCTGAGGCCATCCATTTCAGCAGGCAATACTCTCTTAAACAAAGGAAAGTTTTCTGGTGACCTCTGTAGGCAATACTTCCGTCTTAAAAACCCACCGCGGCTGCATTTTGTGCTCTAGCTGTATACATTGTAGGTGCTGAGCTCCAGACTTTGGAAAACTGACAGAATGAATATCACTGAGAAAACAATCTGATCGATTGAACTTAAGGAGCACCCACTAGAGGCGACAATAGTAGGACAGCACCCCATCCTAACAGAGTACTGACTGCAAAGCAACTGTCAATTGTTTTTAGAAACTTAACTGCCTTACTCTTCCAAAATGGAAAAAAACAACAAAAAAAACAACAAGGTTTCTGTGGCACTAGATGGCCATTAAAATAACTTTGTAGTGGCACAATACATAAACACTACCAAGACTACACAATGAAATCAAAGGAAATTGAAGATGAAAAGCATAACATTCTGCTATTTAAAAATCAGGAAGAGAAAATAGTAAAACTGTTTACCTGGTAATCAGGCTTTGTAAAGTAATCTAAATTAGAAATGTGATCCAGAAAGATGTTGAATTCTTGAGGAAGATGTTTCAACATAAGCCTGTGCTCATACCTTTCTTTAATGGAGCCCACTTGCTCCTAGGAGTAAATAACACAACAAACATTAACATGCCTTCATTCTTTGCTACAACCGATTCACCTTGTATCTTACAGCCATTCGATACACTACTGGCCAGAAAGATGGTAAGTGCGTTACACTGAATAGTACTGAGGAAGTTCATCCTACATCAGATAGCAAGAGAAGAGATTCTGTCATAGCCCTCAGTACACTTGCAAAATAACGTACAAGCTTTAAATTCAATATGAAAAGCCATTTTAATTTTCTGCTGTGTTTGAATGCTGCCTGATATCAAGGACTGTCATTAGACACTCCAACCCTTCTAAGAAGCATGTTTTAAAGATTTAAATATCCTGTTGCACCATCTGAGGTTCAGTCACTTTTTGGTGTGTATTTTGTCATCACAGTGTATTGTGTAAGATTAGTAAATCCTGTTTAGTATAAGACCCTGTATACCACATTGACATCTAACACAAACCACATCAGAGAGTACCCTTGTTTCAATTTAATTTAAAAAGAATTTGAAAGAAGTAATAACAGGCTAATTAGACGTTGTTTCTTTGCATAATTCTCCTATGATATATGACTAAAGGCACTACTGCATATTGACTGATTCACTTGTGTTCATCAGCAAATAAGAAATGCCCATTTCACAAATAATCAAAAAAGATAAGAAATTCTAAATGTGTGATAGGTGAAATCAAAAAGTACTCAAGTGAAAACAAGAAAATGAATAAGTGGCATATATACATTTACTTTTGCGTTTTAAAACATTTGCAAACTAGAAGCACAATTTACTTCCTGCCTAGAACAGTTCGTAAAACTTGATTCCTTTTTATACCATGACAGTAGTAATTAGAACTAACACTAGAAAACACTGGAAAATGTATTGTTAAAATTAATGAACCAGTGATTCTTAGTGGAATCTTTGTCGCAGCATTCGCTTGCAATCTAGAAGTAAATCTCCCTTGTGCTCTTTGGTTTCACTTCTAGGTTTACCTTATCTTTTATTTTTCTCCAAGGCAGTTGCCCAACCACAAATTCCACCAACATGTAGAACAGGGACCAGAGGTCATCATGCCGACCCATTTCCTGTGAAAAAGAAATATTATTCTAATGCATCTGACAAATAGCTGTAAGACAAAAGGGAAGATAGTGTCTTCACTGCTCTAGAGACTTAAATTACTATATATAAAAATTAATATAATCAATGCTGCAAAGCAAGTTTGTATAATTAAATCCAACAACTATTTTAAGTAGAAAGTAGAAACATACAAGTAAATTTCCATAGAAGACACAGAGAAACAAAACAGAAGCTGAGGTCTGTTAAAATAACATTGCAAATCTCTATACTGGAAAAGCTGTTTACTCAGATTTCTTTAGTGTATAACGTTAAGATAACATATTGGGCATTACGTACTTTATAAAACTCAGTAACTTCACCTTTTTAATTTATTAATTTGCAGTACAATTGAACACCAAAGAAATTCTTAAGACCACTATCACTTCTACAACAAGAAGTTTTTTACCCTTGATTACTGTAGAGTATAATTTCCTTTCCCAAAATTTCTAACTATTAATTTCTACATAGTAAATACACACATAAGAATACAAAAAAGGAAATCAATAGCAACTGCATTATTGACTGCTTTCAGCTACATGAGAAGGATACGATATGGATTGAGATACTCACTCTGTTTCTATGAGCATTGATTGATGCGTATCGTACTGTTCCTCGAAAACCAGCGACAGCTCGTGGCTGTCAAAGAATAGAAAAAGATTCTCATTGTTAGAAATAAACCTGCTGACTACTTAATTTGGCATCTACAAAGTAACTATGGAGCCACAACAAGTATCATTTGACTTTTTGTTTTATTTTAATTTACCATGTTTCTACAAGTTCTCAGTGGAAATCCAAGTAGGCACCAGTGACGTATGTCAGAGTTTTTTAAACAAACGATTTATGTCAGTTTTTGTTCTCCACAGTCATCAAGTCTTGTTTACCTCATCCCTCAAAAAAGCTGTATGGCAGAACTATTCCTGTTTTTTTCTCCAATAATTAAATTATTTCTTGGTTTTAACTATTCATAGTTTGAGTTTTTAAATTCTTACAGGATCTAAACCATAATTATTTCTCCCACTTTGCTAAAATACATCAATATTATGTGGTATGAACAGACAACCAGCCATTTATTGAAATGTGCTAGCAACATTTTCAAAAAGTATTTTCTGACCTAGCAAGCCAATCAATTTTTTGAGAAATTCCAAATGCAGGGAACACCGAAGGTAAGTCTCAAAGCTGCGGGCAAGCAATAAATAGCAAGGGCTGCACTACAGGCACTAATTAAAAAGATTTATTTCTTTTCTAGTTTCTGAATACCACCATTTCCTCCCTGACACTCCAGATATTGTATGACTGGCGTATGGTTGTATAATTGGTGTTTTACAATCACAGAATATATTTTCCCATCCTTCTTTCCTTCAAATGAAATGTTTCAAAAAGAATTTTATAATTTATAATAGTCACAATTACCACATATTTACAATGTTAAAAAAAAATAATCAAACCGTAGTGTTATTACTTTGCCTAAGACAAATATCCAGTCCATGCTACACCCTTAATTAATCATTCTATATAAAAAGAGAACTGCCAAAACTGCTAAATTTGCTTTATTTTACACAGTCTTATCTTCCCAATGAATAATTCTTTTTGTCTCCTCTAACAGTCAATGTGAGAAACTTGAATTATCTTCCTCACCACTGACTTGTACTTAAAGGGGAATTGGTGATCTGTCTGCCTGTCCCAGACTCATGACAATTCTTAAGATATCAAAAAATTTTGCACAATGCATTGAAAAATCAAAGATAATCACAATACAAAATTATTACCCTATTAAGATAAAAGACTTCAGTCTCTCCCCACCTATATATATACAGAGGTATAATTTCTTCTTATCCACCAAGAGATGCTACACAGAGCTATCATTGAAGTACATCAGGAGCTGCCATTACTGTCAGCAACCCTATCAATTAAATCCATCAGGATTATGCAGCAACGCCTTTAAAAAGGATTCAACAGCCAATATAATCAATGCCTGCTAGAGTGGTACTATGAGAGCTGAACCAGTGGTAGATAAGGCAGAGAATATTTTCTAGGATGTTCTTAACATGAACAGGTTCTCAGGTGATATTCCATAAATCCTAGGTTTTGCATGATATCATAAAGTTTAAACGGTACTTGGAACACATTTTGTGTTCAGGCAGGACAGACAATTGAGTTACTATCTTAAATCTTGTAACTATATCATATTCCGTACTGAACATTACCCTGAAATGAGGCACAACATTGTAGTTGCAGAAATTTCACAGTACCATGCAGTTATAAAAATAATAGCTCAAAATGCTTTGGAACTGCTAAATTTCAGGAGAAACTAAATTTTTCCAAAAAGGACTTAAGTCTCCTTCTTAGTAGTTCTGAAGATTGGCAAACCATCCAAATAAGAATAATATAGAATCGCTGCCAAGACAATCAAAATACAGGTAAATTTCCAGAAAGATGCAGTTTGATGAATAGCACTTTAGAAGGCCATTGAGAGCTTAACTTTAAAACACCTGGAAATATATGTTCAGTAAATCCCAAGAGCATAAAGTTTCAGAAGATGAAACCAAATGCTTACTTACTGTCCTTAGCCTCTGGTCTGAATGTTAAAAAGGAAGGATTATATTCAGTTTTACTAAGTTAAATATTTCCATTCTTCTGAGAATAATGAAAAGCAGGATGAAATGAGGCTTTTATTCCTAGGGTAACAACTTCAATTTCTACTTGATAACTAGCACAAAAATGCTCCAGTTGCTTGACAAGAAAATAAAAAATGAGTAAGAAATGGCATATAGAATCTAAATTATCCCATCCAGTCTACAAATGTTAATAACCTGACCTATTCCTGTTCTGTCCTGGGGAAGAAATGTCCATATGAGGAATTTCATTTTGTACCAACTCAACTGCTTTTGAACGTTAAAGTCACTGCCATCCTTAGCCATTCCTATGAAATTATTTGCCCTAAGATGATTTCAATTATCTCAGAATCACCTGCCTGGGGTGGGGCGGGGAACGACGACAACTAAAAAAGCATGATTATTTTTCATATATATTAGCTTACCATGAAATGAATTCTGAATTCTTTACAAGGATATCGAAATCCTTTTACAATCTCCTGCCTTAAAGTACAGTTTGTATAAATCTGACTTAAGAGCTTATGTAACACTGTTACATATTAAGACACAATGAAACACCTTTTAGTAATGCAGCTGGTCACTATTCAATAGTGGTATTACAGTGCAACACAGCAACAATAAATTAATTCTATCATGTCACTAAAAATGTGAATGATGGCTCTAGTAGCTCAAATCACGTTGCCCAATTCAGAATAGAATTTATAGACTTCTAAGCATTTGAAAAACTTCTGAAACCGCTTCAGAGCTCTTTATGCATCGCACAACAGCTCATGTAGTCAAAGAGAAATATTACAGGCAATAATAGCAACTTCCTGAATGATTCACCACGTTTTTTCCAAATAAAATTCCCCTCTGCTATTACTGATCAAGTTGATTTGGTTTTAGACACCTCCAAATTTTTCCTATCTGAGCTCATCTGACACCAACTTGGAGGGCGCAGGGGGGGAAGACAGAGCCTTACAGAAACATTGTTTATAGTATCATCTGCCAGATGCCTTATCTAAGAAAGCTGCTACCACAGCAATTGAGCTTCCTTAAGGCAAAATAGATTTCCTTGTTGAGAAAAAAGCTTAATAGGTCCATTTTTTTCAGTTATTACAGGTGATTTATTAAGACAACCAACAGAATCTATGGCATTTTTGGAGCATATAGCTGTAAAGGGCATTTGTGCTAAAGACATGGTGAATCCCACATTTGAATACATCTGTGAATTCTACTGACACCTTTGATTAAAATGGATCACATCTGTGTTCCTTTCCATGGCAAATGCCAAAATCAAAATTCTCCTGGTTTTTCCCTTGAAATGTAGTGTGTGTGTGTGGGGTTCTTATCAGTCACAGACTGGGAGCAACCACAACATCCAGGTGCTGTCTCAATCTCAGGGATCCATTAGCAGTTCTCTCAGCAGTGGGATCCATTCTTCAGCTCCTCCGTATTTAACAGCTTTATTTAGCTTGCATTCATGTCTATTTATTTATGGCAACTATTGTTATTATGTTTTTCCTTCAGACAGAGTAAGAAAACTTTTGAAATAGGCAACTCTCAAATTGGCACAGCAACAAATGGGAAATTAGGGAAGAGCTCTTAGATTCTAGAGTAGTACTTTCTGCAGAAAAAAGAATTCCTACAAAACTAAACCTTTGTCTTAAATCTCAGTGGCGCAGTTTGGGCTGGACCAGTCTCCCCAGGTGCCACCCCTTTACACTCTTTCACTTCTGACCCTCTAACTTGGTACGTAACAAAGTCAGCCGACCTTGGTTGTTATAGGAATAAGTATAAGCAGGAGCCCCTCTGTGTACCATCCCTTTGTGTTAACTTTAAACATCAGACCTTCTCTGCTAGAAGCAGACACTGTGTAAAAAATACGGTGTTAATTTCAGAGAGTGAGTTAGTCAGAAGAGGCTTAGCTAAAAAGTAAAATTACTGAGAAGAAAATTGGTTCTGTTTTACTTCAAACCAGGACACCCAGGTATTAAGTTAGTGGTAATGGCCATATAGATCACATGATTTAGTTCCTTTATTAGAATAAGGGATATAATTTCTAGGAAGGCTAGAGTTCTTCCATACGTATATTTGACACAAAACATACTTTGCAAATCTTCTACAAAACTGCAATTTGTTTGTATCAGTTTACATAAAAAGGGTTTTCTAATATAATTAGCTCAAGCAGTGATCTGGAAGTCAGAGTTGTCTCAGATTTGATTACTATCAATAAATTCTTCAAATGTAAGTGAAAAATTATTTTGAAGATACATGTATATGAAGCAGATCCAATGACTATGAAGAATTTTTCTACACATAAAGGTACTTTTCAGTGTAACGTAAGTTTTCTTTGGAGGTGGCCCTGCACTGGAAACACGTGACAATGTCTTAGATAAACCACATGCAGGAAATAAGCAGTTCCTAGAAAAGTGAACTACTTCCTCTAAACACACAAGTTTGCAGATCCCTGGGAGAGGCTGTGCTTACAAACTGTCTACAACTGATGCTTCTTTGGAAAGGCTGTGGAAGAGGCAACCCACATTCCTTAACTCAGTTCAGTATCTCTAGATAAATGCTCTGGGTTTATTGCTCTGGGCAACGTTAGAAAAGTTATGCAGAGCAAAAAGGTAAGTTTTTACTGCAGTCATGGAAAGCAGATAATAAACAGGAAAAAATAATGATTCTCTACATCATATCTAACACACGTGTTTCTTCCTATCAGTCAGGGAAAGACTGAGAATTCTTAAGTGTCTTTAGGTTTTGGATTGAGAAACCAGCTCAAGCAGTGACCCCCACCTTCTCAGTGCTGCCTCTAAAGCCGAGTTCTAAAGTGCACACTGGGGGAGGGTAGAGAAGCAGCCACCTACATTACCTCTATTTCCCTTTGTTAAAGGCAGAATCTTTCTTATCTTTTCCCTTTAAAAAGCCAATTTCTTAGTCCTTTTATGCAACAGGAATATATTTCCAGGATTGGAACTATACACATTTCAAATTCTTTAGAACCATTTTTCATACCAAATGACTTCAACAATTCACATTCCCATCTCCCCTTTTTTGTGGATATAGGCTTTGAAATCTAATTGAATGCCTAGCATGTGTTAGGACCAGTTTAAAGTAAAGGAAAAATTCAGGGATCATCTGGGTAAGGGAAAATCAAGCAGTTGAAATACAACTGCCATTAAAATATATCATAGATCTCAATTGTTTTCACTGTATATACAGCTCTTCAAACCCACACTTTTAGCTCTACATAAAAACCACATCAGACACTAATAATCGAGTACTTGCACTTAGAACTCTTTATTGACCCATCTCCTACCAGTTGTCAGTATTAGATATTATTTGGACTCAGATCTACCTAAACAGAAGTTGTGATTTCCAAAAACTGATTGCAGCTGTCCGATCCTATGCTACCCAGTTCCAGCAGAAGCTGGGTAACAAGCCGAATTAACATCTAACAGTACAATTAAGTTTTGCTATTGGGAGTTCTAACAGACATGTGGTGACAAATTAAAATTTAACTCCAACTGCCTGTGTTATAAAGAGCATCACTACCTCTAAGACAGCAATATTTGATACACGAATCAGCTCCAGAGCTACTCGGTTTCCAATCTGGAGTATTTACTTAGCCAATGTGATGCACTAGCTGAAAATGGCAATCGTTTCAAAGCTGATTCATGAGCAGACAAAAAGTCTGGTGGGCTGGAGGTGGTAACAACCTACTAAGTGTCTGTCACAAATGTGAATTTACTGCAGTGAAAAATCACACAGGCTAAATCTGCCATGTGTATGTTTGCTTTGCCCTATGCAATCTTTCTTCTTCATCTTATACCAGGAGCCAAAGCAGAGATTACTGTAAGAGGAGGACTACCTACATAGGCCAGCTAATGCTTTGGCAGAGAATTTCCCCAGACAGCAGAATATTGTTTTACTTATCTCCACAAGTAAAAATTTTATGATTGTTTTGCATTATGGGAAGTCCTGTGCTCTTAACAGATGGGAGAACCAAGACCTCCACATTTAATTGTTTTGTGCATATCGTATTTAGCATTTGTAATGATAATACCACACATGAAAGAGTTGCATCAATCCAGCAGTAGACTTATTTCAATAGCAGACTTATTTTCAACTAAGCATGAGAAGCAAAAGGTCTCAAGCAAGCTAATGTATGCAAAATAACACACTTCCCTTCTTTTCTTTTAAAGTATTCAAAATATTTTTACATAACTCAGCAGATAATTTAGTCCATAGCGCAGAAATAATTAGAAATTCAAGTTGCTGTTTTGATTCTGATTTGCTTCTGTTTTCACCAGGAAACAAATTTTACTGGATCAAACCATCTGTCTATAAGCTATAATAGCTTTTAATTTCAAACAAATAGGACAGCTCTCAAAGACTTTCAGTTCCTGAAAGTTTAACGAAAATTGGTGATTAAAGATAGAATCCAAATTAGTACCTTAACACAGAGGCAGGCAGTTAAAATTCAATTAATATGGTTCACATCCACCTTAAGAGACACTGATCAGTTGGTCAATCAGCATGCATTTTAGATGGCAAGAAATCACATGCCTAGTCCTGAAACTGTGACTATGTACTGCTCAGAAAAGTAGGGTGTAGCATGAAGGTGAAAATACTAAGAAATTTGGAGGACATAAGGGGAAAAAAAAATCACAGGAAAGCAGCAAGTTTCACCATTCATAGAATAATTTGATTTTTTTCAAAGAAAATACCAAATATTAGTGGAAAACTTACTTCCCCCCCCTTTTTTTTTTTACTATTCCCCTGAGTGTCTATTAGTTCTATAGAAAATAAAGGAACTACTGTATCAGAATACAGAACAGCTATACAGCACACCAGAAATTCTAAATTAAATTGTTCAATGATTGTCTGGATATGATATCAGAGTTCTGTACACCACAGGAAAGGAGAAAAAAAAATCAATATACCCCAACAATTATAAAGTATTGTATTATGAGAATTAGATCTTTTTCATATCTCAACTACTTACCAGCCTGTTCCTTCAGGCAGGATATTAATAGATTGTGTATTCTTATTATTTTTCACCCAAAACTCCCAAACACCAGGTCACAAAGAATCTTCCTCTCAAAGAAATAACCATACATGGTTTTCTTAAGTTTTTCATTTCATTTAATTATTGCAAGAATATTCCATAGAGATGTTAGAAAATAATATCACACCACATGACATTCATATATCCATTCTACTTGTGTCACCTTCTAAGTCAATTCATAATGCTCTTTTTTCATCTTTTGTATTAACTCACTTCATACTATCACACACGAGACACCAGTTATCTGTCTCTACACCACTGATTTCCTTCATTCCTTGTCAGTAACACAATCAAACTTGCAAGGATCATGTTCAGGGGATGCTGAAAATGCTACATATATACATTAAAAGATCATGCCTTAAATAATCTCCCTCTATGTCCTTGAAGGAGGTTATGGCAGACAAACATAATAAATGGTGTTACACCGGTAGGTATAACGCAGCTGTATCATTATAGCTGCATAGGTGTATCACTGATAGGTATATCACAGCTATGCATTACCTCAAAAACTTTTGAAACCTAGAAATTTAATGGTTATTTTAATCTCTTTATTCAAAAATAATGTCTGCACAAACCTCTCCAAACTAGCTCCCTTGTCTTCCCTATAAAGTTACCACTAATTCAGAAATGGAGCCTCAAATAACTAAATTCTTTCAGCTCATGCAGATTGCTGCTTAGAAAACCAATAAAACAAAGGGCTCTTCACTTAGTCTTTCCAGCAAATAACCATTTCCACGTAGGACATTTTGACATAAAATTCTAAACCTTCTTCGGTTTCTCCTGTGATTTAAGGGAAGGGGAAAAAAAAAAAAAAAAAAAAGAATTAGGCTTGAGGCTTTTTTGGCTTAGATGACATAAGGGAAAGAATAAAGGAGTATGTATAAGTTATTTAAGAATGAGGCTATACGTTTACGTCTTGCATTGAATGGCTCTGATATTATGTAATAATTCCTTTGCTACAGAACTGAAAGTTAGACAATATAAAGCTGTAATAATTCATCTTAGACTCAACAGAACTCCATGTACTGAAACAAAGCTTTTTTTCTCTAAAGTACTTAATTTTTTTAAAACGCTATCAACTATCAAATGCTTTGCTCAGAATTTAGAAGGAAATCTTGCAAACCTCATCTATTTCCAAATATATATGTAATATAGTCTGACTGATGCAGATTTAGGGAAGAAAAGCTGAAAACATAGTTTTAAAATATTTATTCTTTAGATGTTTTCTTTGTTCTACAGTAGCAAAATATACAAAATTTAATTTTATAGACAAAGAAAGAAGAAGTGGGCTATAACAGGAAGGGATAGTCAGGTTTCCAAAGAATTACCCCAGTCCTCTCTTCCAACACTACTTTTGAATTATTATTTATTAATTAGAAACAAAGAACATGCAGTAAATAGTTTCCAACTCTATTTTTAGGAGCTTACTACATTCCATTTGGCAGCCGAATTATACCACATATTGCTCCTTCTTTTATTTTTATTTGTGCTGTAATAGCTGAACTGATTTTGCTAATTGCTGTAAAACACACAGTGCAGCAACATTTAGCAAATGAATTAACATTTACACACTAAAGATTTAAAATATTCCTTTGTTTATAATTTCTTGTTCATTTTATGCCTTTCTGCTGGTTTATAGAGAGTTCAGTACAAAACTATTACTTATTTTTAATGTTTTACAGTCCCAGCTCTTGAATCTTCTGTGTAATGTACTGTTTGGGACTGAGAGAACATTACTGAGAAAAAATAGCATATGGTAAATGCAAGCAACAAAAGGCTTCTCGACAGGATGAAACAAGCACTGAACAGTACATTTAACAAAGTGACATAGACCATTACCCTTCAGTATCTGGCTTTCAACAGTTTTAGTCAGATTTGGAAGAGAGGTCTTTTTAGACCAGTTAACATATTTTAGCCAATTATTTATTATATGCTTAATATGGAGCGCTATCAATTGAAACAGCTCCCTGGAACTTTTTTGTACTACTTAATTATTTTTCATGTAATTCACTGCCATTTTATACTGTACTCATAAACCATGTCCTGGTTGTCCTTGGATTTTGCTGTAATCTGTGTCACCCAAAGCAGAGAATGTATCAAGGAACTCCTGAAGACACAACGTATCTTCCTGATCTTTAAATAAAACCAAAACCTGATCAATCTCACAATTTTCTGCAGTTGACCAAAGTGCTGCCAATCGCTTGAATTTAATAGGCACTCTCAATTTAATCCAAATTTTAATCTGAATGCAATGTTCAGTAACTATTATTGAACAACTTCCAGTATACAGACTCTTATTTCTAATAAACGCACACAGTTAAGGTATTATTCAGGAGCTACTGAACCAAATTCTACATCATCAGTGGCACTGGGGCAAATAAAGGAAACTGCACTAGTTTTAGTCAGTACTATCTGTGGACCACTTCTGAAGAGTTTTTTCTTAAAGTAATATCAATGTTTGCAGACCAGGCTATAACAGCATTTACTTGAAAAGGAGATTGAAAAGCATACATGAGCAACCCATCTTGAAGCAGTCTGTGGGTCCAAACTGCCTTCAGAGGGGACAAAGATTCACAGTGACCTTTTTTCTCACAACAGTGTAGCTTCAGCATTGCTCCTTTAGTTCTTAAAATTATCCCGCTTTTTTGACCATCACACAAAGCGTTTAATGGAGACAGCTTCCACTCTTTCAGTACCATAAAAACTACGTTCTCTTCCAAACATTGAAATAAACAACCCGCAATTTTTCCACCAAGATGACAGGAGGTAAGGTAGAAAAAGATGGAAGTTCTAGAGAATGGAAATTCTAGAGAATGGAAGATTCTCTAGTCCTCCAGAGCGATCAAGACACTCCAGAATATTAAAAGAAAGAAACACCATTCAATTCAAATGCATAACCATTCCCAAATTTACGTGAAGTTAAAAAAAAAAAAGAATATACAAGAAATGTATACCTTCTACCCCTGTATTTAAATGAAGTACAATAGACTTTAAAAGCTTTCAAACTGTATTTAATACTCTGCTTTGATATTTACCAACACATTTCTGTGCAGCACTCCAGGCAGGGGTTTTTTGGGGGCTTGTTTTGTTTCGGGGTTTTTGTTGGGTCTCTTTGTTTGTTTTTAAGAATTCAGCTTCTTAAAGTATATTTCCAGAACACCATCTGTCATCCTAAAGTGAAACTTGAAGATAAAACCTCATTTGCTGGAAAATCCTCAGAATCTGAGGGCACTGAAGAAAGGCAAGCAGCACTTACTTGATTTCGTTCATAAACATCTGAATAGAATAACATGTTCATTGTTTGATGTGAACAGGTTTGTAACCGCTTCCCTAGATAATAAAAAGATCTAAACATTTGTATTCAGAATTGCTCTTCCTGCATTTTTCTAAGGGTCAGACTGTACAGCAGCTGGTGTATCTTCTGCTTTAGCAGGAATCAGAGAGACAGGTCGCCAGTAAAGAGCATGAATATCTCCTCAGAAAATTTTGGTGGATACTCTGTCTCCTTTGGATTTGAGTATTTTTGTTAATGTTTAGCGTAAGAGTTTTGTGACTACTTTAATGCAAAGCATATCAGAAAAAATAGTGCTACATTTCCTAGTTGTTCTAAAATCAGGGCTTCCCAGCTTGGTATGGTTTAATATTTCAAATTTCCAGGTAAAAAAAAAATCAAGCAAGTTAGATCTAAAATACTGTAAACCTCCTTAACGTATGTTAAAAGAACGCAACTTTTATTTTTAACTTATTTCAAATAAATACTGGAAAGTTTAGACACTTGAAATTCAGATCATGTCTGTCAAAGCTCTTCATTTTGTTTAAATAAAAACTGAAGAATGACCTAAAATCTAGTCACTGGGAAGGACAAGAGAAAGGTGGGGAGAGGGGGGAAAGCAGTCATAGGGTAACTCTCCCTTTGACCTAAAAAGCCTTACTTATCAAAAATACAACAGCTCCACAGGCAAAACAGAGTCTCCTCAGAATACCTTTTAACCCACTAGTTAGGATACTACTAGTCCTAACTAGTTTGGAAGCCCACGTTCCAAACTAAGCACCAAATGGGACAAAAAGGAGTTTTCTCCTTCATTTATCTTTGCTGAGTCTGAATTACCAGACTCGGGGGACTGCACATTAATTTGAATAATTCTTTATGCAGCCAGTGAGTGAGATCTATATATTGAGTAGAAAAACACCAATGTTTTAGATAAGAAGGTTATATCTAAATACTGCCTTCTTATGGAAGTTTTTCAATTGTGTTTTACCCTAGCTTTGTCAGCTCAGCTTGCATACATGTTATGCTATCTTTTTTGTAAAACAAGTACAATTCAGTTATTTGTAACTTGAAGTCCACATAAATAAAAGACCACAAAACTCAGGCCTGTGATAAAACAAGGTGATTGAATTTATGGATTTTTAAAGAATTGTGATGTCAAATTAATTTTTAAAGGTTAATCTGTCCAAGAGCAAAGACTAGCGGCTTCTTTTTTGTTTTATTTTGCTTTCTTTATATTAAATTTAGCAGTACCTCAAAGAAAAGTTGTGGTTAAAATTCACTTTAAAACAGGAGTGATGACAACTACCCAAGAGCTGATGATGTTAAGAATGCAGATGTCCTTCCAGTTTTGTCCCTCAAAGTTTTCTATTTATGTACCACAGCTGACACCTTCACTTTCTATTATTGCCATGTAAATAGAGACATGTAAACTGAAGGCTGTATGAAGTTAGGTTTACATTCAAAAAGAATAATTTATTCTTTGTCTCAAGAAAACACAGATGCTAGCACTACTTACTTCAGCTATCACTAGGACAACGGGAAACAAAATGGTAGGTAAAATAACCCTTTGACAATACTCTCAAAAATGAATAAACAGTAGACTATGAATCTCATAAACAAACTAAATTTGCATCCTGCTAAACGTATTTGCCTGATAATTTGCCTGAGTGTCCCCACAATTAAATTCTAATTACCCTGCTTTGCAGTAATAAATTCTGATCTACACCATTAATTCAATTATTGGCTTCCTCTCTCCAACAATTCATTCTTCTGCCCCTGTTTCCTCCTTCCTTAACAGCCTACATCATCCCCAGCAGCTTTCATTCTCCTTCCCACACACATTTTTCTCTTTTCCATCAGCAGACAAGGCTCCTCCCACCAATGAGTGTTTCCTTATCAACTTCCATTCTAGAATTTAATTCTACATGTACCCCGAATACTTGCATCCTAGTACTGTCCTCAACATGTAAAATTTAGTTTCAGAAGCCTATGCACACACACGCTACTGCCCGAGTTTCCATATTCTTTCACCCTATTCCCAGCTACACACAAAATGTTGTTCAAGGTTTCCCAAAAGTATATGCGGTCAAAATGTGTTCCAAGCAAACAAACAAACAAAAAAAAAGGACAAAGAGCCAGGGTTCAATAAAACTAATAAAGCCTGAACACAAACCTCTTCATTACATAAAATAGTCTCCCCAAATACTTCTTCCCATAATTTCCTGAAACGAACTCTCAGTCCTCTTTACAAAGAGGGTTGATGTTCTCCCATAAGGAAAATGCTGAATTTAAAGTTACAGTCCAGATAATTATTATGGAATACCAGAAAAGATTAGTCCTTCGCTAACACTTGCTGTATTACATTTATAATCAATTTTATCTGTTTTTACCAACTTTACAACAGAATACTACCTACACAATCAATGTGTAAAAATAAAGAGTTAGAAACTCTGCATTCACTAAACTATTTGGGAAATACACTGGAGATTTATTATTTCATTGTTTTCTGAAAAAGGGTTCTGATATCATTGGAGGAAGAAATTATATAGTTCTGCAGAGAGGACTAGAGGAAAAAAGCTATTTCAGCTGCAATGTGGGAAAAGAAGCTTATATAAAAAAACAAAAAAGGAGATGACAGAAGTACAAGGGAAACCAAGAAGAATAAGGAAGAAATTTCCTAGTAGTTTTCCCAAACAAAAACCATATGCTTCTATGTTTATAGAAATTAATTTATTCCCAATTTGAAAAACTAGTAGAACTCCTCTCCTCTTTAACACCGTGCCATCCTTTGTATTGAAAGCTTGAGTCAGATGGAACAGATGACCCAAACAACACATCATTGGCTAGGTCCCTGAGTTAATGAATGAGTAAAACCTAACTGATAATTAAGAAGGGAAAGAGATACTTCTTGTGAATTATTCGTGTCCTTCAGATATGTAAAAATCAGTGCATCTTATAGCAGTAGTTCATATGAAAACTGCTGCTTACTGACTTCAAAAGCTTAAGCTTTGTGACTATTCTGCACTTTTCTTGAAAAAGGGGGTTTGATGGATACAAAAATGTGGGAATAAAGAAGGCATTAATACCTACAGAAGCAATTTCTTAGATTCCATCATATACTTGGTGGATAAACTACAATATATTTCCTTCAAGTCTTATTTTTTTACTTTCAAAATCAGTCATACTGTCATCTGTCTGTTGGAAACCAAATGAAGGTCATTTTAGATAATCTAATGCAAGGGTGAAAAATCATGCTATTGCAAATCCGACAGCACAAAAAAAACAGTGAAATGGGCTGAAAACTGCTTACTCCTCAATTCCGTAAACAGGCAGTCCACACGTGACACTCCAAAATGCAATGAAAAATACAGTAAGCACTACAAGTGTTGAACAACTGAATTGCTCACTTGGGACTCCTCTTCCTGTTCTTTAAATATTACTTTCTGAGAAGCTCTTTATATTAAACCTGCATTTTTCAAAACAGTATTTAGATAGGAGCAGCTACAGCTGAATGGGCTCTTCAGTAGCATGGTCTGAATGGTGCTAAATCAGCATGGAGTCTCACAGTAAGAGGGGTAGTATTAAGATGAATGACATCTCCAAAAATGACACTGAAATGTCTTAGGATCTGACAAGCATGACAGCAAAACTCTGGGGGATCCTTTAATAAAGAAGTATGACTTGAACCCTTCATGGAATTAGTTGGGCTGATCTTCAAGAAAGGCTTTCTCATTCTAAGCTCTCTGCTGTGACCACTCTTCCAGGTAAGAAGTCCAAGGAGACACCACAACTTCTCAGGAAGAAAGTAAAACAAAAAGACCACAAAAAATCCTCCCTCCAAACCTGTCTATAAGAAACAACTAATAACAGCTAAAGTGAAAATGCAATGTTGAAACTACTTTTTTCAGAAATTCAAAATAAGAAAGCAGCAATATGCATACAGCACACGCACAAATGGGCAGAAGGACCAGCACAAGGAAGACTTCCCCCAAAGCCTGAGGTGCCCTTGCAGAACCGCTTCACTGCTCTGCAGGCTGAAGAGGAAAGACCTGTCACATCAGGAGAGACGCTGGAGCTGACTAAGGCAGCCCGATCTGCTCCCCATATAACAACCAGTGCAACTAAGAAAAGGCAACGGGTGATAGTAGTAGGCGACTCTTCTGAAAGCTATGGAGACACCCATTTGCCAGCCTGACGCACTCTCTAGAGAGGTGTGCTCCTAACCAGGGGCTCGTTATCATGGATGTCACTGAGAGACTATCAAGCCTCATACAGTCCACTGACTATTATCCGCTACTGTTGTTCCACATGGGCACCAGTCATACCACCAGGAGCAGTCTGAGGAGCATCAAGAAGGATTACAGAGCTCTGGGAGTCGGGGTAAAGGACTCTGTAGCACAGGTAGTTTTTTTCATCAATCCTCACAGTCAAAGGGAAGGGGTTCAAAAGGGCCCATTGAATCTGGTGAGTCAACAAATGGTTACAGGACTGGTGCCAAAGCCAGGCGTTCAGCTACTTAGACCATGGGACTCACTTTGAGAAACCTAGCCTACCAAAGGCTGATGGGGTCCATCTGTCAGAGAAGGGGAAGAGCATCTTCAGTCATAGACTTACCAAATTCATGAAGAGAGCTTTAAACTAAAGTTGCTGGGGGAGGGGAAACTTAATCCATCCCACTCCTACCAGCCTGATGCCAGTGCCAGCAAGAGATGCCCAGAGCCTGGAGAAGGATCATAGGTCAATAGGAGAGCACCAGGGGTGCAGCAAAAAGGAATTCCAGCCATTCCAGCCAGTAAGTCAGCTTCATCGGGGGCCCAGCTTAAATATCTCTCTGCAAAGGCACATAGCATGGGGAATACACAAGAGAAATTAGAGACATGTGCACACCTGCAGGGCTATGATCTTACTGATATCACAGAGACATGGTGGGATGGCTCCTATGACTGGAGCGTAGGAACGGAAGGATACAGGCTCTTTAGGAAGGACAGGTAGGGGAGATGAGGAGGGAACATCATCCTCTATAGTCAATGACCATCTGAAGTGCATGGAGCTCTGCCCGGTTGTGGATGAGAAGCCAACCAAGAGCTTAGGGGTCAGGATTAAAGGGAGGGCAGGGACAGGTGACATCACAGTGGGGGACTGCTACCAGCCACCTGACCAGGAAGACCGAGCAGATGAGGCCCTCTATAGACAGATAGGAGCAGCCTCACAGTCGCAAGTCCTGGTCCTCATGGGGGACTTCAGTCACTTTGAATCTGTTGGAGGGACAACACAGCAGGGCATAAGCAATCCACGAGGTTCCCAGAATCTGTCAATGATAACTTCCTTCTCAGAGGAGGCCAACAAGGCCAAGGAGAAGCCAACAAGGATGGAGGTGCCATACTGGACGTTGTTCTCACCAACAATGAGGGGCTGGTGGGGAATGAGGGGCAGCCTTGGATGCAGTGACCATGAAATGGTGGAATTCAAGATCCTTAGGGCGGTGAGGAGGGTGCACAGTAAGCTCTCTACCCTGAACTTCAGGGGAGCAGACTTTGACCTCTTCAGGGATCTGCTTGGTAAGTACTGTGGGGTAAAGCCCTGGAGGGAAGAAAGGCCTGAGAAAGCTGTTTAATATTCAAGGATCACCTCCTTCAAGCTCAGGAGCTATGCATCCCAACAAAGAGGAAGTCAGGCAAAAACTCCAGGAGGCCTGCATAGATGAACAAGGAGCTCCTGGACAAACTCAAGCTCAAAAAGGAAGCCTACAGAGGGTGGAAGCAAGGACAGTAGCCTGGGAGAAATACAGAGAAATTGTCCGAGCAGACAAGGATCAGGTTAGGAAAGCTAAAGCCCTGATAGAATCAAATCTGGCCAAGGACATCAAGGGCAACAAGAAAAGCTTCTACAGTTTCCATCAGTGATAAGAAAAAGACTAGGGAAAATGTGGTCCTTCTCCGGAAGGAAACTGGAGACCTGGTTACCCAGGAAATGGATAAGGCTGAGGTACTCAACAATTTTTGCCTCAGTCTTCAGTAGCAAGAGTTGTAGCCGTACCGCCCAAGTCACAGAAGGCAAAGGCAGGGACTGGGAGAATGAAGAACTACCCACTGAAGAAGACGACCAGGTTCAAGACCATCTAAGGAACCTGAAGGGGCACAAGTCTACAGGACCTGATGAGATGCATCTGCAGGTCCTGAGGGAACTGGCAGATGATGTTGCTAAGTCACTATCCATCCACCACATTTGAGAAGTTGTGGCAGTCTGATGAAGTTCTCACTGACTGGAAAAAGGGAACCATAACCCCCATTTTTAAAAACAGAAATAAGGAAAATCTGGGGAACTACCAGCCAGTCAGTCTCACCTCTGTGCCCAGCATCATGGAGCTGGGAGTTTTCCTCCTGGAAACCATGCTAAGGCACATGGAAAATAAGGACGTGGCTGGTGACAGCCAGCATGGCTTCACTAAGAGCAAATTGTGCGTGAACAAATTTTGTGGCCTTCTACAACGGCATTACAGCATTGGTAGATAAGGGAAGATGACATTATCTACCTGGAATTGTGCAAAGCATTTGACACTGTCCTGCACAACATCCTTGTCTCTAAATTGGAGAAACATGGATTTGATGGATGGACCACTCAGTAGATAAGGAACTGGCTGGATGGTTGCACTCAAAGAGTTGCAGCTTGATGTCCAAGTGACGAGTGGTGTTCCTCAGGGGTTGGTACTCAGACCTGTACTGTTTAACATCTTTGTTGGTGACATGGACAGTGGGATTAATCAGTGCACCCTTGGCACATACACTGACGACACCAAGCTGTGTGGTGCGGTCAACACGCTGGAGGGAAGGGATGCCATCCAGAGGGACCTGGACAGGCTTGAGAGGCAGGCCCATGCAACCCTCATGAAGTTCAACAAGGCCAAGTGCAAGGTCCTGCACCTGGGTCAGAGCAATCCCGAACACAAATAAAGGTTGGGTGGAGAATGGATTGAGAGCAGCCCTGAGGAGAAGGGTTTAGGGGTGTTGGTGGATGAGAAGCTCAACATGAGCCTGCAATGTGTGCTTGCAGCCCAGAAAGCCAACCGTCTCCCAGGCTGCATCAAAAGAAGCATGGCTAGCAGGTGGAGGGAGGTGATTCTGCCCCTCTACTCTGCTCTTGTGAGACCCCACCTGGAGTATTGCATCCAGCTCTGGAGCCCCCAACACAAGAAGGACATGGACCTGTTGGAGTGGATCCAGAGGAGGGCCACAAAGATGATCAGTGGGCAGGAGCACCTCTCCTGTGAAGACTGGCTGAGAGAGTTGGGGTTGTTCAGCCTGGAGAAGAGAAGGCTCTGGGGAGACCTCATAGTGGCCTTTCAGTACCTAAAGGGGACCTACAGGAAAGCTGGGGAGGGACTCTTTATCAGGAAGTATAGTCATAGGATGAGGGGTTTTAAGCTGTTTTAAGCAGTTTTAAGCAGTTTTAAGCTGAGAGAGGGTACATTTAGATTAGATATTAGAAAGAAATTCTTTACTATGAGGGTGGTGAAACACTGGAACAGGTTGCCCAGAGAAGTTGTGGATGCCCCGTCCCTGGAAGTGTTCAAGACCAGGTTGGATGGGGCTTTGAGTAACCTGGTCTAATGGATGGTGTCCCTGCCCAGGGCAGGGGGGTTAGAACTAGGCGATTTCTGAGTTCTCTTCCAACCCAAACCATTTTATGATTCTATGATAAATAAGACTTCCTATCATTCATGTACAGTTTCTTGTAGTAGAAGATAATCTTTTCCATATGCAGTATTATCTCCATCTTTGCAGAGTTCTATATAGACTGGCATTAAATTCTGCTTTTTGCTGTTAAGCATGCCTTCCATTTAAACCTTAAATAATAATTACAGTCATAACAGACTATATTTGAAGGTTTAAGGGTCAAACAAAGGTTATTTTCAAGAGAAAATAATGATACTTTTCCAGTTTTATTTCCAAACAGAGATTTAAAAAAAAAAAAAAAAAAACAAAACAGTGAGGTTTTGGGTGCTTACAGAAATCTTCCTTACAACATAAGGAACAGTCTGAAACAAAGAATGAAGTTTCTTTCTTTAAAAATCCAGAATTAGGTAATGGAAGGAGGTCACTATCTTTACTGTTGCTTATCTTTACTTTGAATGAAAGATAATAGGCTGTGCGGGCACAGCCTTAAAAATGAAAATAAGTAGCTCATTTGATGCACTTTGGAAGGGTAACATAATCAAAACAAATCACTTAAATTGTGTCTGTAATAGCACCCTGAATTTTAGTGTTTGTCAAGGCAAAAACCTTGCATTCATTAAACCAGAAAAAGGATACTGTAACAGTCAGGTGGGGATGGTGAGCCTACACAAGAATTCAGGTTTGTGAATCAAAAAAAAAAGCCCAAAAAAGAATACATACATACACATATGAATGCATGTGCACATTATACAGAAAGCACTGTCAGGATAAATACACAGACTGGATGTAGAGACATATCAAGTCAAGACTGCCAGTAAGCCTCAGTGACAGGAAGATAGCATCACATGCAGTGATTAGGAACAGAAATAGTGATGAGTGGTTGGCACAGGAGAAAGGAGACTAAGTTTGAATTCATCATAAGATATTCACAAAGATACCTGAGACACATGACACAGTTTTAGTTGGAACAGAAGGAAACAGTATTGGAACAGGGACATCATGAATGCGAATCATGTGCCTAGATTAAAAAAGTGTTTATGAATGAAGCTATGTGAAGATAAAGGGGAAAAGGAGGGAACATAAAACTAGAGAGGGATACACTGAAGAAATAAAACTAGAAATTAAATTGTGAAAGAAGCTGGAGCCAGAGTAAAGTCAGATAAAGGAACACTGTCAGCAAAGATAAAGGCAGAAACTACGTGGATACAGATTTAAGACTTGTGCTAATGGAAATGGAGAAAACTGAGAAAAGGAGAAAAAGCTGACAGAAATCACAGAAGACAAAAGCTAGTAAACTTGAGAAGAAAAACCAGCACAGGAGAACATGTCAATAGATGGTATGTTGTTAGCACATGGGCATGGAGAAGTTATAAAGTAGTTCTGATGGCATAACTACAGAAACATCAAAGTTCTGGATGCTAACATCTCTAAATAAACACAAGATTATCTACCTATGCAATTTTCTTTGCAAGCTTGATTACATTATGATCCCTAGATAATTTAATTAATACTTTTTTAAAAATACTTTTTAACAAATAAAATAATTTCAAACTTACTAATACATAAGTCACTATTAATTTCAAGGCAGAGTGAACCAGAGTGGCTTTATTTGTTGTGACCTTTGTAATCAACACTACTTATGGTAAACAGCAGAAGAAACAAAACAGTGAGATAAACCTTATTTTATTTCACAGTAAATCATAAATTAAAATACGTTCTTATTCTAGTTAAAGTGTCAAATGTCTCATTTTAAAATTTCTCTCTAGCAATAAACAAGAATTAAATGAGAATTCAAGAAATCAGTGCTCCCACAAAGGAGAAAAAGAGAAATCACACTCAAGCTGGTCGGAAATAAGCAGTACTTAAACACAGGCTTTGTGTGCCTATAGAGCACAAAAATCCTGGGAGCAACTTTTGCTGTAATAACATCTATTTACTCTAGAGAGTAATTTAATTTATCATGGAAGATAGAGCTGCTTTTAACTTAATTCTGCAGCAGTTTCAGGAAGGTAGAAAAGCATGGCAGCAAGATGAGAAAACTGCAGCGAACACAACTAGATCCAATGCAACTGTAAAATTTGCCCCAAAAGAGTCTATGATAACTCTTTAAAAGTCTGTAACTAAATTAATATGATGCATAAGAGACTTAGTTCCATAGGCTATGATTTGGAGTATTACAGACAGGTAAGTCTGTATGTTTGGAAACTAATAAACTAACTTCCAAACTATGTTTGGAAATTAACTAAGAAACTAATGTTCCGAACGGATCTATACACCACAGAAAAGATGAGGAAGAACCAAATCCATGCTAGGGAAGTGTCTGTGTCATCAATGCATTTTCTGTAATGAAAACAAGTATGTTTGGTAACTACTGTAATAACAATGTGAAACAAAAAATTAATTACTACAGACAGTACCAAAAATATTTAAGTTCTCCAACCTGAATGATTCTTCATTTCTACTTTAAAGTATAAACATTTTCTTTTGGAATATTGCAGGAACTTTATCAAAATTTCTGCAGACTCACAAGCACTGCTCCCTGTTTGTGACCTTCACTGCCATATATGGCACCTGTAGGGAAATCTACACTTAAACATTGGCCAATACTTTCCAGATAAGATCCTGCATTCAGCAGCTTGAAACTTTCTCCACATTACCAATTTAAGCTGAAATTCTTCACGTTAGATGACTGGTTTTGTAGCTACTTGCTTGTAATTCAGTAAATCATTTCAAACTGTTCTTGAATGCAGCTGAAAGAAAAGTTTGGTTTGTTTATTAACCCCCACAATAATCTGTAGGAAGTCTATAACCCCAGTGTGCCTTGGAATGAAGACAGACAAGGAGGGATTTGAAAGTATACCATGATGATGTCAAGGAATATTCTACTAGTCATCCAAACCTGATTATGCCTGAGCTTTTGAAAAACTAAATTTCACGCAAACTCAGTACAGCCTTGTTTGAATCAGGCATCCAAATTCTTCAAATGTTCTATCTGTCATGAGGCATAATTCAATCCAGAGCTGCAACAGCTTGAATTTCCTCTTACTCCCTCAGAATGGTGCAAAGAAAAGGAACTGAGAGCGAAGAAAATTTCACTTAGCTGCATTGTACTATTCCAGCTGGCACCAAAATTGCAAGCAGAAGAGAAATTAGTCTAACTAGAAGCGAAGCAATATGAGGAGGTAGATGTAGAAAGGAAACCAGAGAGGAGAGACAAAGAAAAGATTCAGACTAGAATAAGCACAGGATTAGCAGAAATGAAGAAGGGTTCGAATGGATGGTTGAATATATCAGTAGCCACTAGCACATACTTCAGTCAAATACTGGAATAAAACCATGGATTCCCAAGTTTTATAATTCCTCTTTTTGTAACAGATCTGAAATAACACCACCTTATCACACCAAAGTCGTATGAAACTGCTGCATTCCTGTGTCTTGGTACAACGTACTGGAATTAACTAAGAGTCTAATGTTGGGTAGCTTAATGGTTTGATAAATTTCTCATTTCCTCTTTGCTTCTTGACCTGATTGCACAAAATAAAGCACTCTTCCTCACCTAAGGACCTCTTTTCAACTTCTTGTTTGAACTTCAGTCAAGTGAATACTACCTATATTAACAAGAAGATTTATAATATAAAACTGATGATAATTTATTCTTGTAACTGCCTTTTAGTTTCAACCCCCTTGCCAGTCTAAGTTGCATTTTGACAGAGAACTACACAACACCTTTCTTCTCTACCAGTCTTGAAGATAACTCGACTTTTTATCTCCACCTGTTGGAATGCATACGCTAGCCAGTAGTGCTGGCCACTGATTTCTGGAGGGAAATCATAAAGTCATAAACTTTTCCGCTTTCAGCAGTATCCATATAAGCCTCTTTTGTCTTTTTGAGTCGAACAAACATTTACAGCCACCAGGAATTCCTTAATGTTGAAGGAAATACAAAGCTGACGAAGGACTAAAACCTGACACTACAATTTCCAAAACTTCTGATTCTTTTAGAACACATCATAGAACTTCAGGGACTCAGGGTTGATATGTAAAATCTCAATGGGACTGGATTCTTTCTGCAGAAGTCAGGTATATAGAAAGTTAGGCTTATCATAAAAATCTAATAATCAACCTTAACTAAGGAACAGGTTCTTACCAATAGAGTACTATGTTTTTTGGAGAACATGCTTTTACATTGTTCCAGGTTATTTGCAGTATCTGCTGAAGAAATCTAATGGAGTTTAGAAGAAGAATAGCCTTAAGGAGAAGCACATAGCACATTTAATGAAAATATTAATAAATTTTATTAGTAAGCAAGGCCAACAGTATGGTTGCTATCTATACAAGAGCCATTTCTGACTATTGAGTACAAATAAAAGTACTGTCTTTTTTCCCCCTCACTGCCACTCTACTAATATGAATTACACTATCAGAAAATTCTAAACAGATTAAATTGAAGAATTACTTCAGTTACATTGTAGGGCACTGCAATGAAAATCAAAAGGCAAGAGCTGAGTTGTTACAAAAGAAAGAATAGCAGAAATAGTAAATTTTTTGTGATCACCTATTTTTTCAAAAATACTGCCATTGGTGTGTATGCGTATAGAAATTACAGAATCCTGGGAATTGTTTTTGAAACTACAGGTCAAGCAGCCAAATATACAGAACACGACAAGAACATTTAGAAATAAGAAAAATTTTAAAACTTCTTAAAATGTTTAGCTCACCTTTCCAACAGCAGCAGCCACTCTGTTGGTCTCCCCTGTCTTTGCTTTCATTGCAGTGTCCAGCATTATGGCTGAAGGAATAGAGTACAGCAGAACCCCGCTAATTTACCTTACTAACTCATACACCTCATAATTTGCATACAAAGTTTTGCCACTTTCCCAACTTCTTAGGCAAAATAAAATTGAAAATCCTGCACTTACGGCTTCTATCATTCAAATCACATCACATTAATAAACGTGCTACACAATATTGACTAGTACATTATTCAGTATCACCATCAAAATGTAAACTAAAGTAGTTTAATAAATATGTTTCTTTAAAACATCAAAATGTACCATGGCACTGACGTGCTCATTTTCAAACTTTGAAATTAACAAAAGGACTGCCCGCCAGTGAATTAGGGAGGCTCTACTGTACTTAAAATTGTAATGTCCTCATTGATAGGCTTTTATCTACAATTTTCTTCAGACTGCATCACATGGGAATACAGCAACTACACTCAACTATGTCCCATTATATATTATAATTAGTGTCCTATCACTGTTTTAATTATTCAGACTTTCTCTTTCAGAAGATTATATATTCAGTTTAGTGTTTGACTTTTTTCTCCTAGGTAATTTTTTTTTTTTAAACACAATATCATACCAAGTGAAATTCAGCTCTGCTGTATTACTCTGATATTTAATGAAAACCTATTTGTTGCTTGATTTTCCAAACCAAAAGATAGATTACCCAAAAAAATTCATATACTAGACCTCTGCCTCAAGCCAAAAATCTGAAACCTGATTCATTCCCAGCTGCCAATCTTTTAGTATAATCAATAAATCACATGACATTTCTGATCTGGAATGATGTTTGTCAAGTTTATATCAGTTACCAGTTCAATGCAACTCCCATACTTCTCCAGACAAAAAAGACAGCATATTACTACATTCAGTTAATAAAATTGACAACTGTGAAAAAATATCTTACTGGTCTGACATCCCCACATGAGTTGGTAAATTGCCGTGCCAAGCCAAAATCCAGCATATAACACTTTCTACAGGTGCTAGGAAAACGTCCCATTGCGAAGTTAGACTAGGAAGAAAAACAAATACAGATGGATATATAGATATATACACCCACACATGTTTCAATATGTGCACGTATTAATGAAGTAACACAATCATAGAAAATCCGCATTCTATTTCTCTAGCCTTCCTTCCATATTTTCAGTTCTACTAAACTCCCATTGAATGTGAAGAAAATGTTGTCAAGAAAATCGGACATCCATCTTAGCACATCTGAACAGCGGCCTACACAGTCCAAAGAGATTGTCATCTTACTTCATCCCTCAGAATACATTTTTAGCAAGAATTTTCCAATCATGTCACCCACTCCTATATTTTGATTTGGACATTTCAAAAAACTACCAGCCCAGGGGCTAACATGTTCATCTAAACAAATGCACTAATATCATATATGCAGAATACAGAATAAAGAGTGCAAGCTGCCTTTTCCTTTTCATGGGAGGGGGAAGAACCAGACTTTAAAAAACAAAACTAAAAAAATATCCCAAAATGGCCAAACAGTAAGAGCTGGAAAGTCACTGAGGACTTAGGGAGTCAATTCATTCTGAAAAGCTTCAGTAAATTTTTTTATTTGCCTCTATGGATTAACATTCCATGTTAGCCCTTTAAAAAAATAAGAATAAAAAATTTTTCAACACTCCTAGTTTATAATGTTTGAACGTGTTGGCTGAATTGGTTTAAGTCTCTCCCCACCAAATCCCCTTAAAATGGATTACGTGATATAAAAAAAGATAAAGCTAAAAGATAAAACTACACATATGAACAAGCTGAAAGCTTAACGCAAGTAACTCTAGCAAAACTACTCTTCTTTTTCCATTAAATGAAACAGCAGTACTGTTCTAAATAAATCGGAAATTCACAGCTTCTTCAATGTCAAAGGTTGAGGGTAAAGACCAATTGAAACCATGAATTGAAATAAGCCTGATCAAAATTATTTTTAAATGGAACAGAATTTCAGCATTGCCTAATTCATCACAAGACAAATAACGAACTAAGGACTTCAAGATTTCAGCTCAGCACAAAGCTTGCTTTTAGTATAATCCACCTAAAAGATACATAATAAAGGATAACATGGACTTGTATTTTCAAGCCAGGAAACCTGCATGCTAGAAAGCAATTGTGCCTTATTTTGCATGTGTAAGTCACAACACAACTCCTAAAGGGGAAGAAAAATTCTTTCTTTTATGAACCTAATGCATTGCTTCACACTGCTCTTCATCCTGACTCGCCATTTAATTTTCTGGGGTTCTTCCATCCCCTCACAGTATTCTCCATTTCCATCCTATTTGAGTCCATAGACCCCAAGACACAGCTAAATAACAAGATGTCCCAAATCCATCCTGCCCGCCATAAAGGAACACATTTCCCATTCAAAACTGGAATTGTTTTCATCATTAAAATCTTGCGCTCCAGCGAACTCCTCCTCACCTATTTCACTTGACATTCACTGCCTCTGTGTCCTTTGCCTATGAAATGAAATCTTAGGCAGGGGTCAGAGAGAACACAAGTTTTATAAACGCTTGCAAGGAAGAAGTGATGAAAATGAAAATTCCCTAATGCACAGAAACTTATCAGAGGCTTTATGTAAACAACATTCAGCTGACAGGAAATTTACCTACACATGCCAGATATAACGAGCCCTATTTGCATCTATTAGAAAATACAAGATTTGCTTATTTTCTCTCATTCACAGATTTTGAAAGTTGAGAGTTCTAATGACATTTTTAATATTGTCAATACTAAAAATAGCTGATGCAATTTCAGGAATAAATTCAAAGAAAAACAGAACAAAATAAGAACAAAAGCATGATGCTACCAGGAAGGCACTGTCCTTGTGGTATTTTGACAACACTCATTTTATTAGAATTGCAGAATAGAACAATTGAACAGTTTTCTCTTACAGTCTTTCTTTCCTTGTTTGGCATATTAAATACAAAAAGTCGCTATTGAAGACCTTATAAATACATCCTACAGCTAGTATCTATTCTCTTAGATTTATTATGTGAAGATATTAATTGCCAAATTCATTATATCATATCTCACAGCAAATAGTCCTGATTGCATGATGCTACAGATGAGAGTTGGAAGTTTTAACTACAGAAAATTGCAAGGAGGCCTAAGTAACTGGAGACAATGATGACAAAGACCAAAGTTGTTGTTGCAATCCAACATTAATTAATAAAAAAAAAAAATCTGCCCTATCTGATGAATAAACATTCAGTTTTCTGTCCCTTCTCAGTTTTTTTTCATTTTAACATCTAATATAGAACCTATTCTTATATATGCAGCCATCTAATGACCACATCTTACTTGACTATTTTGATTTAATGGGCAGACTTACTGGTTTTATGTCCCTGTGCAGGAATCCCACAGAATGAATACTTTCAATAGATTCCAAAATCTGCTTCCCAAGCCGCAAAGTGGTACTAATGGTGAATGTTCCTCGAGACTGGCTCCGACGCAGGTCTGCCAAGTTCCGACCCTGATCAAATTAAAAGGACATTTTCATAAAAAAAATACTAATACCAAGATTCACGGATAGCATAAAGTCTTCCTACGACTTCTTTTTTAACCACAGAATACTCTCATTACCTATTTCCATATTCAAGGATAATACATGTCACCTAAATGTAATGAGTATATGCCACTGAGTATCTCCAACATTAAATTTAGAATCTATTTTTGAAAATATGAACCTCAGTATCTTTCTACTCCTAAATAACATGGACCAAACTAATCTCTTTTAGAAGACTAATAGATACGCTACTAGTTAATGTAGTATCTGTGTCACATCTGAAAAAATGCCACTGAGAAACTGCTCACAAAGACTTCTTTACACTCACCTCTTTAAGGGAAAGTACATAATTTATTTAATTATACAGCACATCTTAGATGACTTAACTAAACTGATGAAAAATATACTATGCAAGAAGTGCGCCCCCATGACATCACAGAATTGCTGGTTTGTCAAAATAACATATGACCAACAGTATGAACCACTGCACGCTTTTTCCAGCATTCATATTCAGCAAGATGATAAAGGACAAAAAGTCCACAACTTTAAGTGCAAATCACCCATTTTATCCCTTTTCACAGGAACAAGTCTTTCAGTAAAGCGACTTAAGTGTTCTCTATCACTTGCAAAGGATATCTTTTCACTTTGACCAAAAAAGCCAACAAAATGCAGAGACTAATATATTATATTTTAGACTATCTTCAAGTGATGACTTCAAGGGAATGTGAATTATCTCAGAAGACATCACAATTCACTCTTTCAATAGCCAGGTCTTTCTGAGGATGCAACTTTCTCCTTTCTGAGAGAATTATGGAAAGAATATTGAAGGATAAGGATATAAAAATTTAGGTTTTCTCACTCCTATGCGTTCATGATATTTCATGATCTTTTTAATCATTTTTTGGTGGTTTTTTTTATTTGTCATCCTCTAAAATTTTACTGGTATTTTCGCATATGCTTGGCTAATAAACGAAAACACACAAGCAAACTTTGAGCTCTTTTTGATACACTGACCTGCAACTGCATGACCACATAGTTAAATCTGTCATTCCTTCCACATCCAATGAATCTACAGACATGATCTTTTCCTAAGGAAAAAGAAGCAAATTAGTCAATAATAATAATGAAATTTTGTGGTTTATTCCTTTAAATACCTAGCAAATTACTGGCAGAGATAGTTATATTTCTTTAGAGATCTTTAACAAACTTAGCTCCCCACTCCCACAGTTCAACAGCTGTAAAACCAACATCAGTACTACTCCCATAAAATATGCAGCCCTACCACACCTATCACTCTTCCCTAAGTAAACATACATGGCAACAGGCCTAAATATCCACAAATTCAAGGCATTTTGGATTGGGAAAAGATTATTTTCTTGCTGATGGCTTGTTATAGACAATGTTTCTAGCCACCATTCCTCTTTTTTCATAAGCTGGAGCTGCTGCAATGACAGAAAACAGTAGTAGTTACCTGCAGGTCATGTTTTGTATTAAAAAATTGCAGAAAATGTAATTCAACTAATCCAATTTATGAATATCTTTTTCTAGAATATGATCTTTGCTGTTTAGCTACAAAAGACAAATTCAGCTCAGGTACAATGAAGCAGAGATAAAAAGTACTGTAGTAGTTTAAAAAAAAAAAAAAAAAAAACAAAAACGTTTGGTTTCAGACAATTTTCTTTAAAGCCTGTGAAGGAGAAGAGGGCTGGTCAAAAATAATCTCCTTACTATCATGCAGTTGTAAGTCAAAGCATAAGATTCTCCAGGTAGAGAAAAAGGCAAGCTAAAGACTGCAGTAGGAAAACAGAAGGGCAATGCAACCTCATTGTCATTTTGCCA
This sequence comes from Chroicocephalus ridibundus, assembly GCF_963924245.1. Taxonomy (NCBI): domain Eukaryota; kingdom Metazoa; phylum Chordata; class Aves; order Charadriiformes; family Laridae; genus Chroicocephalus; species Chroicocephalus ridibundus. Next base: position 43,760,585 of record NC_086287.1, on the reverse strand, counting down.
TCTGTGTTCATCAACCTGAAGACAACCTGGGACCCCTTATGAACCCATCCCACAACAGAAGAGGGTACTGTAGGGTTTAAGTCCCTCAGGCCATTTACCTTCCTTTCTGAAACCATGGAAGCTACAGCCAAGAGAAAGCTGATGGTCACAAATGGCTGCTAAAGCTGTGTGAGATTTGTTTCACCTAAGGTTTCTTTCATTAATTTCTTTACCCTTAGGATTACCAGAATGTCATAAATGGAAAAAAGGTGACAGGGGAAAAGCAATTCAAAATTTCGAAAAAAACATTACTGCTTTCAAAACACCACCACTGCTAGCTACAGATCTGGGAGGACTTTTTACTGCTGCACTCATAGCTCCATCAAATCCCTAAAACTTGGCCCTACGGCTTCTGAATATTTTCACTTCACTTGACAGAAGAGCAGTTGCCTGTTTATTGCTTCCTCAGGAAGCTCCCTGCCACATAGAATTAAAATAGGCCCATTCAAACAAAGAAAATGGTACAGGATTCATAAAAAAAATTATTTTAAAAGGAATCTCTACAACTTCTGCATATACATAAGTGCTAAGCTGTAATTGTCACTGCTTTTCCTCCAGTCTTTCCCTCCACCCATTTGTTTAAGTAAAAGACAGGCAAAGTTACAGACAGTATAATTTTATGAAGAAAAAGGATTTGCAGCAAATTTGTCAAGATGAAATTTTGTATATTCATTGCTGCAGTTTCTAGTTAATGAAGTCTCATCTCAAATATTTATGATTCATTTTACAGCCACAGTGGGTATGCTGAGGGAACATCTTCAGAGAAACATATTAGTCAGATTTCATCTGACAAATTCAGTAGACATCCAAAATTCAGTTTGGTCAGAGAAACCCCATTTTAACTGGAACAGCAACTCCAGTTGTGTGGTAAATTCTCTGGAAACTAATTTTATGAAAATCTGAGCAAAGGGGAAAGGGCAGAAGTAGGGTCTGCATACCTTATTCAAATAGCATGATCCTCCGCCACTCCAGTGTGGCTATATGCACCTACTACACCTTTGCAGATACCTTCAGTTCATTTTCCCTTAGCAAGAAAACAGTATTTTCTTACACCTGTGAGCCACGTGGCTGGGGAGCAGGGTGAGAAGAAGATGGCAACAGACTGCAACGAGCAACTACACCCTTGAAAAGCTTTCTAGGGAGTGTAGGAAGCATACATGCCATTCCCCAGGCTGCAGTGTATCACTGTAGCTTGCTTTTCAGCCTACATCAGACACAACCCATCACTAAATTATGATAGAGAGCTGCAAATGAGTGAGGGAGAAGTCTGTAAGGTTGTGTGAGACAGAAACCAACTGAGTGAGTCTCACTCTCACTGAGTGAGATGTGATATATCTGTCTTCTCCCATCTGACTGTGGGAACAGATGGCCTAACAACATGATTAAACAAAACAACCATCTGTTGCAGCAGATTTCTTTTTAAAAAACAACAAACAACACAACCAAAAACAGAGTTTAAAGAGTTGAACGGTATTCAGACAACAATAATTAGGAGACAGCATCGTTGGCAGGAAAAAAAAAGAAAAATAAAAAATAATCATCAAAGATGCAATTGATGTAATGATAGCCATACCGGTGAACATGCTCCTCCTTCACAATTGAGAAAGAAGTCATACAACTACTCACATATTTAAGCATGTTTTGCTATATCAGGGTCTTAAAAGAGCTTCTCTAAAGTTTTCATTATTCACTTTACTGCATACCTACAAAGTTCGATTCATTTCACCCCCACAATGAATGACTCTTAATTTTCAAAGTTCCTGAAATCAAAAATAATAAAATAATAGTACATCCCTGCACTTCTGTCAACAGCTATTCTCATTTCAGTTTCACAGCTTCTGTGAGATAAGATTCTAATTCAGAAACACTTGAAAGCACATTTATAACCTTGAGAACGTGCCTAGCTCTCATAAAGACTGGATGAGCTGACATATTACACCCGTTTATTTAATTATTTCCTGAAAGTCTGTTTCTTTATAATTTTCCCAGAAATTGTATATGATAATAAACTTTAAAAAAAGAAAAAAAAGATCCACACATCAAGAGAATACTGAATGACACTGTCAGCTCACTGTCTCTCATTACATGCTATTCACACATCAAACTTTCCAAATATTTGCAAGAAAAAGTATTTTCACAACAATTAAATTCCTTCCTCTGATTTATGTCCAAGGTAACTAGAACACCTTGAACGTAAAAGAACATAAGCCCTTTGAGAAAAGGATAGTAATTATATACATACATATATATATATACACACACATGCCAAAAAGGGACAGAAGAACAAGATAAAAGTTGGTCTCAGAGGATGTATGCTATTAGAAGGTTGTTACAAAAATATCCTAAAAGAACTGTTTACAATTTCACCTGCTCTGAATCTGCATGAAAAAAAACTTGTCAAAAATAATAAAAATTTCTATATGGTAAACGAAGCATTTAATAAAAAATATTTTTCAAGAATCAATGATAAAATTGTTTTCTACTCCCCATTTTTGTCCATTTTTCTTTATTTTCTATCTGCTTCAAATTTTTAGCTCTTGCATACTGAAAACTTGTGAAGGTAGAAAAATTAATAGGAATGGCTTGTAGGAGCCAAGATTTTATGTATAATTTAAAATGGTCTCTACCATAGCCTTATTTAATAAAAATCCTTTAACTACGGATAAAAATATATGCATGTAAAAATAAAGTTATGTATCTGTGCAAACTATAAATCCCAATATATGCAAAGGGTTCATCCTTGACCCATCTCTTACTGTAGTCACTTTCCTGATCATCTACAATTTTCCTTATCTAAAACCAGAGCAGTTACACCGTAATGTGGAATTGCACAGCAATGACTAAAGGTCACCTCTGATGTTACTATCATGAAATCACCAACTTCTTTTTTTCTTTTTTAAACTGTACAAGAGAATAAAAAAAGATTAAATATAAGGAATAATATTTAGATTTTTTTCTCATAAGGAAGATTGTCAAAAAACCTTCTAAAGTTCTCATACAAAATCAGGGTTTCAGTTACGTAAAAACTTCTATTTATTGTTTTCGCAGGGAAATAATATCGAGAAAATAAATAACTGGAAGATCTTTATTTGGATTATTTGCCTCAGTGGATCTGCTGTTCAGGTGTTTCATTATTCTGTTCTTTTTCAGCACTTCAGTAGAACCAGAGACTCTTCTGCAGGAAGACTTGGGTTGTTAAAGGAATTATACTCCCCAAAGGAAGAGCGATATGAAAATTATAACTTCTGTAAGGCCCTATGGCAATTATTCAAAAATCAATTTTTTTATTATTTCAGAAAACATTTTTGGTTTTCAAAAATATTTCAAGAAGTAAAAAAGTTTTTACTAAGAAAAAAGAATTTTTGCAATAACTTACCTCAAACTTCACTATACGTAAATTCACAGCAGAAAGTTTTAAGGCACTCCAGTTATACAGTCACATATAAAGCTATGTTTTTACAAATACATTGGCATTGTAGTGCTACCAAATGCCAATATTTTATTTCAGTTTCAACTGTTTTCCTTCTTTCTTTAGTTGCTTCACCTACACCATTTTAAAGACTCTGGGTTTTGTTAAAAATAGAATCAAGCTCATATGTGCAGAAAAAAAACAAACAAACTTGTGAAAAATTACTTCTCAGCATTTAAAAACCCAAGAGTTACAGGGTATTTGTTTATTCAAAACTCACTGTCTTTAAGATAATGTCTTTCAAGTATCCTCACAAATGGTTTCTAAGTTTACAATTTGTAATACTGAAATGCACTGTTCCTCACTGGACTAGAACTCTAATATGCAGTCCCTGAATCTCCTTGCTCAACTATATAAATACTAGAGGGTTTTGTGAAATTCTTCAAAAATACATAAACACAGGAACAGTTTGTTAACACTCTGCCATGTGACATGCTTGCCCTCTTAAATCTATAGAGGCTGTCAATTTCTGCTGCAACGTGACCTTTACAGCAGATTAGGCAGCACCGTATGTCATACAGATTTTGTTTTATTCAAACTAAGAGTTTGGAAAAATCGGGCTGCTGACAGGGACAGATGTATTGGCCAAAATCTTCTATCTTTTTAAAGAAAAAAGTCACCCTTTAAACTTTATTTTTATAATCTTATGTTGTGAAAAGCAATGAAGAGAAGCCATTGCATATTTCTCTGTATTGATAGCTTCAGACATTAAAGCATTTAAAGGTACCTCAAAAGTGACTATTTGTTATGGTTTGAGAAAACCCATACAATTTATTGTCGTTTAGACAATTATGCTATCACCCGATGACCCCTCCCAATGGGAAAGGGGAATTGGGGAAAGCAAGGGAACACAAGGGTTGAAATATAAATAGATTTAATAGGATAAGACTAAATAATTAACAATAATACTAAAGAACCAGTATTAATCCCAATACTAATATAAGATATACAAGAATTATACTCAGCCAATTCTATCAGCAGGAAGCTGTGCACTCCCAGCAGGGGACACTAAGTGTCGGACACTGTGAGCGCAACGGCTTCGAGAGGAAGGGAAGGGCTCAGGGGTCCGGCATCGGGGCAAGGAGTTTCTCTGGATCCCCGCCATCAAAAGAGAGAGAAACTACGCAGCAAACTTTCTAATCTATACTGAATGTGACGTTCATGGTATGAAATAATCCTGTTGGCCAGCCTGGGTCAAATGCCCAGGCCTCACTCCTCCTCTTCCCTGCACCGGGCAAGGCTTGAAAATATTCAGACCTTGAATCCCACATAGCCTAGTTGGCTATAAAGTAAATATTTTCACAAATTCAGACATTAGAGTCTTCCAGAAGTGGAGTTTTCCCCAGCATTAGAAGAGAAATTAGTCCTGTGTCGCTCAACCCAGGACACTATTCAAAGCAGTGATTCTAAATGGTCAAGGACCTGAACCCTAAAAGTATTTCAGGGCTCTACATGGCAATAATAATTTTTTTTTCTACCAGTTACAGTATTTTAAAGTTGGGGTTTTGTTTGTTTGTGTGGTTTTTTTTAAAATGTTTCCCATTTCAACATTAGAACTATTCTTGGCAACACTTGCACAGGCAAAGAAATGCAAATATTCTTATTTTGCATGTTACATGAAGGACCCGCAAATATTCAATGCTAGAGAGTACAGGAAAAAAAAAAGAGACCATCTCAAAGAGGAAACAAAAAGCTAAAAACAACAACAAAGGCTAGAGCAAAAATGGTAAGGACAAGATATAGATCCAGAATAAACTACAGTTGAGCATACTACCAAGATGATTAGGGGACTGGAACACCTCTTTTATGAAGAAAGGCTGAGGGATTTGGGTCTCTTCAGTCTGGAAAAAAGACAGCTGAGGAGGGACCTTTTCAACACTTATAAATACCTAAAGGGTGGATGCCAGGAGGATGGGGCCAGGCTCTTTTCAGTGGTGCCCAGCAACAGGACAAGAGGTAACGGGCACAATCTTGAGCGTAGGAAGTTCCACCTAAACATGAGGAGGAACTTCTTTACTTTGAGGGTGGCAGAGCACTGGAACAGGCTGCCCAGAGAGGTGGTGGAGTCTCTGTCTCTGGAGACATTCAAAACCCGCCTGGACGCGTTCCTGTACAACCTGCTCTGGGTGACCCTGCTCTGGCAGGGGGGTTGGACTAGATCATCTCCAGAGGTCTCTTCCAACCCTATGGTTCTATGATTTTATGATAAGTTTTGCAGCAATTTAATTTTTGTTGTTCTTTTTATTTTCACGTCAACCTCTTCCAAAGAAAAGGTTCATTGTAGTAAAACTTTCAGAAGCTGAAAGAGCTTCTATTCCACTGTTAATAACCATTTAGCAATAACCTGCAGAATGTGGGGAATATTTACCCAAACTATTACTAAATAGAGATTATAATGATTTTTTAAGAAGATACACTGACATTCTACTTCTGGCATACCCAGGGTACAGCCGTACCTTGCAATTTCTTCAACACAGCTACTTCCATTTTCAGCACTTGCTTTGGTTGCTGAGCTGATTCGACCTTCAGTGCAACATTTTCCCGAGTAAGCAAGTCCAGTGCATCGTAAATTTCTCCAAATCCTCCACCACCAATTTTCCTCAACTAAATTGGGAAAAAAAAGACAGAACAAAAACAGATTTTAAAAAGGGGAGAAGAAAAGAAAGGAAACAAAACATCAACAGTTCTTTGTACTGTCTGTCGTATTGCAAATGCTGTTGTATTACTAATAGATTTTAAAGTAACATAATCGTATCCTTCGGCATAAAAGAGCTACTGAATAACCTACAAAGTTATGGTTACAGCTTGGAAAAGAATTCTAGAAAAACAAGTTAATATACCTGATCTCCATCTGCACTATACAACAGAAGAATACACTAGCATTCCCAACACGAACCTGACCAAAGCCAAAGCCAGCATGCTGAATAATGTCTTTCCCTAGTCACATACTACCCAGAGATCTTCAAATACAAATGCACAGTCACATTTTTAAAATATGCCATCTTTTTCTTTTTTTTTTTTTCCCCAGAAATATGCACACTGAATACTAAAGGTATAAAAGTTCTTGGACTTACTGAAAAGAGGCAGCATTTTCTATATATGCAGTGACTCACACATAACAGCTAAATCATAAATGATAAGTAATGGCTAAAATTATCTTTGAATATATATTTTAAATGTTACTCACATGTACTTATGGTTCACCAATACCATTCTTATTAACAGACATACTAAAGAAACTTGCACCACTGGAAGTTTCATCTGTGTTAGGAAGACATTAAAAGAATGCTCCTGGCATATTAATTAATTTGCACTACATTCAGAGCAAATATTAATAGTTGCATTTTCATTCTGCTTCAAATGTTTAGAGAGAACTGAGCCTTGTCTGGCTTTCAGTATCAAAAATATCCATGTTATTTCATGTAATGCTTTCATGTGGTGATCTCCCCTGTAGCTACCTTCCTAAAGCTGATAAAAAGAGAAAAGGAGACAAAAAGAACTTACCCTAAGAAAGACACAATATTGTATTTTCACTATATTTTACCTTGAAAGAACTGACATGGTTTTCTAAATGTCATTTGAAAACGTACTAGTTGCTAAGGTTATATGACTACACCATATTAAATGTCATCTAAACATTCCGGGGATCTAGAGATCAGCAATATGCTGACCTATCTTCAGATTCTGAAAATAAATCTAACGTCTCCTAATCCAGACAATCAGCTATCTGACTGAGAAGGAAAAACAATTTCTAAAATAGCCTAAGAATAAGGAAGAAGGTAACAGATAAAATATACATAATGTTTACTTGCATTTTTCAAGTCATATTGCATGAAATTCTTATTCTGTACAATTACAACAATACTCAGTATTTCTTCATGCACTTTCTGTCCCGAAGATCTTTTACCATTGCAAGCAACTGCTATTTCAATAGCCTTAAGATAAGAAAAATACGTAGCGTATCTACATTACTACTCACTTAAGGCCAACTCATTGCCAATATTAAAAAGGTGCATAGGATAGACAGCACACCACATTTTCAGACCTACAGAACTAACCCACCTAAATACCTGCTTCAAGTGCAACACCTCTTAACTGCAAATGCACATGTTCATTTCTTTCTAAGTAGCACACTAGCTGTTAGCAAATGCAGGCTCCACTTCTCCACATGCTTTCTCTGAAGCAGCATAACGTGCACACTATGAACACACGCCTAAACCTGTTACTCTTTAACCTACACGTTTCAAGAGCTTAATGAGTTCCAGTACAGAGTATCACAAATCCTAAATAAGAAGTTTGTGTCTTCGGACATGACTTGTTTAAAGTACTATTCAGCTAAGAATCTAGGGTTAACTCTGAAATAATGACGAATCCTAATAAATAGAAACCTTTCAAGTCTGATGAAATACCCAGTATAACTTGGTTACGTTCGGATGTATTTAATATATACAGTGTTATTCCTTACAGAAAGGAAAGAGATCTGGCATCTAAATATTGAGAAAAATAGTAAGATTTAACAGGATTTTATATATATGTATATATTAAAAAAAAAAAAAAGATTGTGTGTATCTATATATATCTCAAAGATGTAGCTTCGTGACTAATTTGGCCATTTTAAGTCTGCGCTTTTCTGTTTCACTTCTTAGTCCGGTAATGCCATTATCTTGCCTGAGCTCTGAGCTATTAACAGGGCTCCAACAGTTAAACATAGACATTGATCTGACTGTAGTTTTCAGCATAAGCACATAAATTTTCAGCATAGTACAAGCACAGTGGAGACAGTGAGAATGCATGGTGAAAAGGGTGAGAAGGGAAAAGGAAAGAGGTGACATAGCCATCCTCACCCCTATACAAACTTATAGCAGTTTATCATATAACTTCATTTACCAGCTTTGAGAAACGGCCAGATGAAGAAAGACTGCCTCTGAAAGGTTGGGTTTTTTTCTGCTTGCGTGCTTAAAAAAATTTAAAGCAAAAAAAAAAAACAACGCCACCACACTAATAAAATAAACAGATCAATTTCTATCCTCAGATAAAGTGTACCAGAATCATTAACATACATCCAATAATGACGTCAGTCAATAATTCCAGACACAAATTAACCTCTCTCTGATTGTAGAAAAAAATATTTTCCATGCCCTTTGTCATCAGGTCACGCACCGCATTCAGCAATGAGCCCACATTTTCCTTGGTCATCTTCTTGCTGCCAGTGTCCCCGTAGAAGCCTTTCTTGTTGCTTTTCACATCCCTACCAGTTTCAACTGTCAGCTGAGCTCTGGCTTTCCTCTGTATTCATCCCAAAACACAGAGGCAATGTCTCCATACTAATCTTGGGCAACCCGCCCTTGTTTCCACCTTCTGTTTGCTTGCATTTTGCTTTTGAGTTCAGACAGGAGTTGTCTGTTCAATCATACTGGCCTCCTGCCATATCTGCTCGACAGCTCTTGCCTTGACAAGGACCTCATTTGCCCTTGCTTACACACTGCATGGCATTCTTCCATTTTGTACATTAGTTTCAAGCTTCTCTTCTTTGCATTCAGCTTCGCACATCCCAAACTCATTCTCTCCCTTCTCTCTTCCACTCCTATCTCTTTGTATGCTTCCAGTCTAAAGCATAAAATTTCCAAAATGTTTTATCTTGGTACTTTTACTTACACTGTATATTGAATGACATTCATAAACCTACCTAAAAACAATTACCATTACAATCAAGTCTCTCCAAGTCAGGACTGTAATAAATGTTTCAAAGGCAAAAAAGAGGGACAAGAAAAGGCATCGACAGAGGGTAAAAGCAAATGCCAATAGATACAGAAACCAGTAGAGAGGGAGGGTGTCACTGGGGAAAAAAAAAATATTTTATAACGTCTCTTCTGTGCTTACTTTTCAAAACAGAATCACCCTAAAGAACATTTAGGCTAAAATTAAATTTAATTGAGCATAGTTTTTTAAAATGTTCATGTCCACAAATTCCAGGTATTTTTTCAAGATTACAAAGACCAAGTTCATGAACAGCAAAATTCTGAAAACTTAATTTCAGCTGCAAATCTTCACACGACTTCCAGAACGTGTACTTTGTTTTTCTTGAACTGGTTACTACAAAATAATCTCAGGCAATCATACTACAAGCTGCCACTCTTCAATAGGGGAAAAAAAAAAAACAAACAGGATATTGGGAGAGTTCACAAGGAACAATCAGAAGTACTACTGATAATTAGGGACAGTACTCATTGTCACCAAAACTTGGAAGTCTGCTGATTTATACCACCTCGTCTTTCTACACAAGGAATTTTTAAGTACTCTACTGCTTCAAGAACACTAGGAAAAAACTTCAATACTTCATAACCTAACAGAAAAGTATTATTAGGTTAATATATACGTGTCAAGCACTAAGGAATTTCTAAAGTTTGCATGCTATTTTCTTCCACTGGCAGACTGTCCCATGAAATCCTGAATTCAGAATGAAGTATATGGCCTTAGATGCCATCAAGAAATCCTTAATGTTTGCTACAGAAATTAAGAAATTGAAAAGTTACCCACAGGCAATATTTGTCAGTCATCTATCTGTAATACTTGATTTGGAAAACATACAAGTTAAAATGTATAATCACACGAGATGAACAACAGCCTACTCTCAAAATTTTCCAAAAGACACAGATCTAATCATCATTCCTCATTACAGAGGAAAGAAAATAAACCTGAAGAAAACAGGACTACTGTTGCACGTATCAGACAACAGAGTACTTTTGTGGATAGCAATACATTAGTATATCATTATCTATTTATAATGCTATTTTGCTCTATTTGATCAGATTCAAGACTACGCTTTCAGTTTTTACTTAACTGCAATATTGAGATGCAACACAAGAAACTATTTTAAAAGTATGTACACCCTCAAGATAGCCGTTTAGCTTCTATTTACACAAAAGGAAATATAAAGATTTCCTACACAAAGCTAGTAGCAGCTTCCTGCATTTTTAAATGAAGGACAGGACATGAGATAGTTGAAATTGTTTTCTTTATATAAAATTGAAATGAATTATGAATCTTTAACTTCTATGTTCAGTCTCACAGTTTTAAATAAAATACTGAATATGGGAGCAATATAAAGCAAAGACGGTGCAAAAAATAGTTATTCAGCATCCATTCACAGCCTACAAAACACACAGAGATACCCACAATGCTCTATTACAAAGTGGGTTTTTTTTTCTTTTTTTTACTTCCTTTCTTTTTTTTAAATCTCAAAAAAAAATCCACAAACAAAAAATTCTAAAGTGATCAGGGAACGGAGAAGGAACTATGAGAACTCAGCCTGTTTTTCCAAGCAAAAATAGTTTCAAATGGATACTATTTCCTTCTAGATGTAAATCAAGGATACAAACACCAAAAGGGAACAGAGCTATTTATGGAAAAGCCAATACTGGCACACAATCAAATGGATGTAAATCAGCCAGGAATAAATCTATGCTATAAAATATAACAAAAATAATTTCTAATTGGAAGAGCGGCAAGGTCCTGAAAGACCTTCCTACAAGAAGTAACAAATCTCACAATCTGATGAGCTTCAAAAGGGCGCCTGACTGATTTCCAAAACAGACTGACAATCACTGGCTGACTGGATTCTCTATACTAACAGGACTCTTCCAGTTGTGCTCTGAACAGGCACTCAATCAGGATTTAAAAGCTTTCCTAGGTCCTTACCAGAAAAAAGCCCACCTTAAATCAATATAAATTCTTTTTAAAGTAGAATAAGAGAGACAAGTGGTTTTAAAGTCCTTTCAACGTTTAACATAAGTATTAAGCAAAATACATCTCACAAGAATTTTGAAACAGATTTCAAAGCACAAACTACTTCTTTTCAAAAACATGTTTTAAAGAATAAAAAGAGTTGCAAGAAGGCATACTCACCACCTTCCATCTTTCTTTGACCAAGATTCCCACACTGAGGATGTCAGGCTGCTCCCCTCCTCCACTCATTGCAACCTCCTGACGTTATGGAGCTGCTATGCAAAGTCTATGTCAGCAGAAACCATCCAGATCCCAGGAGTGGCTTCCATTTAACCAGTGACTGCAGAAACAGAGCAGAACATGGGATCTCAGTGATTAACAGAATAACATGAAATACACAAAAGTGTTGTGTTTCTCACCTAGCACCTTAACTAGTGTTTCTATCCCATAGTGACTTAGGTTGAAACTCTAGGCAAACAACTTCCAGTACATAAAGAAATTCAAGTAAATTCACCTGCCCTCTCTCAAACCTCCAAGCCCAGTCTCAAAATAGTACTAATGAACATAAACATTGTCAGAGTTATATTCTGCAGTCAGTTTCAAATTGTTGTAAATCATAATTACTTTTAAATTTAATTTTAATAACAACAACTTTTAAAATCTAATTAGTAATTTACTAATAATTGGTTAAGTAATTAATAGTAATATATAATAAGATTAAAGTAATATTAACTTAAAAATTACAATATTAAAAATAGATACTTAAATCGGAATTGTAATTTATTGCACTGCATATGGACTATTCCACATTTTATGTGTTTCACATAGCTAAGATTACTTATGATTAAATAAGTCTAAAGCACAATTTTGTTTGTTTATGTCAGGGTACAAATAGCTAAAGGGAAAAAAAACTTGTCTTGGGTAATTCTATCAGTTTAATTTTTTAATTTTCTGGCTTTAGGCAATCATCTCTAAATCAAATTTTATATAGCAATATAAAAATTTGTCTTTTAGAGATTAATCCATCCATAATAGCTCCCATCAGCAACTACTACAACGAATTAAAAGCTTATTTCATTTGTTTGAAGCTTTTCTAGAATTGTGCTTATTTGTTACACTGGTATAATTACCCAAGTGTAACTCTTTGTACAAACAGTCTTATCCAATAATAAGACTCTTCTAAAGTGTTTTTGCTTTGGGTTTATTTCTATCACTTCCAAAACAGCATAAACTAAAAGGTAAAGGATCTTTTCTCCCTGAATCAACACGAATTGTATGCAAAATTGGTACAACAATTCTGATTTAAATTAACGGTATGCCCTTCCATGTGGACAAATGCCAAGTTTACTATTGGGACTAAATTATGCTTTTTAAAAAACAACCTGCTGCTTAAATGACCTGGCTTTTCAGATTGATGTTTGTTTGACATGACAGTAACTGTGGGATTTTTTCATATTCTTTCATATTTATTTTTTGCATTTCATTTATGCCTTTCTTGCTTCAATTGTAAATTCTGACATTTAAACCAACTCCAAACAAAACAGACCCCTCTGGAGAAAAATTACTCTGGATTAGTTGAAGATCTAAATTTATACCAAATTAGAGTGGATTACACCCCTGTAAAAGAGTGTTCATTCAGAATATGTAGCCTGAATTGGTTTAATTCAAACAAATTAAAGGAAACCAAATTAAGATTGCATATTCTGAGAAACACATCCAGCCTGCAATTTAATCAAGTTGAACTAAACCAATTTAAATTCTACTGGTGCTGGTAAATTCTCCCCTGCAGATAAGGACAAAATTCTAAAAAGAACTACAGTTATTTTCATGAACACCCTTAACATTCCTAACTACTGACCATAATTACTGGCCTTTCTAACAGAATTATCATAACACAGTCAGGTACTAAGTAAATCAAAGAGAAAAGTAAATGGCACTAATGAAGGGAAAAAGGTCTATTTCCAAAGTTACATGCTTACAACACATACAGTGATTTTCCCGTTTGCTCAAATCTTAGTTTCCCCTTCCAACACTCGCCAGTTACATCAAAGTGAGTGGTGGTCTTCACTAAGTAATATGTTTACTCCTATATTGGGACTTCAAGGGTGGGGTTTTTTTCTGACACCTCCTTAAAAAAACAGCAATAGAGAAAGTATTCATCTCACCAGAGCAAAATCTAAAATTGGCACGTATGATTTTTGCTAAATCTTTCAAACATGAGCAAAATCCATCACCTGTAGGAAAAGTAGATGCTTTATTACAGCAAAGATACGACATCAGTGGGTTTAGAGTTTTTTGTTAATATTGCTATCAGCCTTGATCTGATACCTGATTGGATACTTTTATTTTAAATACATTTCAAATTACAATTTTTAGTCACAGCTCTGACAAACATTTTTGAGAGCTATTCATTCATGGATTCTTAACCATACTAAGAGAGCATCAGTAACTGGCCCAGAATGCAACAGTACAATACATATATCCACAGAATCATCCCATACTTTAAGAATTATCATAGAAGTACCGCATTACTGTAGATAACATCTGCACGGCAGGGTAACGAATATTCTTCGTTTATACACAATTCCTCAGTCTTATGCCCATAAATCCTAATTCCTTGTTAAATCTCTTGTCATCTTATTTCATTACAAAACAATAAAATCTATTCTATATTATCAGTCACCGGTACTCAAAGCAGCAAAACCGCAGGACTTATTAAACCATCATGCACGGGAGGCAAAAGTTCTCTCCCGAGCCCCTGAAGGCAAGGTGCTAAAAACCTCCTGCAAGCACTATTTTACTTGAAAAATACAAGTTTTACAAACACACTGAGGTTAATTTGAAGAATCCTATTTTCTTCAAGACACCAAATAAAATAGCAGGAGGATTCAGTCACAATTTTCAAGGCCAGAAAGCTTGAAATTAGCTCAAACTTTTACCTACCAGGCCACATAACTTCACCCCCTTCAGTGAATTAGCAGACGCTAATATGTCAGAGTCCAAATGACGAAGAGTCCCCTATCTTCACTGGTTCCACTACGTCCCTTCCCTCATGTTGCGGTAAGCATAACTTGCTTTGTTTCAAGGTTTAATCTGCCTAATTTTAGTTTCTTACCACAGAACTTTGTTACCATTTTGGAAACCAAATTCCATTCCCAGTAATTACCCCTCATTTAAGCACCTAAACACATTTACTTACCTCCTCTAAATTAATAAATTAAGCTTTAAGCCTTCCTTCTTATCCCATGGGTCTTTTATGTGGTCCTCCTTTGAAAATCCTCTCCTTGCTCCACATACTTCTTGTGGTATGGGCAGCAACATTGAGTTAGACACCAGACTGAATTACACTCAATCATACCAGTTCCAACTTGGAGAAAAGACAAATTTTTATTTCTTTATGATTGCAGTCTTATTTCCCTAATTTAGGTCTGAAGCTGTTTTAAACTTTTGCTAAATCACAACTGTATCAGATGCTTATACACCTCCATGCTTATACTCAGGCACTGCTCTGAGAAAATGGTTTCTTTAAAGCCTTTTTTCACAAGCTGACTGGGTTTCATTGCTCTGATGCGTTCTCTAACAATCAACACTATATAACTGAAAATCTGTTAGTTATTAACGTACTGCAGTGGATAAATATCATAGTATTCCTTACCTAGTAACAGAAAACATGTATTCTGGTAGGTGTAATTTAGGTTATGATCGCCTTCTCCAAACTCATGTGGAAAAAAAAAAGACATTACCGGAGAGTATTACATTTAAAGGTCTTTTGGACAGACATAAATATGCATTCTTCAGAGGTGGTGCTCAAGACAAAATTGAAACTGAAATTTCTGCAAATTTTGACGGACTGGGATTCAAACTGTTCAGCCCATTCTGAATTCCATAGATAAATAAGAGACTCATAAAAGTATATTCTACAGTCCAATTTATATTACAGAAATACAGACATATGTTGCTTTCAGTGTAGCTATTTAACAGCCTACAATGCTGTTAAACAATTTAAGAAAGCTCCAGCACGTTCTGTATCCCACTGAAGCAGAGGAATAGTTAATGACATACAGTCAAGGGGCAAACTTTCCCTTATTCATTCAACGGATGAATCCTTTAACAGTGCAGTTCTATAGGTAGCAGTCCAGTTATTTTCTGCACAACAAACATTTCTTTATAATTCTCCTAAAAAAGTAATAGCCATTTTAATTGCAATCTATCTCATAAAATTCTATATTCATTAACTCATCAGCTACCTTCTCAGACCAGTTTATCAGATCAGAGGAAATGTGTAACATAATGGAATTATCACAACGAAAGGCAATTAGACCTCTCAAATTTATTTCCAGGTGACAGGTCATGGAATAACTAGGACAACACAATAAGTACTGATTTTGTTCCATAACATAAGCCTTTCCCTGGGAACTGTACACAGTATAATACAAGAACAGGTAAAGGTGGGTTAGTGCTTATATCCAGAATCTAATATTGAAGAAACAGCATCTATTATTTAAAAATCTTCTATCCACTTTTTTAAACTACATATCACCCCTGCAAAAGACTTCTTTAATTTACCACAACCAAGCGTACTAAAAGATTACATGCTATTAGAAAACAACCGTGCAAAAGTTCCAGGAAAAAAAAAAAAAGTCAGCTTTGTAAAAGCTGATTCTAGTTCAGCAAGGAAAGACCACTGGTTTATGTAATTCGTGTGTGTGTGTATAATTTCTTTAGAGATGGACCTAAACTGAAGACAATCTCTGCTTACCAACCTTTGTAGATGTTGAAATCCAGATCTAAGGTTGAAAAAGTAGCACAGACAATTTTGGCTGAATGGAGGTACTGTAAGTTTCAGGACAAAGTAAGTAAGGACACAAGATTACTTCTGTTCCACAGAAAGGAAAAGTACGTGTCCTGTTGCCTCCCCTGTGGAATAATAGCAACTTCTTGCTATTAGGAACTCTCTATGCTTATTAGGAGCTCTGTTTGCTTGCCTTCAGTTCATTTAAGAAACTACTAAATTAATTGAATCCACCAAAGTTGCTTTCCACTTCTGTACTTTCTACTTTTGAGTAGAAGAATTTAAAGGAACGAAGAAAAGTTTAATAAGTCAGCATAAAGAGAAAATCAGGGCAGGAAGAGTTCAAAGGCCCTAATTGCACCACATTTATGGTAAAGTCCACTTTCTTACACAGGCTAAGAAGCATGTTCAAATCGTAAATTCTAAGGCCAGAATGTTTTAAGCGTGTTTATTTGAACATCCAAACTAGAAAGTTATCCTACACTTACAATCTGAATATTTTCTAAATACATTCATTGAAGCTGGAGTCCTAAAAATCATCATTCAGCATGTCAATGAGTAAACTAAATTTAAGACCTTGACCTAAATTTCCAACCATACTGGTTGTGAAGAAAGTCTTTTAAAAAATTCAACACATAAACCAATGCCATTTTAGGTTTTCCTATCTCAAGCTCGTGGGTGCCAAAATACTCATCACCACTTACAGATTCCAGGTGTGAAAAGCTCCCAACTGTCTTGTGTGCTATTGCCAAAGAGTCTAGATTTCCTTCTGGCAACTTCTGCACTTACAGCTATGTTGTTATTACAAAAGCGGCAGTATTTTCTCGGTTTGAAGACAGAGGTAAAAATATAACATTTAGTTTCAAGATAACAGTCTTATTTTAAAAACACATATTTCAAGCTACCACACTATTTCCAGTTTGCAAGAGAATTCAGCACCAAAATGTTACAAAATCTCAAGTAAGGCAAAGTTTATGGAAGGAGTGTATTATCTTTTACTAAACCAACAGATAGAGGTGACAAAAACATACAAGTTCTAGGCACGCAAACTCTTTTTCAAGTCAAAAATAGAATAAGTAACTTTAAAATTAAATTGAACTTGAAAGCAATTGCACTGAAGTAAACTTAATAATGTTTCTTGATTAGATCAACTGAGATAAAAGGTACTTGATATCTTGCCATAAAGAAAGGGGAGCACCTGGGTATGTGCATGACAGGGAAAGACTATAGGGTTGTGGCTCCTATGAGAAACACGGCATGTAATTTATTACCTACAAATTTTATGGTCAGGGAAATTTATGGTCAGGGAGAATTAGAATGAGCCATAAAACAAAAACTCTGTTTAATCCGTTATATTTTCGCCATGGTACTTTTGCGCTGACTGAGTTAATTTCCTAATTTGATCTGTCACGCAATTGCACAAAGACTTCTGTCAAAACAAAAGAAAGAATGAAAGTTAGCTGGGCGGGGACAGGGAAAGGCTGGATTACTGTGGTGCTTTCAACTCAAGCTAGTTGCTGAACTACCACCTCAGGTGTAGAGCCTTCAAGACTAATATGGAAACCCAACCCTTTGGAGAGGTTAATTTCATTTCAAATAACACTGTATTATTCTCAATTTTTTTTCCACAACTCAGAGTGAACTCCAAATAAAAAAAAAAGGCTTGTGAAACCCTATTAATTACTCCAAAATTAATTTTAAAACCCTAAAAGTGTCATTTGTTTAAAAAAAAAAAATGTATTTCTGTGTCTTAGATTAGCTATAACTGTTTTGATATTTACAACAAACCTAAATGAAATTAGAAGAGAGGTTTTTTGCTATTACAATAATTTGTTTTACCTCTCATGAAAGTCTTCTTCAAAGAAACTAGTTCTCTGATTGCTTACATGAAGTGAAAAATATTTTCAAGCCCGCAAATGGAAAGTTAGTTCTGCAATTACCTGTTGTAACAATTGCATTGTTACAATAATTATTTTTCAAGATCCTTGTAAAATTTTCATTGCAGAAGAGTTAAGTGATAGCAAAGTGTGGTTTCGAACACTGATATGAAGACAGCTTGAAGTCAAACAAGATACTTTAAATAACGACATAGTAATATAATACCAAACTATTCATAGTTTGGATTTATCAGCAAAATAAAAATCTTTGTTTCCAGTTTTTTGAAATGTTGGAATAGTCAGCTCTCTTCTTAGAATACACTTAGAATATTAACAGACTACCATCGATGTCACTAACTTTATATACCAAGGACTAACATAAATTGATCCTTTAAGACACTCGTAAGTATTACCCTTTCCACTAGTACTATCTATTTTTATTATTTGATAAATCAATTTTTTCAGTAAGGAAAACACATAACCCATGCGTATAACACACAACTACAGAAGGCACGAAGGCAAACTACACTACTCTTAGGAATTTCTTCCAAAGCCTACACAACTTTTGGCAGCAGATACACAGTGATTTATAGAGGAGGAAAGCTGCGGCTAAGGACCGTGCAAGAATGATGCAAGGGCATCTATACAACTAACTGCTATTAATTTCTGAATGCTTAATCCAATCAAGTAAAATTCAGGGTAACCTCTAAATATAAATGGGAATAACACTTAACTGTCTTGAAAATACAAAACAAAACAAAAAATCAGCAGAGAAACTTCGCTGAGATGATCAGATAGATGACATACGCATAGCAGAATGCTGTCTGCACTGACAGTGATCAAATGATCAAGAAGGCTGCCAGTGGCAGACAAGCAGCCCAGCTGACAGACCACAAGACTATACTCATTGTACTGTGCCCTGGCTGCAGCTCCACGCATGAAGTGATCTGGACCTCACTAACAAAAGCTGAGAATTCCCTTGATATGTCAGTTGAGAAAGCACATCACAAAAAACACGGTGAATAAGGCCTGACAGTTTGCTAAGCAGAACAGGAGAAAAACAGAGGAATAATCTCTTTTTAATCTGTAATGCCTAATCTCTTAGCATCTTTATCTTAAGGGCATGTAACCAACTCTGCAGCTGTATTGCGATGAAGAGAGGGCGCTGGCTGTGCACACACAGGTATTCCATCTCCTTAAATACCCGAAGACAGTAGCTCTCCTTTTTGCCAATATGCGAAATGAGGTCAGTAATTGCTGCACCAAGCAAGGTGACTCCAAAAGAGCCTATCTGACAGGAAGATGGAATCTGAGTGAGCCCACGCAGTGCAGGAGATCTACCAAACTCTGACAGGCTTTGGCCTCCTCAGAGAGGGGAATGCACAGCCACCCTCCCACACAATGCAGCAATCCCTGAAAGAGTTAAGGAGGAAAGACGCACCATCCCATTATGGTTTATGCAGGAGACTCTTCAGTATATTCAAGGAGAATTGTACTTTCCAGTAGTAGGTCAACAGCACTAGAAGTCAGGCACAAAAAGATGAAAAACCACAGAGACCCTGTGCTGACCCTCATGCCAAGACAAACTCAGCACTGATCTCAGCATCCCTAGGACCAGCGAGTAGGGGACAGCCATGTTAAGTGAGCCCTTATGAACTGCCAAATGACTTGAGAGGTGGGAAATGGCTCGGTGCTTGGCTATACTGAGGGAAAGTGGCACTAAGGCAGCTAAAATAAACACATAACAAGCTAGTGCCAACAGAACAGCATGAGTCATTACTTTATCCTCAGTCTGAGCTGGCTTCAGAGGGGCCCTCTACAGTGCCATGGAGCCTCTCTTGTTCCCAGGATATTCCACAATGATCTGATGGGCTCAGGCAACGTTGAATCTAGAAGCACATTCCAGAAAAACAAAGGAGATATGTAGCTCATCTGTGACTGCCTGACCAGTCTGCCCCTAAAACACATTCATGCTGGGAACTTCCAAGGTACCGGGGTGAGAGTCAACAGCATGACTTGGCCAGAGCATGCACTTTGTAGCTGTAGTTGAAGGTAGCTTCAAGCAACAGTGACTGAAACTTGAGCTCCTAACTGGAAGTCCTTCAAGGTTTGAAAAGGGAGACAGGTATTAAAAACTGAAACGGAACTTTGGCAAAGGCATTTAAAGTTGGGACAAATCCAAAAATATCAACTTAATTTGCAGCAGAAAAAAATTAGGTTAGACAGTAGAAAAGTAGATAGCATGGACAGCTAATCACAAGACCAGACAGGCTGCGTTAGATCAAAGATCCACCTAGCCCAGTCTCCTGTCTGACTACTGCCAGCAGCAGACGTCTAGGGAAGAATATAAGGACACAGAAAGCATATAATTACACTTTCCCAGAGTATTTTCTGAGGATATAGCGAGCTGGGACACAAAACACTTTGAGCCAAAGACAGTATCAAAGATTTTTCGTTTCCGAGTTCATCAGATCTTTCTGAACCCAGGAAAGGTTTCAGCATCCATAACACTCTACTGCAAGTAAATCATAACTTAATTCCATGCTATGGGAAGAAGCATGTCCATTTCCAATTTATCTTCTGCTAGTTACAGTTGAAGTTCACTAAGTCTTGTACTGGAAGGTAGAGTTTACAGTTGCTCCCTGACACCTCTTAGTCCTACACAGGGAATATGCTGCTAACTACATGCCCCTTCATTTATCTCTTCACCTATTTAGTTTTTCCACTATTTTGATCACCATTTGTTTTTTTCCAGTTCTACTACATCCCCTCTGAAACTTGGAAACCAGCATGGTTATTAGGCACTGACCTGCTATTTTAGAGAGAACCTGCAAGACCTCATTCTATAGAAGTAAGCTCATCACTGGGTAAATTTTAAAATTATTTTTCCCTCAACTAAGTGCTTTATGATAATTTTCATTTATCATTACCTCAGACAAAGTTGCAAGGTCTTTCTCCAGCTCTTCCCTGTCTTCATCTTTACCAATTTTAATACCCTTGTATCACCAGACCTCATAACTTCAGTATTTGCATCTTTTCTAGATCATCTGTGAATACACACTACACCACAGAGCACTACACTTTTTAGGCTATCAAGCTCAACATTTACGTTTTAAATTCAGGTTCCATTAAAAAAAAAATATATATTTTTTATCCAAATTATTCACATATAGAAAACCTGACTCATGATCTTCCATCTGGATCATTAATGGCTCTGCTTTCAAATGTGGAATGGATTCCTTGGATATCTAAACACAATCCTTCTTCAAAAGATCATCATTCAGCATGTGACATAATTCAGGGTCACATTTTTTAGAGATACTGCCTGACTTGGTCTTGCAAACCAAGTAGCATCTCTAACATAGACCAAGTAGAAAGCAAAGCACAAAATATATGTTAAGAAAGACTTGAAAAAGGTCAAAAGGAAGCCAACAGGAATGAACAGCAGGTAAAGAGAATTTCTAAGTAGAAAAAAGCAAGTAATAAAAGGTAAATTACAGCAAGTGCAAAAGCACAAGAGGGACAAAGCAAAATAGACTGAGGAAGAAAAATAAAATACATTAAAACTAATAATAAATCTTTCTTCAGACAATGGGAATAGAAAGCTTACCAGAGAATAAGTAGGACCAATAAATGGTCAGGGTATAACAGGTGTATTCAAAGAATGTAAGACTGCAAGAGAGAAGCTCAGTGATTTTTTGCATCTGTGTTGACAGTGGAAAAAAACCCCAAGAAAATACCCAGAAAGAAACACTTCTTTTTGAAACACATCAGAAAATTTGCCTTATACTGAAGTGACTGAAGAAAGGAATAGGGAATAAGTAAAACAAAGTTAAAAAGTAATGTTACCAGTGTCAGATGATATTTAGCTGGATTTAAAAGAAATGTAAGAATTAAATAGCTGATCTATTTACGATGGTACATAACCTCTCGTTTATACCTGCACTGGCACATAAAAATTGCAGTGTGGTGAATATATTGCCAATTTTTAAAAAGAGTTACATAGGACATCCAATAAGCTTCAGGCCTGGAAATCCAATATTTGTACCCAGCAAATTAGTAGAAATTGTAATGAATTGATACTGAATGTTTGAATAAAAGTGATAAAGTTGAGAAGATAACATGGTTTTGATAAAACAAACTGCCATCTTCCAAATCTCAGAGTTCTTAAGAGAGGCAGTCAGTCACATAGGTAAGAATGATCCAAATGAAGTCTACTTGAATTCCTAACATGTATTTGGCAAAGTCTTTTTAAAAAAAGACAAACAGATACGGCATAAAAGGACAAGTCCTTTACAGAAAAAAATAACTGGCTAAAAGGCAGGAAACAGAGGACTAAACAGCCATTTCACCGTGGGAAGAGGCTACAAGTAGAGTTCTGCAAGAAGCAGAATATGATCCATGCAGTTTAAGGTTTCCATAGATAACCTGAAAAACAGGGTGAGAACCAAGGTAACAAAAGTTGGCTTACAATAACATGCAACTTGGTTTTTAAAAAGCAGAAATAAAGAAAAGATAAGGAACAACTGTGAGGAATTGCTGGGTGACTTTATGGTACTGCATAAGCAGGCAATAAAATACTAAATGAGATTCTGTGTAGATAAATGTAAAATTAAGTACATCAGAAAAATTATCCTAACTTCTCATTTAAAAATATGAGAAACTATTTGCAATCAAGAATAAGGTCTTGGTACTACGATATACATTTACAAAAGATGATAACTCAATGCTAAATAGCAGTCACAAAAACCCCACAAAACCTCAAATGTTAGGAATTCAGACAAAGCAGATAACAACATGAAGATCATGTATATGTCCATGGTTCACTGATACCTTGAGTATTGTATGCAATTCTACTCCTTCCTATCTCTAAAAAAATAAAAATAAAAAGGTTCAGAAATTGGAACAAGATCATCTGAGACACAGAATAATTCCCACACAAATAAAGAATGAATGCCAATTTTTTAAAGACATGATGGGAAGTAGAGAGGGGTATTTGATAGAGGTCTACAAAATCACTAGGGGCACAGAGAGGTTGACTAGGAATCAACTATTCACGATCTCATTCAATAAATTCAATCAAGAGAGGTTCGCAGGAGCCAGGCTCAAAACAAACATGTTCATGAATTAGTAGCTAACCTCTGCATCTTCTTGCCAATGGATACCGTGAATGATAAAGGTTTTCAATGGTTCAAGAGGACACTTGACAACTATACGGAAAAGAAAACTATTACAGGTTACTGAAAATACATATTAAGCACATTCAGCTCAGGAAACCCCTTAATAGAAAATGGAAAAGTACTAGAGGAAGTATCAGGTATATTTTCTCTGTGACTATACTTTTCCTTAGGCACCCACTTGTGATCACTGTTGAATACAGATCTTTAGTCTGCTCCAGAATTTTACGTTCATACGTGTTTGGGAAGATGGAGAGAGGACAGAGAAATTCTGCTTCCTGTAACATCATAAATTCAAATGATCTGAATTGATGAGCTGCAATTTGAATTAAATTTTTGTGCATAATCTTTTGTCAGTTACTTAAAAGAAGCTCCAACCCTAAAACTGTTGAATAACTTACTGTTGTGGGAACGACAACCGAAAGTGAACCATTTCAACTCAGAATCACAGAATTTTTCAGAGTTGGAAGGGACCTCTAGAGATCATCTAGTCCAACTCCCCTGCTAAAGCAGGATTGCCTACAGCACATTACTCAGGACTGCATCCAGGCGGGTCTAGAAAGTCGCCAGAGAAGGGGACTCCACAACCTCCCTGGGCAGCCTGTTCCAGTGCTCTGTCACCCTCACCGTAAAGAAGTCTTTTCTCATATTTGATCCGAGAAAACTCTTTTGCTGGCACTTCTGTGAAGCTGTTATTTGGAAAAAAAACAAAAAACGTTATAAACCCTGGCATGCAAGAAACGCTTGAGATCTCCAAGTACAATTTGTGCCATTATTTCAACTTCTACTTGTCATGTGTTGTCCATTCTATTTTATGCTGGGTTTAGTTTCTAGTCTCAGTGTCTCTATATGTATTACTCTTCCCATCTATTGATATATTTCCTATTCCCTCCAGCACCAGGCTTCTCATTCAAAGGCAGGTTTTTCCATGGACACTAAAAACTAATACTAATCACTAGTATTTTAAGCTTGACATCTACCTCTAACAAAGGTGCATCAAGCCACTCTGCAAACAGCAATGAAATTATGTTGATTTAATAACTTGCAGCTATAGTACAGGCCTGCTACTTTCAATGATCTTCTGCGTTCACTAATCTTTTTTCACTTATGATTGAAGCAGAATACTCCTTTTTAAATTTAGTTTCATTACACAGAGCAAGCTTGTGATCCTGTCAACCAGTAAAATCAGAAATATACTCCTCAGCTGAAGCATCAAAATCTATTACAGTATGTATTTTAAAAAATGCAGAATGATAACGCTTTTAAAAATGAGTTTCCATGTATCTTTTACAAAATGTTAACTTACATAAAGATGAAAGAAAAATGGCTTGGAGGACTCACAGTGTAGCTTGGGACTTGAAGCAATTTTAACTATGGCAGAGATCAAATCACTCATAGGGTATCAAATACATCTCAGTTTTGGTGACATTAATTCATTAGTGGTCATTATGTTTTAATGATTATGACATTTATATTCTTACGTATATATCAAAAAGTTTCTTATAATACTGCTTTTGCTAAAATCTTGTGTGGTAATAATGTAAAGTTTTAAATTATACCTACTGCTATAGAAAAAAAGTTAGACTATTCATAGAATATGCTATTATAGTAAAAGACTTTCAAACATTAAGATGTACAGTGTTATCAAAACCACTTAACATCGTATCATCATATTCAAATGATATCACAGCTAATAATGCTACTTGAATTACATCAATTCTTTCAATCAATAAAAAAGCAGCAAAATCAGTTTAGACAGTATGTTTTAAATTTTTTCCTATTTATGTTGCACTTGCAATTTATGCCACGTGACAGAGAGATTCTGATTCAAATTTTGGCAGCAGACTTTGTAGCTTTTTAAAACTTTTCTAAAACTGGAGATTCACTTCCCAAAACAGACTGGTACTACTGAGAGTCCATAGAAGTACATCACTTTTTTGCTAATTCTATTCTACCAACAGAAATATAGAAAAATATCCTCAGCTCTTGTAAACTTTAGAGTACCCTGCCACAGGATCTCACGCATTCGGTCTGCTCAAGTGCAATACCCCTATGCTTCTCACTTTCCTCTCTTCCCTTTGGTCTTAACCCATTGTCTCATAACCACTGCAGCCAAGGCTGCCATCAGCCTTCACACGTGACCAGTTCTTCTTTATTCCTGAGTAACAGGTCCAGCAGTGCACTTCCCTTAGTAAATTCATCCAGCACATCAAAAACTCATCCTTAACAGTCCAGATGACACAATGAACTGGACTAAGGAATGTATCTCAGATAATACTAAACCTTTCAGAAAGGTTTAGCTTTAAGCTAGCTCCATTCCCTGATCTAAATCACTAAGTGACAACACAAATCCTTCCACCAGGAGAGAGGGTGAATGGGTAGAATTGCTTTCAAGGTGGCAGTGCTGGTTTAAAGTATGTACATGTGTATCTACAGTAAAGCATAGCTGGTGTTAGCTTAGCTGGACATTACTACTGTCAATAATTTATTTTTCTCTCCTCCAGCCTAGCTAAAACCTTGCTTTATGCAATGCACTCTAACAAAATTTTTGTCCCAGAGACAGAAGTTATGCCAAAATACCATAAATTCAATTATTTAGAACCATCTTAACAACAAGAAAAACCTGTGGAATCTGCAAAAGAATTTTAATTCAAAAATACACTAAAAACATACAGGCTTAGACCTCTGTTAAATCATCATCA
This sequence comes from Chroicocephalus ridibundus, assembly GCF_963924245.1. Classification (NCBI taxonomy): domain Eukaryota; kingdom Metazoa; phylum Chordata; class Aves; order Charadriiformes; family Laridae; genus Chroicocephalus; species Chroicocephalus ridibundus. The sequence continues at coordinate 43,734,804 of NC_086287.1, read as the reverse complement.
GATCACAATCGAGCTTTTTTTTTTTTTTTTTTTTTTTTTTTTTTAAAAATGTCTCACATTCTGCTCACCCAGAGAATGATTTTTCTCAACAGGACTAAACATTCCTCACTCAATAGGGAGCTTTATGCATGCACAGAACTGAGCTAGAAGAATTTTAAAGCATGGCATGATTCAATAGTGGTGATCATGGATGGCTGAACCTCCACAGCTGTAAGGATTGTGGGTGACTTCCACACATTGGCCAGGTGGAAACAGCAAATTTGTTTTACCCATAAGCTCATACATTACTTATAATTTTTCCATTACTTTATCCTACAGCTGCCAAAAACATCACACCAAATACATCCTTGCCAACCCTAAAAAGACAATTCCATTATCTCTGCTGTTATCATGTTACCATGTGACTTCGTTACACAAGTTCAGTATGACAAAAAACAAACTATAGCTGATTGATCAAAGATATTGATTAGACAAGGGATGGTTTTTCCTCCCTGTATCTGGCTTCAGAAAAGATTTGGAAATGCCTCTAACCATTACACTCAAGTAATTCTATAGCTTGGATGCAGAGAACCAACACATTAATACACGTCTCCTAACCTCAAGGCTCTCTTTCTCTTAACAAAGCTGGTACAGGCATGCAGGGTCAGATTTTTAACCATGAAATTTCACAGAATGCCTTTGACCTCACTGACAGTCAGGTACAGCAATGCTACAGTTTGAATACAAAGAAAACTTTATTTTAAAAATCAGTTATTACCTCTGGCAGCAGCTACACATTTGACAGGGATTTTTATATAGGCGACAGGACAAAAATTTTAGGCTGCTAAAGGTGTGAGCACCAAGCGAAGCAAAAGTATAAAGAGCCACAACAACTGTGATTTTCGTATCTATTTTACGTTACTTGAGAGAACATCAGATACTGTGTTCAATTTAGCCAAAATAATAATAATAATAAAAAAAAATCTCTCATGAACAGCCACAAACAATTGCTGTAAAACAACTGGGAAGACATATGACTTTTCTTCCACAAATAAGTTACAACGTACAACTGATGAAAAAGGAGACAAGAATTCCTATAATTCTGTTACCACTTGACAGGATATTCACACCTCTTAATGTTCTTTTCATTTTTCTAAATTGTTTTGGTTGGATAGTCCTCAACAAAAATTCATACGGAATCTCTGAATTTTAGCTAAATTCTAATCTTTGCTACCTTTCCCACAGGAAACACATTAGAGAGGCAAATCCTGATTACATGCAATACCATGCAGGCTTTTTTGTTCAATTCTTACCACTGGATTAAGACTTTTTGTTCTCCTAATTACATTCAGCACATACACACCTTTTTTCGGTCTGGCACTACCTGCATGCAAGAAAGAATGATACAGAGATTTCTAAATCGTTTGCTAGAGAAGTGATCACACACTTTTGCTGACATAGATCTTCCTCCCCCAAGAGGACTAGGCTTTTACCACATCATCAAATATTTAAAGCCCTCCAACGTAGGGGAAAAAAAACAGGGTAGAAATACCGTTTTTAATCCATCTGTTGGTCATTATCAGTTGTCAAGTCTGACAAAAGGACAACCTGTCCCTGGAAAGTCTGTTAGGCTGAGGTAGCTGGTGATGGGAACAGCAAGAGCAGAGATTTGAGTCTCAGGTGCATTTTCAGAAGTTTTACTTAAGTGTTGACACCTGCAGTATTGAAGTGTAAAAAGTGGTTTTAATTTGCTTCAATCCAGTAGCTAGCAATAAGAGTTCAATAACTACTAACAATTGTTGAGTAAGAATTTTAAAGCTGAGAAATCAAAAAGGATGAGAGAGACTTACATCTTACTTTTAAGGAAAAAAACGTACCCCTGGATAGAGCAATCGTCATACTCTCAAAAAATGAAAGAAGCTCAATCTATGAGGTAGAGATTACTTTTTTGTGTGTGTGAAATAAAATTGGCATGTGTATGGTGATACATATGAAATGAAGCAAATTTATCAAAACATGGCATGGGTTTAAAACAAAAAAAATCATAGAAATTATTTTCCATTGCCATGTTTAAGGACTATACAATCCAATTCACACACACAAAGCCTAACTAAATAAACTAATCCTCCATTTTTGCCCTTTTTTTTTTTAAATACATCTAGAGTTCTCTCCCTCAGGTTCTCTTACTTATCAATTCTGATTCTTTGCTGTAGCTTGTGCGGCATTGCTTCACGCTGCACAGAATAGCGATCATCTCAAGAAATTCAGGCTCTTGCCTGAGAGCCATGGAGTCCTCACAGCAGAAAGGGATCCAAACCTCTCATCAGAAAAGGCCTGAGGAAAAGGAATTAGATCAGAAAAGGGGAGAAGGAGGAAGATGCCAGGTGTTCAAAACAGCTTCTAGCACAGTAGCACTCCCTTGTCTTGCTTCTCTCCCTGTTCTTGTTACTACTTCCTAATAATTGCTAATGAGGCCACCAAAGCTTAGCAGATTCTGCTCTGCATCAAGACGCTGAGGTATACCTGCATCAAAGCAAAAATTAATGCAGGGAATCAATAATGTAGTATTCTTTATAATACTGCTATACTAACACACTTTGTAATAAAGAATATTATATAACATACTTTTTAATTTACATACATATACACACCACACATATGTGATCTTACATTATATATACACATATATGATTACATTATTTACATATAAATTATGTGTACATTACATACACACTATTATATATTTTATGGGAATACAGAACTTTGTAGTTGTATCAATGAGGATTCGTGTCTTTAACCATAACTACTGACAGAAAATGACAGCAAATTTGGCAATGTAGCTACATATAGATGCAAATGAATATGCCCTAATGCTTACTAAATGTAAGGTATTTGTAAAACTGAAATACTTAAACAAGGGGGTTTACGTTTAATAATAACTAAAAATGGGGCTATCACTAATCCTCTTTAAAGTACATAACAAAGAAAAGAGTGGTGTGGGGAAGAAGACAGAACACAAGAATTAGTGGGACATGGAGGAAAAAATAAAAAAACACCTAATCTCTCCAATAAGCTTAAAGTTGGTTATAGATGTTACTGTTATTTTCCAGGTTCATCTTTGAAGGCTGTTTTATAGAACTCTCTTGAGGCCAGAGCTGAGATCACAAAACAGGTGTTTTGTGAAAATTATTAAACTACAGGCAGATTAATGTTTTTGCCCTTTATGTGCTGTCTGAAAGTTCACTGTGATGCACAGTGATTGCTAAGTTTTGCTTTGTAGTTAAACTTTATAAAAGTGCATTGGAAAAGTTTATATCTCCTGCTCGAGGATGGTATAAGTACACTTGGTGTCATTTGGATGACAAGGAACCTGCTTCTGACGGCAAACTTCGCGTGAACTGGGGCTGTTAAAAAGCCAGGAGCACTGGTTCTGGGAAAACTTCTTTTCTCCCGATATAGGCAGCAATTGCATAAAGATTTTCTGTGCGGCTCCCAGCATATAATGATACATGAAAACGAGATGTTACAGCCGCCTTTTTGTAACGAAGTAATTAACTCCTTGCCTGGCAAGCGCCGGCGGGTCAGCACCCTGGCCAGCTCAGCGGCACGGACCGGCGGCCCGCGGCCAGCGCAGCCCCCGGTCAGGGGCAGCCCGGCGGGCGGCAGTGACGGATGCACGGGTCACCCAGAAAGGGCAGAGACACCTCGCACGATAACGATGCATCTTCTAGTCCCACGATAACTGCTAGTCGGATGCTGCTAAGTTGGACAGGTTGAGAAGAACGCGTTTGAATAACTTGTATATTAACAGGAATTTTCAAGGAGATTTCTGAGTTATCAATGCAGATTCCAACAGATCCCTGAAACATAGAAAACTCCAGAAGACAGTTAATGCTAATGTTTGGAAAGGACAAATACAATTACTTTGATAACTATGGGCCATCAGCTTGATATCAATTCTGGGCAAAACAGAGTATTTGAGTATTAAAGAATTACAGGAAGACAATGTAATTACTGCCATTCAACTGAAGTTCCCCTTCTTGTCAAACTAACTTTTTACAATCATGTTACAAGTTTGGCCTATAAAGATAATAGTATTATGGCACTTATACTTCTGTAAGACATCTACGTTTGTACTACGCAGCACAGCCTGTCCTTAAGAAACTAAAATGTCAGAAAATCAACAGATCACACATTAAATAATGGGTGCCAAAATATAACTGTAAGTTAACTGAACCAACATGTCTCTAATTGGTCCCATAAGAATCAGCTCCTGACTTTATACTGAAACATTTTTTACTAGGAGAAAGAAAAAAAAAAAAGATAAAGTTTGTAGTTGATACTGAGATCAGGTAGTGGTATAGAACAAACTGTATCAATTGTTTAATGGACTGCAATCAAACTACACATGTTCCAACTCGAGTAGAAGAAGACATTATACATCAAGGAGCAAAGAATAAATGAAAACATCACCTAACATGATGCTGATAATCAGTCACTTTTAACAAATGTATCTGCTGCAGTGTTAAGGCTATGACAACTACGGATGAGTAGGCAAATAAATACTAAGGGAGACTGTAATACCTCTCTATCTGCTCGTTTTAGGATTGCTGCTGGAATATTATATCCAGTTCTGGTGTTCACATTTCAATAACAGATTTTTTTATAAACAAAAAGGTGCAGAAAACCAAATTATTAAAGTACTGGAGAACACGTATTAAGTGTCAAAATCATGAAATTCAATTCCTTCAGATTATCTAATAAAAATTGCTTTAGTCAAGAGATCTTACAAGAGATCTTCATTCTGAGGTATAAAATCACATGAGTAAAAGGTTAAACCTTTAGATTACTTTGAAATAAATAAAAACCTCCAAGGTCTCTAATTTCAGTGAATAAAGATATTCTACTATTAGAATACTTCATGAATTATTTCAGTGGATTTCTCATTACTGACAATTCTTAAAAGACAACAGAAGGATTTTTCTAAATTATATGCTCTTATTCAACTGCTGTAAGCACTGCTAGTAATTATTGTTAGTAATTCAGAGAAGTCCTAGGGAAGCTGGTGTTATGCATGACGTTAGCCTCAATAACCACAACAGCTCCCTTGGTCTTAAAGCAGTCAGGCTGAGATAAGTGATGAGTTTTTTATCTTTGAAAATTAACTATAAAAGTATACTTCATTATGAAAATATCATTCTCCTAAGAAAATTTAGTATGCTGAGACTGTCCGAAGTCCACATAAGTACTTTTCAGCTGTCCACGGATAAGTTGAAAACTTAAGGCATAGCAGAATGATGAGGCATAAGAATCAATTTATGTATTATCAACATGGGGATCAAGAGACTCTCAAAAGTTATTTGAATTTCTTACCCATCAGAAGAGATAACAGTGCAAGCTCAGATTTTAACTATTTGCCAAACAAACACAAAACTATTCCTAAGAACACAACAGCAAAGTTTCCCAAAAACCATCACAGACTTTCATTTAATTCTTACTCTAAAAATATAAAGTATTACCTGTTTTAAGAAACACTGGCTGTGCGTAAAGACAGACAGACATTCAATACCAAATCTCTCAGAATTAAAGCTGGGGCTTTAAAAACAATCCTGCTTGTATTATTGACCTATAACCTGCCAAATTTGTATATTTTGAATGTTTAAACACTCAATCTATACAAATAAAACATCTAAAACTAGAAGAAGTTTTACTTCAGATTGACTGAGTGCACATCTAATTTTGTAGATATGAAAACAGTAATACATGACAACATAATGGCAAAAGTGTAATGACCCTAAAATAACAACAGTATTCTACAGGTTCTTGAATTTACTTATAAGAAATACAATTCTATTAACGCAAGGTTTAAGGTTGTTTTTTTGGTTTTGGTTTGTTGGTTGGTTTTTTAATACAACAGTCATTAAATTTGCTTTAGGGCTATTCAATTCTAAAATGCAGTGAAATACTGCTTCATTTTGAAATTATTATTTAAACAAAACTGAATTTCTATTCTGTAAGAGAACACGGTGGATACGGAATCATATGGCAAGCAGGGTTATGAGATTTCTACTGAGAAACAGGAAACATACAATGATATGGGTGAAATCTGTGTACATTTTTTTTTATTAATTCTAGGAGCTAGATAGTAATAATACAGGTAATAAATAAGAATATAGTTATTACTACTCTTAAGACCAAGATTCCGCTTTTACCACTTTCAGAGCAAGGAATATAAGAGTACATTATAATATGTCAACACCAAATATGAGCAATATCTACTGCAAGGCTACTCATATGGCAGGCCCTGGTCCTGATTCAGACCATAAATCAATTCTGTCTGAACCTTTACTCCAGGAAAGAAAACTACTTTAAGGATGCCATTACACGTCGATGCAGGTCCTCATAATAGAATTGATGTATTACCTACCAACTCCAACAAGCCAGCCAAAGTACAGCTGCTCTCTGATTGCAGAGGGAGGTCAAGGGAAAATTGACTCATCAAGGAAAGGTTAGTCCAGTCTTTGGAGATATGTACAGAAGCACGGCCATGTGACTGAGGTATCCTAGGCTCAAAACTAATGAAATACATAAAAACAATACGGACAACAGGGAGAAACATCCAGCCTGAACTTAGCATCTAGCCCAAATTTCCTTATCAACAGGGAACAGAGCGTAACATCGCCTCAAAGCAGCCTTTCAGATAAAATGTTCCTCTTCCTCTCGCCTCCTCACCAAGTTGACAATAAGCAGAAAAACCTATCAGCTGAGCACCCACGCTACAGTAATAGAAAGAATCTGGTTATGACTACTACCTCAGCTAGACATTCAGGGTGAAGTTGCACATAACAACAATGACCTAGCAAGAGTTATAAACCTATCTCAGAAAAAAAACCCCCAAAACTATAAACAACTCCCTTGCAAGAAACAATCATTCTCTATCAAGTTAGCAAATTGAGTCAGCACAGCTCAGAGATCAGTGGGCACTAGAAAAGGCACAGGCAGAGGACCTCATCTTCCACTTACAAACAGCAGCCAGCTGTTAGACTGGTTCAACAATAATGTGCAATTTCATCCACAGGAGCTAACACATGGAAATTATGATTATTATGTATGTATATCTATAAATAAATGACAACCAGTACCAGTCAATAATGGAGTTTCTTTCCTGCATGCATTTGCTTTACTGGGGGAGGCTCACAACTCGCTCCTCAGCTTCAGCATCAATTTCTTAGTTCTTGCCTAGTCAAGACAAGAACTGCCTGGGTTAGCTAGCGCATTTCTCCCACAAGACCAATACATACTTTCTTCACACTGATCTATTTTGTGATTCTTTCATGACTTTTCTCTGTTCAGACAAATTGTTCAACAGGTTTCCCCACTGGAAACACCATCTTGCTCAAACCTGTAAAACTATAATGTGACCCAAATCATCATGATTATCACAATAATCCCTAAAGCCTGACAAAACAGCAGATAAACTTTATGCAGTAAAAGAATTGTGATCCAATATCAATTCCCCTCCTACAGCTCTCAGAGTATGCCATGCCAATTTTTTCTAGGCTGACTCTACTTAGGGAATTGTACTTTGATTTTATAGACTACTGGAAACGGAAAAATCAAAGTGTCACATATGAAGGCAGGGCATTCAATGAAACTCAGTAGCACAGTCATTCCTCATCTAATACAATTTCAATCATTTGATATTGCCCTTTCTGGATCTATTTAACTCAGGATGCTGACAAATGGAAAGACAGGAAAATAATGAATTATTTCAAGACAGTAAATAAGTCATCATAACATTATTTAAAACAAAATAACAATACAAATACATTCTAAAAAGTCACCAGTTTGATGCTGAAAAGCAGCATGCTATATTTATAGGTCACACACCACACACACACGGTCATTTGTGGAGGTTGTTTGGTTTTTTTTTTTTTAAATACTTCAACACTGTGAAGCTAAACAGGCATACTTAATTTGCTCAGAAGCTGCACTGCTCGCCAAGAGTGACATTTGAAGCATTACTATAGCAGTAAACTTAGCAGTTGCAACAAGGCACATCCTGCTGATACACCACGCAACAAAGCAATCTCATTCTTACCACATTGCTGAAGAACATTGTACCAAGTAACTGTTGCTAAAGCCCTCACTAAACCTTAATACCCCAAGAGACTGCATGACAGACGCAACAAACATGATCTGAGAATTATCTGGGAAGTGATAGAGAGCAGAACGAACCCCTTTTTTCAGAATCAATAAGCAGTTGCTGACTGAAGACAATTTCCAAGTACTGAAAAGGCGCAAACTCTTAAAGGCAAGAGCTTTCCTAACTGCAGATGAGTCCAGGGGAGGAAGGCCATTAACACAGGATACAATTTTTGTGTAACTTCAGTTGTGAGAGAAGTGCACCAAAAACATAATAAAATTATTTCAATTTAAACAGACCAGGAAGACACCAACCTTGGTCCTTTCAGTTTCCCCCATGTTAGCTCCAGATTGTTGCTGCAACAAGCAACAAATCCCTTTGTAATGTCCAGATATAAAAAATGGCCTCATATTAAAAATACTTCACACCTTTTACAAGCTCTCAATGCAAGTTCAGCATATTTTACCCTTTCTTTATGCATTCAACAGCTTTGTATTGGAAAAAATTACTTCCCTCATCAACGGTGAGCTGGTAAACTTCACTCGTGAAAACCCAGCCAGCTTTCAACTCTTCCAACTACTCAGAAGCTTCTCCCACACTCAAATGCAAGGCTAAGCAACATACACGCATTTCTCTGAAAGGAAGAATTACCGGATGGAGTTCCTCAACGGTGCAAATAACCTAATTCTCAATAATTGATTAATCTCTTCAAAGACAAAGCAACAGCATGAAATAGCATTTGAGCAATGCTTTTCATCACAGAATTGTTCGCAGCTGTACAGCACAAGAACCACAGAAAAACATGCCTGAACATAACAATGAACATATTTTTGAATTCTTAACAAGATACAGTTTTGTTAAAAATGCTAAAGACTTCTTCAGTTTCACAGTTTGACCCCCTTTTCCTCCATCCTGTCAAATTCAATCTTTCCCTTCTCCCCAAAAAATTCCTCACGGTTTTCAAAGATTTGCCTCCACTAATTGAAACAGAAGTTTGAAGAATAAGTTAGTGAAAGTTATGTCTTGCACAACATCTCAAAAATGGGAAAAAGATACTCAACCAGATCAAGAAGTGAAGCATTAAAAGTTCAGATTTTATTGTTTGAATTTTCCACTACTTAGGTTTCAAGATTAGTGACCTGCAAGCTAATTAAAAAAAAAAAAAAAAAAAAAAAAACTATAAATTTAAACTGGCAACTCAATTTCATAAGCATCTTTAAAAAAAAATCTGAGTTATCAGATTCCCTCAAAAGCACACTACTTGACAACTAGCACAGAAGGTGAAATAAAAAGTATATTAAAAAAGAATCCAATTCTAAAATTTTAATACATGAAATAAAGTTGTAAAAGACTGAATATTTTCAAAGACGTAATTTTGAAAGACCATACAAGATACAGTTACTAAAAGCCACGTTATATAGTATCCAGTGTTTCCAACAGAGAGAGGGAAGTTAACTTTTATTCAACCACTGTGTGACACAGAATTCAGTACAACAATTAAAGCACCCTTATTAGTGCATGCAAAGCAGAAAAATGAAACTGCTCCATTTAGCTGTGCTGTATCATCCAACTGAAATAATTTTAATTTCCTCTTCTTAAAGTTAACATGTTTAATTCCTATTTAAGTAGCGTAAACTGTTAAACAAAAGAAAAACAAATAAAAGATTAACCATTTAAACAGATATCCTTCATCCCAATCATGGACAAGAAATTGAGTTGATAAGTAATTTTTAAAAACAGCACGATCTGTAGCTCTTGGATTCCTTAATGTACACCTTGCATTTAGTTAATTTTGCCTGTTTTAATTCTTGCCCATCATACTTTAACAATTGGCCCATCTGACTGATCTGCTAGATCCATGGTGCAACACACTGCCGTGTGAGGCCAACCAAATGAAGCTCAGGTTTCTCTGCCATGAAGAGAGTGTCCTTTAACAATCAGAATGAGGGAGGAAGGACAGTGGCTGGTCCACATACAACAACGCATCCCTGTGAGACCACTACGAATCCTGGTGTCTTGCACTGAGAAGGCAGCTGTTTCTCCTCCCCTCTAGCCAAACACAAAGGCTTTGTGTAGTACTTCCCCACAGCAGGGGAAAGAGACAACACAACACACAGCAATACACAGAAACTGTCAATCTCCTGTTGTAGAGTATCAATTCATTCCCACTAGATAAACAAGTCTTAGCTAACACAGAAAATACAGCAGTATATTAATATACCATATAGTGCAACTTCACACGCTAAGCAAATGTTTAACCTTCTGTACACATGCATCTACAACTGGTAGAAGCTGATCGTTTAGAAATCAGTTTCAATCAGGGAAAACTCTACTCATCTCTCTCTTTTGTCATAGTCAAAAATCTTTCCTGATTTAATCAGTCACATCAGAAAAACCTCTCTGGAATTTGCGATGCTAGAGGTAACAGAGCCTGCAGCACGCAGCAGCAGTACAGTGACTACACTACACATAACCAGCATCACGATATTCCAGTCACCCAATTTGCTCTTCTCATTCTAACCCCATCATTTCCAAAATAGGAAGTTTAAAAAGATACTGAACTTCAAGAGCATAATGGTACACTAGAAACATATCAGAGAAGAACAAAGTATTTATCAGAGATAATTGATTCCATTCTTCACATTTTTTAAACTATGATACCTTGATGCATTATTTTCAAAATAACTTTTGACCAATGAATACTACTGCAGTCAAACTTTCCTACATACAATTTTTTGACAAGCCAAACAAATGTTAATATGCATACTTATGGTTTAACAAGTAATGAAGTTTTAATACTTTGTTAAATGTAATGTGCACTGTAAAACAAAGGAATCATCATCAATAAAGTATTCTGTGCAATTTAACACAGAATAAAATAGTTAGATATCTTTTTACCATGAGTTCGCATCATTAAGACCCCCAAAAAAAATCCAAAATCAAACAAGAGCAGCAAAATAAACTCTAATCTTTTGATTTCACAGATAAAAACAGCTAAAATGAACCTACAAGCATAGCACATGTTCAACAGAGGCATAGCATTAACTATGCAGAATATATAAAAATTCTACTTGTTTTTTCTAGAACCACAACATGGAAACTAATCTCTCACTTTAAGTCTAACGCCATTTTAAAATAAATAGATTATGTTTTATTTTAGGGCTCTCAACCTTCCTGTCAACCTACTAATTCTGAACATTTCAACTGGTTCTGCCTGTACAGTCTAACTAAGAAAGTCATTACAGCCTATTTTATAACTCATTTTCTATAGTCCTTTCCAGCTTAACTATAAATACAGTAGAAGGTTCTCAAAAGGCTGTGCTATAGGCAGGGGTCTTTCCTTTGTGTCCATCTCCTGCCCCACCCCCAGGATTAGTATTATTAATACCTGCAAATCTATCCCTGTTCACACTACCAGTTGTTCCAACTACTCCGGCTCACACCAGAGGTTAGAAACCTTGTACCGATCTTTGTCCTCTCGTTGCTTTGCCTCTAGAGTGACAACAGAAGTACAAAGATGCAGTTGCAGCTCCGGAGATCGTTTGGAGACTTAGGAATGAGATATTTTCCTATTTCCTTTGTTTTCTTAAAAGCTAAAAGTATGTATAATAATGTTTTTTAAATTTCTTCCACATGCAGTGTATACGTTTACTACTATCACTGTAGCGAGTGCATCTGCGGCCTAGCCAGGCATATCTGTATTCATACATTGGTGTAACTGCTGTTAATGGCTCCGGCACTTAAAGCGCTAGACGAGACAGCCCGATTCCCCATCCAGCCTTGCCCACATACGCAACCGCTACACACACGCCGCGGTTATCAACTGGAAATATAGATGCAGCTATTTTAAAACAGGGACGTTTCGCCGTCAGAACACGTAAAAATCTGTACTGTTTGCCTTCCTGCAGCAAGTGGGAGGGACACAAAAAAAAAAAAAAAATAAATCTGGTGCCTATAAATTTGAATTCTCCGTAGAGGCCGGGCGGGCGATGACTGCTGCTGGAGCCCGACAGACCTGCTGACCTTAACTCCACAGACAGGATCGCCCCGTCCCGCCCGCGCACCCCCCGCCGCAATGAGCCCCCCTCGGGGCGCGCCGCGGCCGCCCCGAAGCTCCCGCGCCCGGCAAACTCCCTCTCCCGCGAGCAGAGGAACCGCGACGCGGCTCCCACGCACCAACCGCTGGGGCCGGGCCGGCGGCGGGGGCTCGCCCACCGGAGCCCGAGGGCCGCGCCCCGCTGAGGCGGCCGGAGCGGCCCCCCGGGGGCACCTCTGCCCGGCGGGCGCGCAGGGGTAATGGCGAGGGCCGCCGCGCAGCGCCGCGTCTCCTCACCTGGAACGGGGCCGAGGCGGCGGCGGCGAGTCCCTGCGGAGCCCGGCGCCCCCGGCCGCCGCGGGGGATGGCCTGCGCGGCGCCTGGCGGGGGTCGGCTAGAGCGGCTCCCCCCGGCCCAGCCTCCGGCCCAGCCTCCGCCCCATGGCGTGCGGTGCGGTCTCTATGGCGACTGCAGTGCCGGGACGGCGCCGGCCCGCCCGCGGGGAGGGATAACGGCTGCGCGCAGCGCGGAAAGGCGCTCAGAGGGTTACGGAGGGGCCAGCGGCCCTCCCCGATGGCCTTAACGCCGTCACGGCCGGGGCCGCCACCACCGCGGCCGCCGCCATCCCTGCGGCAGTCCCGGCCGGCGCCCGGCCGCGATCGCCCCGCGCCGCTTCCCCCCCTCTCGCCCTTCCTCAGACGCGGCGCCACCGAGACGGCCGTCCTTCGGGGCACCGCCCGCCTCCCGAGCACAGCGGTGATTGGGCAGCCGCGGAGATTCCTGGCGGGCGATTGGTCGTCAGCCCGATCAATCAGGATACCGGAGGCGGGCGCAGCTGGCAGCGGCGCTGTGTGCGGGGTTGGTTGAGACCCGGCGAGCTCCGCTACCGGCCGCGGCCGCCCCCGCGCAGCCTCGGGGCCGAGGTGCCCGCTGGGCGCTGTAGTCCCCCGCCGTGGCGAGCCGTTTCCCGCCGGGGCTCCGAGGGGGCGGCGGGCAGCGGCCCGTGGCGGGGATCGAGGCTGTCCCGCGGCGCCCGCCGCCGCAGGGCCGCTCCCCGCTGCAGCGCCCGCTCTGGCCCAGCGGGAGAGCTGCCTCCTCGCTGCGGCACTGGCCTCCGCCTCAGCAGCCCGGGCTGGGCCATCCTCGGGGCTCATCGGCGACGCTGCCCGTACCCCCGGGGGAGGGTGAGGGGGTGGGCCCAGGAGCGAGCGGGCTGAGGAAAGAGAGGCTGGGGCGGGAGAGGAGGGCGAGCGTGCGGGGGAGGCCGGCCCCTCGCGTCGCCTGAGGGACCGCTGTCCCCGGCGGCGGCAACCGCTGCCCTAAAGACACAGCAGGGCTGTCACCCGCGGGCTCCGCGCTGTGGCACTAGGAAAGGGTCGATGTGTTCCAGGCATAGGCCAGTACGGCCTTCGAAGAGAAGGGTTCAGCTCTCACTGGTGACTCCCTGCTGCAGGCGGGACTCTCCAGCCTGGTGAGGCGATGGAGCAGGAGCTCGGGTGGGTGCTGGCATGCCATCACGCAACAGCTGACGGGATGCCTCTGTGGGACACGGTGTCAGCCGAGAGGCTGGATCCATACGGTGTGAACCCAGCGGCTGGATCCACCTGGCAGCTGGGACAGACCCATTCTGTGGGAAGGAGGAAGGACAGATTTGCTGTGCTCGCAGCAGCTCGTATGAAGTGAGTAGACACACTGCTGTCTTCCCCTCATGTGAAGTTTCTTTAAAAAAGAGAAAGCTTGTATTTTCCTACTGCCAGGCAGGTAAGATGGTGATAGTGTGAATACTTTAAGCCCTTTCTTCATTCATCAGAAGGAGATCATAGTCAAAGAGTAAGGTTAGAAAACAGTATGTCCTACTGCTGCTCTATGAGTAGAGAGATCTTAGTGCTTGTACTTTACAAATGAGTTGTGGGAGCTGTGAACCTAACCTAACAGTGAGCCCAAACGGTTGTGACTTGCTCAATGTCAGCTTCAGTCATGTGCTGCTTCATTCTGAAAGTGAACTACCTCAAGCAGTGGTCCACCAGGGCTAGTGGTGTGGATACAGCACTGGTGATAAGCATATATTCCTCTATATAGAGAGAATGTGTGTGTGTATAGTATGTCCTAACTAACAATTGAAGCAGTTAATAAGAAAGATGATATTATGAAGAAATGTTCATTTCATGAATGAACCTTGACTGAACTAGTTGGGGTTTATTTTTTCTCTTTTTTTTTTTAATAGTACATCTTTTCCTCAGTTCAAAAATGGAGTTATGAGTTTTGCTTACCTTTGATAGACATTTACAGTTTCCCTGATGGAAAATATTCTATTGAAGCTACATGTTCTTCCAAACCTGTCTTAAAGGCATTGCAAAGGTGACGATTATTCTAGGATAGGCCTGCTCCATATACCTACTCTTCTTATGCACTAAACAATTTTTTCACATTCCCTCTAAAGTAGACGGTACTTTTTCCCAAATTGCAACTGAGGGTAGATGAATGCCCTAACCACCTCTTATTTAAGTAATGCCAACAAAACTTGCTATGTGCTAGGTGTAATGGGGAGCTCATGAATATGAATCCATCTGTGAAGAATACTTTATTGTTCCCCAAATAATTGACGCATTGCCTGAGGTGTACAATTCTTCAGGAAAATTTTCTGATTCAATTAAAGAGAATGGAAAGGCCTTAACAAACTTGTTTATCTGGTTTGTCTGTTTACCTGTTTAACATTGTTAGTGCAAGGGACATGGTTTCTCTCATCACATTGTAACTTCACAAGTTAAATTCATTATCTAATATAACTGCATTTTCATGCACAGTATCATGGAAATAGCATCATGAATACATGTCTTCTTAGCATACTGTAAGTCAGCATGCACGCTGCAAGCTTTAAAAGACCAAATACTCTTTCTCTTCATCATCTGTTAGTTCTGGTGATCTGTTAGATTTCAAATTACCATGGACTCTTCATAAGTAGACAAAACCTGAATGGTTCAAATAGAAGTCAAGCAGCAAAAAAAATAAACTAAAACTGAGTCTTCTCAAAAGGAAAATATGTTTCCGCTGAAGTGCAGGACGTCTTTACAGAAAAGATCTCATCTTTTTTAATTCGCTGCTCCAGAAATATACCAAGAGGTTCTTCAAGGCTTTCTGTTCTACTATTTTTGGTTCAAAAAGATGATGGTAAATATAACAGATGCCAGCATTTCCTCTATCGGTGCAAACTTGCAGAATATCTTCACCACAAAAAAAAAAAAAAAGCCCAAGACATTAAAATCTCCGTGTAACCTATGGAATCAAGCCATCTAGCTTTTTTGCAGTAGTACAGGTAGTTAAGCTTAGATGAATGCACAGTGTTGATTGGGCCTGGAGAAAGTTACCCTGGGCCAACAACTGTCCTAAGCCCTTTATTCAGGTTTTACGTTGCTAGTTCTAACTGGCTATCTGGATGTACAAAAATTGTATTTTGTTGCTGTATCTGGCTTTGTGTGGTAGTTATCTGGTGTTCCATAACATGCCATTAAGAACAGTTTCAGATGCAGAGGGAGTAAAAGGGATATTAAGTGTAAAAAGTGCCTCTAAATAGTATCTACTCTCGCTACTGTTAGAGACAGACTAGAGAGCCAGGTAGATAACTGGTCTGACCCTGAAGGATATTTCACATGTCCTGATGTAAGAACTTTTTATTTTGTATAGGAGTTTATCATGCAGCCTTTGAATCGATATATCAAACATATGAGTGAAGAGACACTTCTGAGTCTGCATGGAATGATAAGAGCATCCTAGGTCCTCCTATAAAACTAGAAAGCTCTTGCAAGCATATTGAAGTACAGCACAGCTAAACATTTAACTCTGATATGGCTGTGAATTAATCTAGTAATTTTAGTTTACTTGTACTTATATAGAAAGAAAAGGGTAAAGAAGAGGAGCTTCTAACTCCAATCTGTTGCAGATCTCTGAGCCTATTCCTACTATGAATATTCTCTGGAAGGTGAATTCTCGTACATGCATTTTACCTGTCTGTGCATATAAACAGTAAACCTAAATATTTCTTCTTAAAAGTATTACATCACTTTCATTATTCCTGAGAAACACTTACACTGAAATTAAGTTAACATTTCTATCATAAATTTTATCAAAAACATTACTTTTATAAATAAATGATTAAAATCACAGGAAGGAGAAAATCATTATTCACATCAACCAAGGTTCAGATCTTGCCAAGAGCTGAATTTCACCTTGGGATGGAGAAGAACAAGTACTGAAAACAGTTGTCTGCTGGTTTAACTTTTCTGAAGTCAGAAACTTTACGCTTTTACTTCCAAAATAGAGGGAAAATGAAGTTACTTAGCAAAGTTAGTCAATAGCTGTAAACCACCGCAAATGGACAACTCTGCATTTGTTCTGAAGATTCTTAAATATCTCAGTTGGTGAACTTCCAGGATTGTCTATAAATGGAACACAACTTTCCAGTGTTTCAGGTTCTGCTTTCTTAGGCTTCATGGAAAATCATGGAAAAATAAGTTTGCTTTCCTGGAAATCTTCTTCCTTGTGGGATAAGGGGGATGTGAGAATTTTCATCAGTGTTTTTTGTCTGAAAGGAATGATCTAATGTTTCTTCAAGGAATCTTTAAAAATTAAAAACCACACCTGTACACAAACATGCATATATTTGCCAATGGAGAAGGGTGACATGATTAACAATGCGTAAGACCTTCTGAACTCTGCTGCTATTTTCTTGAAATAAATGTGTATGGGAGTAGATGATTCATCCTGCAAAGTACAGACTGCTTGGTTTCAAATACTTTTATTGGAACTTCTTTGCCTAGACATCAGTGTCGGGGTTATTTATTTATTTCTGTATGAGTCAGAAGTTCTGAATAATGTTTCTGCTTAGTTGACCACAGAAGTAAGACACAAAGCTCCAAAAATTTGTTTTGGAGTGTCAGAAATCAATTGATTGTCAGAAAAGAAAAGAGAGAAAAAGGAAGAAAAAAATAAAATATCTCTTCCTCTGTGTGACTACCTTAAAATTACTTGAACACAATTTTCACCTCTCACCATCAGTCTTCTCTACACTAAGAAAACCGAGTTCCTTCAGTCTTTTTTCATAGATCATGATTTCTAGATACAGAGTGTCAATAAGCATAAAGTAACCACTGAAGGGACAGAGGGATCTTGGATCTCTTTCAGAAGAGCGCTAAGAGCACTGTGTCTAGGTGCTGGCTTTTGTCTGTTTGACAGCTTCAGAAACTTTTGAGTCTCTCTCTTTTTTTTTTTCTTTTTTTTTGGTAACTGTCTCTTTTCTTTCTAAAAGAATCTCAGATTCCCTACAAGATGTTCTGAGTAATATTGTTTAGTTCAAATTGTGTCTAGAGAGTGAAAAACAGCATCAACATCAGGTTTATAATAAGGTGAGAACAGGGAGACTTCCTGATTAGTATAGGAGGTCTATAGGAGGTCTCTTCAAGGAAATTTTACATAATTATGTAAAGGGAATTTTGTTGGGAGCCCTCATAATATGGTTACAATTCCATTCTGCAAAAAGCTTCCTGATGACTGGCTTGTGGTCATAGAATCATAGAATCATTTAGGTTGGAAAAGACCTTTAAGATCATCAAGTCCAACCATAACCTAGCACTGCCAAGTCCACCACTAAACCATGTCCCTGAGCACCACATCTACCCATCCCCAGGGATGGTGACTCAACCACTTCCCTGGGCAGCCTGTTGCAATGTTTAATAACCCTTGCAGTGAAGAATTTTTTCCTAATATCCATTCTAAACCTCCCCTGGCACAACTTGAGGCTGTTTCCTCTTGTCCTATTCGTTGTTACTTGGGAGAAGAGACCGATACCCATGTCACGACAGTCCATAGTGAATAAGGAATGAACGTGAAAAGCGAGACTGCTGCATCGTCTAGTTATGAATAAGGTCGTAAAAATGGATTCTAGTCTTCAGAAAAAAAGTTACAGCCAAGATGGAAGTTTTATGTTACTAACCAATTTAAAATAACGGGTTCACTTTCCAGCTTTACCGTAAACTGCTGGTCTGATTTTAAGGTGAATACAGTATTTCTGTGCCTTACTTTTCCATTTGTAATGACTCACCATGAGTCAGGAGTAGATGAGTCAGAGGTTATGGACAGCACAGCTCCTATGGATTGAAATCAGAGCCAGCTTCATAGGTACCTGCACGGTGTTTCCCAGAATATAGAGAAGCCCTGAAGACTAGCAGCAGTACATGTGCAGTGCAGTTCATGCAAGTCTCCTATAATTTCCTTTTTGCGTGAGACTGGTTCCATCATCCATATTGTTATAACCTTTAAACATCTGGAAAATGAGAATTATAATACATATTTTTCTGATTCATATAGTCTGTGATGTTTTTCAGGCAATGAAATGAGCTACAGTTACGGTATTTGTACTTTGCATGCAACATAGTACAGCAGGTCTTCTGGTACAACTGTAGTACAGTTTATAGCTCTAGTTGTAAAAACATATAATTGACTTAGTATGCAATAAGCTTTGTGGCATTCTAATGTACGAACTGGGTTCTTTTAAATTACTGTCTATCCCCATTACCTCTTGCCTTGGAGTTTTGGCATTCCCTCTGCCATCTCTGCAATTCCATAAGAATTTCAGGTGTTGTGATTTAACTTAGGTATCTTCATCTAACTAAAACAATTGTAGTCATCAAGATACCATTATACTTCCTTCCTAGAAGTTCAAAACTGTAATTGAGAGATTAATATTCTGTAAAGACCCAATTGCTTCTATTTGCCTAATAACTTATGCCTCTCAGTATCTACTGTGTGGTTCACAACTTTACCAAAGCCAAAAAAAGCAGATGGTCTGAATTCCCTTTTTCATGCCCTCTCCCCGTTAACACATATCAGAGAGAATCTCTTTCAGAATATGGACTCTCCCTCTGAAGCACTGACACATTGAAGAACAGTTGTGCTTCCAGGTTTAGCCTATTACACCAAAATCTCTTCTCTTTAGTTATCATTTACATTAAACACAAGACGAAATGGAAAGCCATCCAAATTACATATAAAAAAAACGTTAATTTTTGGAAACTAGATGTAAAATTCAATTTTGCAGCATGCATCATCCCAGTAGCTATTTAACTAGGCTAATTCATAACACATCTGTGCTTGCTTGCAGACTTATATATGAATGGTACTAAACAGATAAGTAATTGGGCAAACATTTATTAAATTTACCTCCCTCAGATCCAAAGCCACAGCACAGCAATCTCCACTGTTAGCTGGAAAGTGTGTGTTTTCTTTCTATACCACTGGGTGATAGATAGCAGACCCGCATGTACAACAACTCCTGCTGGGTTACAAAATGCTACTCTATCATTACCATCTTGGTGCCCAGGCTTCCCAGCAGGTCTGTAAGAAAGTGCAGCACGGTTACTTATAGATGGTCATAAAGCAAAACTAATTTTTGAATAATTCAACTTTTACTATTAACTTTGCAGCTGAAACCATTTCCCAATATGAAACAGAACAAAAAATACAGGTAGCATTGACTTTTAATTGCATTAAGACTGGTTTTAAGTTATTTCTTACAATGATGCCTTCCTGAGCTGCCACTAGCTGTATGAGTGACCTCTAATCTCTTGAACACAAAGAAAAGAAAGCTTACTTTGCATTGTAGAAAAAAACCCTCCACATACAGCAGCACTGCCATCTTCTGCTTGCTTTCTTTCATGCATGGAAGTAGGTTTATACTGCAAAGCAACAGGAAAGGTACATTTTTCTACTAATAGGTATCTGAGGCAATAACATTTTCTAATACTCAGGGATAACATATGTCTGGAGTTCCACAGATTGGGAAGCGGGGGGGGGATTTATACGTGAACTTCTTCTGGGCATAGAAAAGGACTTCAGACATTTGTCCAGGATTTCTAATATATCACATCCCAGCCAGCGCAATATCTCAAAAACCACAGGAGGCAAATGTGTATACTGATGTACTTGTGCTGTCCACAAGCAATATATTATACTTGTTGAATATGCTCCGTAGAGTTGATCCGTACAAAAATGTACACATTTGAACAGATCTAACATATTCCTTGTGGTCTGCACAAGTACACCAAGTCCAAAGCATGAATGATCCATGTGCATAGGATTAATTCAATGCAGTTGGGGTATATTCGATCATATGCAAGCATTTGTGTGGTCCGTATGCAGTAGGTCCAACAGGTCCCAGATGTATCACAGATGCTCTTGATCTGAAGTTTCCTGGACGTGCTGTACATCTGCACACAGGCAAGATAGAACGCTGGAAGCCCTGCTTCAGATATTTTCTTTAAAAAGGTGAAGGTATGGTAAATTATATTTTTCTGAACTGAAGTTGCCCACAAAAGGCATGTTGAGCCTGTATGGCTCCAGGGACCCCACACATGTCAAGGAAGCTGCTCTGTGTAAGTTTGCCATACAGTCCTAGATGATGCATTATTGGATGGAGCATTCGGTATAAACATTAGTTACGAGTTTGGTTGTATCAGAAAAAGTGCAAAGGGAAAGAATTTCACTGTATGCATGACTTCATCCTGTTGGGACACGTCCTTGGGATTTTTCACCCCATGGAGGCACAGAGGGACACTGGCAATTCTGAGCCTCCCTCTTCCACGCAGTAATGCATGAAATGACTTCGGCAAGTGAACAAGTCTGAATTGTTTTTTCTGCTTAGAATAGTGTAGTTAGATATTCAGTCTCTGCTTTACTCCAGACTTCGACAGACTGAGTTGCACTGATGATAACTAATCTTTCACCTTTCTCTGATAATAAGTGTAATAATACTGACGCATGTAGAGGAGTGTCTGTCTTTATGAAGGCACGAGACCATAAACGAGATGAACAGGCATATTATGAGAATACGAAGTTAGAATTACTGTAGTATCATGGTATCAGTTTATTGCTTATTATTAGCTGGGAGCAGACAGTTTATGCTTCTGAGAATATTCATATGCATTACAATTTCTGGTGCAGGGTCCCTTGCAGTCAGTCGTTGTGCTCACTGAACTGCTGATGTATTATGGGCCCTAGAGACCAAACCCGGTCCTGGTTACTGATTCAGTTCTGGTACTAACATCACCACTAATTTGATCAAGCATCACTGCAGACTCAGCTTGTTCCCACTGCTGTTGCCAGTTCAGCCCAGCCATGTCCATCCCACAGATTGCTACATGCTGGGCTCAGAAGTGCCAGAGGACAAGATGCTTTTGCTTCTGGCTTCCGATAAAGCTTTTAAGAGTCTAGGACAGAGGTTTCTACTAGATTGTTCTTGAATGTGGAAAGCTTCCCAAACCAGAATCTACTGTGAGTCATACAGGATGATCCAATTGCTCTTGGTTACTTGAATTCCTTCCTTGGATGCAGTCACAGTCAATATACAGAGGGCAGAAAATTCCATCCAAAGAGACAAAATATGGAACAATAGGTAAGGCACATATTAGTGAAATGATGCGATTGCCTATGATAGATTTTCCCTTCCCACAGATGCACCAAGTTTGATTATTCTCATTCTTCTCTCTCTTATATTTATTGCTAAAAACAAATTAACAAATTAAGAATTAATGAAGACATTAGCAGGTACTGAAGAACAGTCTCTGTTGCTTACTAGCCCAAACCTCAAGGGGATAAAAAGGCAAAAGAAGTTAGTATAAATCCATTTTGTCAGTGAGATCTCACTTCACACTCAGTTAATTGGCCTGTTTTGCAGGATTTAACCTGGTGGCATAAGAACCTTGAAATAAATCTCTTAGCTACGATTAGAGACGAAAGAGAGATTAGCACGGGCAGGAGAGTTGAAGTCTTTTTCTCCATCTCCATAGGTAACTCAGTGTAAAAACAGAAGAACTACACAGACATCAGGAAATCAGTTCCTCACTCTTCCTCAGGATGCCTGATCCAGGTATTTTCTCCCCTGTACTCAGCAAGTTACCAGTTTCAAGATCCTGTTCAGTCCTCTGAAGCAGGTTAGTGGTTTCTTTTACATGAAATCACAGATAGGAATGTGTGTTTAGCTAAAATGGCAGATTTTAGTGAAATTGTTTAAGATAAGATGTGGTTTGTTTATGACAAAATTGCAAGCCAAATTTCTTTGGACAATTTGCATCTGATAAGTCAACATTATAAATGAGTAAATAGCTGTGCTATGTCTTCTCTGTAGTTAGGGGAGTTTGATAGGAAAGGAACAGGTGCGTGGAATCTTGGAAGCAAAAAGCTACAGTATGCTGATGGAAGCTGTGTTTGAAGTGAGTTAGACAAGGAAAGCTTGAGAACAGTTATCAGTAATATGGGAGAGATTTGGCTTCTTCTGTCAAAAGAAATATTTCTCCCTTCATAGAATAAAATCCATCTTTCTGTCCCCTAGCTAGGGAAAAAAGGGTCTGTGTGTATATGCTTCATAACTCTGGAGTGGTTCACGTGCAATGGTGAGGTGTGTTTCTAGGAACTTTGATAGAGATGTTAGTTCCACTGAACTACTAGGAGCGTGTGTGGTTTTACAGTAGCTCACTGCCAAATTAACTTGGAGAAGAACAGGTAGATATAGCAGAGAAAGATAATGACACTTTTAGCTCATAACTGCACTTCAGTTCTTTCAGCTGGAAGAACTTTCTTCATGGTGCTCAAAAAATGCTACTACGCGGCAGTATGTGTGTTGCAATACAGCTTATGCTAATAAATGTATTCAATACTTCATTGAACAGTTAGGGAAAGAATAATGTTATGGTGTATTTACAAAATTGATTATGATGGGAAGAGAGTCTTCTCATTATCTAAATTCAATAAACTGTTCACATAGGAAAAAATAATCTCAAGAGAAGTATCCATGCAGAAGCTGGGAACACAGGAATAGAGTAGGTAAGTTGTTCTTCTTGATGCGCTCAAAGTTTCAGGAGAAGCACAGTTGTCCCAAAGATCCTTTGTGCAATCCCAGGTATATAAGTGACAGCCAGGGTCAGTCAACGAGTGGTCACCGCACTACAACAACCAGTCATTCCACCCCTTTCCTCTGGCAGTATGGTTCATATGAAATAGCAGATCTTATACTGCTGGAGAACTGTGGCGTGGGTACCTCTCTTAGATGAATGTGAATATTCCAGGAAATCTGGTCTTATTACAATACTAAAATTGGAACAATGAAGCAGGAAATACCTTATGAGAATTACTGGAGGCAAGGACTTCCTAGGAGAGTTGCTCTTGCACATAAGTTTTTCATTTTTTTAACTTTAGGCATCTGAAAACGGGGGAAGGAGCTGTATCAGAATAGCTACATGAGATAACGCTGCTTATGGAATTCAGCTTCAAGTTTCTTTATGGCTAGAATATGACAGAAAGTCTCAAATTTACATCTTTGAAAATCAACAAGTGCCTCTTGAGTAGATGAATTTTAAGTAAAGGTAGAATTGTTTACAAATTTTGTTCAAATGTTAAAGCAAAAGATGTTTGACAAGTAGGATGTTCTCCGTGACACCATAACCATATGTGTGCCTAACAATTTAGAGGCATTTTGCAAATGCGTACATGTATGAATGATATATGTATGATGTCATATATGAACAGTGAGCGATGCATTCATATACACTGGCCATTGAATGCAAACTGCGTATTAGCAGCCAGGAAATTTCACGACAGATTCTCTCTATTGTGAGCTCTGAGACCTGAGTATCAGGGGCAGATAAACCTATTTGCACCAGCCATCTACAGCTATTTAAGTTCAAGTCATGAACTGCTTAACTGGTGAAGCAATCAAAGATACTGTCTCCAGGCTTAGCAGACAGGCTGTCATCTGTATTCGTACAGAGGCTTAATTCTGTGCCAGCGGAGCATGATCCTTTTAAATGAGGTCTGAAGGATACCGTAGAAGAATGATGTGAAGAAAGAGTTGTCATTTTATAAATGATTATTCTCTGGACTTGTTTGTACAGAGATGTCTATCAATAATCAGTATTTCATCATGATAATCAATATGATTATCACAATACAATCACAATCAATACTCAACCATAACTGATAATCATTCTTAACTACCATTAAAATTAGGACCTTAAAGTCAGAGAGCTGCTGGCCTCAAGAAAAAATACTGTGCATTTTGCAGGCTACTCCATGTATTGTACAAAAGATATTACGAGATTAACAGTTTTGAGGGGAATTAGTTTCCTCTGTAAAGGCAGGAGAAAATAAGTGTAACATGAATGAATTGGATCTCACAGGCATTGAAGTGTTTTAATATTCAAATGCATGAAGACATCTAAATGTGTCCTGATATGAATGGAACAACTTGTTTCTTGCCTGTACACATAGAATTGATTCCTTCCAACATATACAGATGAAGACACTGGGATACCATTACCTTTTTAAACTGTACTCTACAACAATCTGCTTACCCAATGTAAAACTTCATTGCCGCTGCGGATCCTTTAGTGTAGCCCTGCTTCTGTACAGCTTGTCTGCAGGTAGCTTTCATGCTGGTTTAGCTGATGCCAGTTTTATTCAGATTAAGTTAAGTAGTGGAGTCCACTAGCTTAAAAAATATTAAACAAGAATAATGCTGCTTATACATCTCTATTTCCCCAAATTTACAGGATTATAAATGCCATTGTATTAGTGGAATTAGAAGACTGTATAATCATATAAACACATATTTGTATAGTATAAAATCACTCTAATGAAAATTACTGAATTAGTACAAGACCATGCTGAGAGCAGGCCTTCAGGGGAGCAAAGAAAGAACTCCTCCGTATATCTTGCACGTGTTGAGAAAAGGCAATCGCAAAGCATTGGAAGCACTGAAGAAGGGTAAAAGTTCATGGTTTGATCTTGAGGTGCTGCAGCATAGTTCTACATCCACATCACATACACCAAAAACACATTGTCTCCAGTTCTAACAGGTTTTAGATCTTGGATGTTATTAGCTGCTTTCTGCCTGTGATTGTGATGTAACTGGAGAAGTGCAAAGCAGAAATTGTTAGTAGTATTGAAGAGAAGCAAGGTTAAAAGTGCTGGGAAATATACTATCTTTTCTTAGATCCACTAATAGCTGGGGGAAAGACGACAGACCTTGAAACACAGAAGTCCTCCTTCAGCTGTGAAACTCTGAAATATCAGATTTGAAACTCGGGGTGGAAGGAGTCTCTCTGAGTATATTTTATGTCCATCATTGTGATCTTTGGAGAGAAAAACGAAAGAGTCTGTAGATCACATGGGAAAGTTAATAACGTAAGAGTAGGTGCATCAAAAATAAACTAACAAAATATACAAGATATAAACTACAAAAAACATGAGTAGTTTCTTGTTGGTTCTCAAATGGTTCCCCTTCAAAAATTATTGTGTTTCCCTTGGGCTGCAGTGTCTTCTTCAGATGGGAGAATGGAAGCAGTTCCAACGGGCAGTGAAGAAGTCAAGGTTATTGCAGAAAGTGCAACCAGGAATGAAGTTTAGGATTCTGACTGGAATATGGGGAATTCAGAAAGGAAACCAGTCTACAGGTGGTAGGAGGGGTGGAACAAGGTGTGATTACCATAGTTCTCAGGACAAAGGGAAAGAACAAGGAACTTCAGCTGCAGAAGCAGAGGTTAAGACATCAACAGTGATTCCCTAAGGATCAGGCCTCATTTAATACATCACGCTATTCCAAAAGCTGTTTTTGAATAAGAACTTTCAGAAAGAAAGGAAGGGCAATCGGTAGAAAAAGAAATAGAGCATCTTAAACTGCTGATATTTTTCTTAAGGTGTTGGAGCGTGTCCAGAGAAGGGCTACAAAGCTGGTGAGGGGCCTGGAGGACAAACCTTATGAAGAACGACTGAGGGAGCTGGGGTTGTTTAGCCTGGAAAAGAACAGGCTGAGGGGAGACCTTATCACCCTCTACAACTACCTGAAAGGAGGTTGTAGAGAGATGGGGGCTGACCTCTTCTCCCTGGTGACAAGTGATAGGATGAGAGGAAACGGGTTCAAGTTATGTCAGGGGAGGTTTAGATTAGATATTAGGAGACATTTTTTCACTGAAAGGGTTATTAAACATTGGAATAGGCTGCCCAGGGAGGTGGTGGATTCACCATCTCTGGAGGTGTTTAAAAAAAGGGTAGATGGGGCACTGAGGGACATGGTTTAGAAGTGGCTCTTGTCAGGGTAGGCTAAAGGTTGGACTCGATGATCTTAAAGGTCCCTTCCAACCTCAATAATTCTATGATTCTAAGATGTTCTGCTTTTTTTTTTGTAGGGTGATAAGTTACTTCATATAAAAATGGTAGTGCTTTTATGCCAGATCAAGTGGAAAAATGTGGTGGAGGATGGTTTGTTCACCAGTCATAGCACTTAAAAGTTAATAAAATTTTGATAATATTTTCTGGAAAACCAACACAGTCATTGATAGTTTAACTATTTGTTGAACATTTTGTGTCTGTGGATAACCACAGCCGTTCCCCCTGCAGTTGTTGCCAAACTGATCACATCTTAGTAGTATAAGTGTAGGAATAAAACTGCTTTTTGCTAGCAAAATCATGTTTTACTGCACATAATTGATGAAATGACTAAAAATACCCGTAGGATACTGTATTTCTGGTACTATTTTCATGTTTGTTTTTTTTCCATATGGAAAAAAGGCTTATGTGATTATGCTGTATATATCTGCTTGTTCATCCTCCTTGTTCAACTTTTGAACACAAATCTGACCCCGATACAGTAAGAATTATAAATTCCTAGAATCATCAAGAAAATACAGGCAACAAATAGAAGGGAAAGGCACCGTGAATCTTCTGGAGGGAACGACAGCAGATGCAGCTCACTTCCAGACATCAGAAAATCTGCATAGAAAATTGCTCTTGACAAAATCCATGGGAATCCAGAATTCACTGGTTCTACTGATGGCTTATTTTTGATTGCTCTAGTTGGTCCTTAGAATTTTGGGGGTTTTTAAGTGACTGACATTGTACAAAATTTAAGCAATAAATTTCAGTGGGGCACTCCCTTGGCAGGAGTCAAGCATGCGAAGCTGTACAGGAAGTTTTCTGTAGTCTCTATAAATACCCAGTCAGACAGTAATCTCTCTCTCTCTTCTTCAGATGTCTTCTGCATGCCTTGGATACATGCTCCTAATCAGCTTACGAGCTTTCCTCGACCTACGCTTCTTTACCTAACACTGAACTAACTATGGCTGTCCTCAAAGTAAAATTCACCAAAACTAAAAGGGACAAATTGGCTCAGATCTTATGGATCCTCAACTGGGTTTCTGTTGTGAGTGGGATCATTCTCTTCAGCCTTGGCCTCTTTCTAAAAATAGAGATCAAGAAGCGCAATGAAGTGATGGCAAAAGGGGACATTAACTCTGTCCCCAACATGCTGATCTCTGTAGGGGTCATAGCATGTATCATCAACTTTGTAGGTGGCAAAATCTGCTATGACTGCTCAGATGCCAACAAATTCTCTCGGTGGAAGCTAGTTATGCTTCCATACATCGTATGTACCTTCTGTTTTACCTTCTGCATCCTGGTGGGTGCTCTCATGTGCTATACCATGAGGAATGAGCTGGAAGAGTCTCTGTATCTGGGATTGAGGGATGCTATGAAGTTCTATAAGGACACGGACATACCTGGACGATGTTTCTTGAAGAAAACAGTGGATATGTTACAAATTGGATTCCGATGCTGTGGAAATAATGGCTTTAGAGACTGGTTTGAAATTCAGTGGGTGTCTCCTCGTTATCTGAATATGGCTTCCAAGGAAGTTCTGGAGTAAGTATTTACTAGTCATAAAAAAAAATTCCAGGAAAAAGCCTCACTCAAGAAGAATTTGTACTGAACAGAAATTAAGTCACAGTCATGTCAAGAGATCTTGAGATACATTGACATTAAAGAGAATATGGCAAAACTGCTTGTTCTCTGTCATGAGCCAAAAATTCTGGCAGTGTTTTTCCTCCTTATTAAAACAGCATCTTGTGGCTAGAAGGCTTCTCTCAAAGCTCATTCTAAATAATTCTTGTAAAGGGTCTAACTCAACAAGAGGTAACATTTCTTTGGTCATAGGCATGTTCACAAATACTCTCGTAGTAATCTTTAGTAAATAGCACTGGGAATAACACTTTGTCTAAACCATACACTCCCTCTAAAAACAAAAAGTACTGAAGTACTCAAGCCAAAAAGCATCCTTCTGTTTAATTATTCTGGGCTTCCAGAATACACCTCATAAGGCCAAGTAGATACTAATTTCTGCTGGACCTTTGTCTCCATCAAAAAACTGTAGAATGACCATGTTACTCACAAAATATGTGAGCTACATGTACAATCGAAGTTGCCTTTTGGTAACATTTTCAGGATGCAAAGCAAAGACATACTTTTCCTTTTTTAACATGTGAATTAGCTACCTCAAAATTTCAGTTCTATTGAGCTGATGATGGAAAGAAAAGAGGATTTAACTATCAATACATCGCACATTCAATCCTAAAAACTGAAAGATCTTTCTCCTTCAAGATATTAGACTTCACAAATCCAGGTTCAAATCTATATG
This sequence comes from Chroicocephalus ridibundus, assembly GCF_963924245.1. Lineage (NCBI taxonomy): Eukaryota > Metazoa > Chordata > Aves > Charadriiformes > Laridae > Chroicocephalus > Chroicocephalus ridibundus. Next base: position 43,706,133 of record NC_086287.1, on the reverse strand, counting down.
TTCACATGTGAGAAACTGCCAACACCATGTATACTGCCTAAAAAAAGAGGAGAAAACCAATTGAATATTTTTGTTTGTTTGTTGGTGCTTCACGTGATGTAGCAATTGTGAAGTTATATGCTCAAAAAGAAGAGTCTGATAATTCTTACAGACAATAGAAAAGGTAACAATAAAAAAAAATTAAAAGTAGACAATCCAATATGTAATAATTCTTCTAAAGCTGAAAAAAAGTCTTCACTGATGAGAGCCAAGTAGCTATATATGCACCTGGGAAATACAAACACAAAAAGCTTGACTGGCACTTGTCAAGCCTTTTGTTTGTTGAACTCAAAAATCAGTGACAATAAAGCCAGGTGAAGGGAGACCAAAGGTCTTATTTTCACAGAATTTGCAACTTTGAAACTGCCATTATAACAAAGTGTATATACAAAGCTGCAAATATAACAGAGAACAGGACTTAGGAGAATACGGACAAGAGGGTGCCAACGTGCGTAAGGGCAGTTGGCTGTGAAAATAAAGCAAGCTTTAGAACAAGCGTTCTTGGGAGAGAAGTTGGAAAGTAACAGTGGCACAAAGCAGACTGACCCAAGAGGTCTTTTAAATCCTGGTTCTACACTGAAAAGTGACATGACAAGAAAGATGGTCCACAGGAACTTCTTTAGTATCTTATTGTAAGGACAAAATTAAAATATACTGCTTTTTATTTATGTGAGACGTGCACAAACAGTAATGTTTTACCCAGGGTCTTAGCTAAACTCCATTTTCTTCCGCAGGGTCACCTGCGCTTTGCCATTATTTTGAAAATACACCGTCAGTTAATTTTTGCCGTATGTAGGCAGAAGATGCCAGTGAAATGTGTGTGAAGGGAGTAGTTACACTGCATAATTTCTTTTACTGTATATAAATTGGAGAATTCCATCTTGATTGCTAGAATCCAAGTTGCTGCTGTATAACCAAATTATACTGATTTCCAAAAATGTGGTAGTGAAACGTTTGATATGAAATTGTTGGAAGAAAGTTCCAGCTAGTAATGTTCAGAAAGGATGACGGAGGAACCAAATACCTATCTTGGTTTCATCTTTTACTGTATGTCAATTAGTACTTGGTAGATTAAGAGGCAAAGCAGTTGAGAACTGACATACTGTTAACTCACGTGTAACCTTCGTAAAACCGAACTTCTCAACTTCCTTCATAATCCTCTTGCCCCTCCTCTCTTCTGTATCTCCATTGCCAGCACCACAATGTGACAAGAAATGCAGAGAATCAATGGGAATGGTCGGAGAATGAGGCAGGTTACAGCAGTACAATCCTATTATTGCTTTGGTTGGGCAAAAATCGTCTTTTTATAGTCTCAAAAGCAACTTTTGCTTTACAATAACCACAACAACTTCAAATTGCAAAAAGAAATGGCAGTGAATGTCTCACTCCCTCAGCTCTGTTACTGGGGCCTTCCCTTCTAACAGCACCAAGATACATCGTTCTTTAATTTGCCACTAGTAGAGGAAACAGGGGGACAGAACCTAACTCTGGAAACTGCTATTGTGGGCAGTAGAAAGAAAATTCCTCTTTATAACATGTGGCAGGAAGAAAAAAAATTAACTAAACTGATGCTTGGGAACAAAAGAAAAGCTTAAGACCTAGTTTAAGAAACCATATTTTAACCATTTTAGATGCTGTACTATATTTGGGTCATGTCACTGAAATATACTCACACTAGAGCCTTCCATTTTGTACCTTTCTGGCTCCCTTCCTTGTTTCCTTCCCAGCGAATGGTTTTGCCTATGCCCGTTACGCTGCTCGCACACTTAAGTCTGGTTTCACTGGTTTCTGTGGCTTCTTTTGCATTGGTTTCATTCTGTTGCCATTACCTGGAACATGATGGCCACAAAGTGAAGAGCTAGACTTTAAAACAGAGAGGAATTCAGGCCTAACCCAATCCTAGGTGGGAAATGGCAGACGAGCTTCCTGACTTACTTGGAAAGATCTTTGAGGAAGGTATTTTTGACTGACTACTAAATAAAACAAAACAGACCGCCACTATCCCCCCAAAAAAATAAGGGGGGAAAAAAATAAAGGAAGGAGGTTGTATTTAGCAGGCCCACAGCAATAAAATGAGGGCAATTATTCTGCCATCCCAGCACAGCCACAAATACTGAGCTTCCTAGCAGCTTGTTTCTTTTGAAGGATACCTTGAGTCCCCAAAAGCCTGAAGAACACTGGACTGCAGAGTTTCTGCTTCTTCTTTTCACCTGCTGAGCTTCTTATGATGACTTCACTTTAATTTAGATCATCTGTAATGGAACAGGAAAATATGATTTGTAAACGTTAATAAATGAGGATAAGTTTTGGAAAATATTATAAATTTTACTATTAGAAAATGGTGAAAGCTGGATATCTAAGAGAAAGTTGTCTTTCCTGTATTCTGGCTCCCTAACAAAGGCTGAAGGGCATGAACTTCATTGAAACAGGCCATGGTTCTCACCTGCGGAGCTGCCTCAGGAAATAAGCATGAAAATAGATACATGCTTTAGAGGCTACTTCCCCAAAGTGTGAGAGCATCTTTTAATGTCTTATATACTCTCCAGTTTCTGGAAAATCTATTTCTCTGAAGAGCCGGCTTGGAAACAGAAGCCCTTACAAGGACACGCTAGCTGGAGAGCAGATAAGAGAAGGAAAATGGATGTCAAGGACTCATTTAACTGTTCCAGAAACTCTCAATTAATCTGAGACCGTGTTCTCTTTCCATCCTATGATTTTTTTTTTCTCCCTCCTATTTCTTTATCTTCCTTCTTTTCCCACTTGTTTTTCTCCTGATCTTATAGGGAAGGGAAAGGAATAATTTTTATCAATAACTACAACCAGTTTCAAAAGTTAGAAAAAGTATAGATAAAAGAATGATAGAATCATGTAGGCTGTAAGGGACCTTTGAGATCATTGAGTCCAACCATTCCCCTAGCACTGCCAAAACCACCACTAAACCATGTCCCTGAGCACCATGTCTACCCATCTTTTAAGTACCTCCACGGATGGTGACTCAACCACTTCCCTGGGCAGCTTGTTCCAACATTTGATAACCCTTTTGGTGAAGAAATTTTTCCTAAGATCCAGTCTAAACCTCCCCTGGTGGAACTTGAGGCTGTTTCCTCTTGTCCTATCACCTGTTACTTGGGAGAAGAGACTGACCCCCACCTCACTACAGCCTCCTTTCAGGTAGTTGTAGGGAGCGATAAGGTCTCCCCTCAGCCTCCTTTTCTCCAGGCTAAACAACCCCAGCTCCCTCAGCCACTCCTCATAAGACTTATTCCCTAGACCTTTCTAGAAGTAGAAGCTCCCTTCTGAATTAGTCTCAAAACATGTGCTGAATCACCATTGCACGTGGGTCTAGTGATGAAATGTCAGTAGACAATTTCCAGTGGTTCCTGGGCATGCAAAGTTGTTCTTGTATTAGGTTCTCTCTTAATGAATGCTTGTGTTGAAAAATCAATACAAAAGGAGAGAAACAGGATTTCCGGGGTCATAACTTCCATTAGAGTTCCACCAAGATAAATAAGTTCAGTAATTGTCTGTAGCATTTTCAGTGCAGATACCTGAAAAGGCAACATCTCCGTGAACACTGAATCCACGTCTTGCACACACAGTACCAAGAACCACGTGAGATACTGTGCTGATACCACACTTAAGAAATACAGCAAATAAAAAATTTAGTTTTCCTGCAGTAAGCAACTTTTCCAGTTGGAAATATATTCCCATTTTCCTTTTGTTCCTTTGGAGAGGCCTACATGGCAGCAGACTTGCATTATGCCCTTTTATAAAAATCACAGACACTACACTGCTGCCACCAGATTCATAATGCCCAAACTTTCTGTCCTGTTTGCAGCCGTCTAAAGAGCAACGTTGACGGGAAGTTCTTGGTGGATGGAGTACCCTTCAGCTGCTGCAACCCAAGCTCCCCACGGCCCTGCATCCAGTACCAGCTGACAAACAACAGCGCTCACTACAACTACGATTTTCTGACAGAGGAGCTCAATATCTGGGTGAAGGGGTGCAGAGAGGCCCTGCTGGATCACTACACGGCTATTATGAGATCCATTGGCATTACGGCATTGCTTATTTGGTTGTTTGAGGTACGTCTCATAAAAGTGGTCTGTGTCAGATTAATGAGAGACTTCCTGCTCTCTAGGATGGGAAACAGCTATGGTATAACATTCAAAAAGTGCCTCAGTATCTAATATAAAGTCTATACTTGAGCCTCTATCGTAGGCTGTCCTTAATTTTAATGCAATTACGTGTAGGACACATATGGCTTACATATGAATGATTAAAATCCTTGGAGGAAATACCAATTTAATCAAGGTCAGTGGAAAAAAATCCACATAAATTAACAGACTACAATTTAAATATTTTTTTTCACAGTAACTGATGGTTCCATTAATTCATCACCGATTCTACATCACTCAGTTGTAGTCCCTGAGGCTGCAGCGTTCCCAAGTAATACTAGGTATTCATGTGCTAATAACACGCAAGTGTGAACACTACCTGAAGAATGAAGAGAGACTCAATCAATCTCTCCCTGGTATTTTTCTTTCTAAAAAATAATGTAATTATTTGGGATAGTGGTCAGATATATTCCTGGGATAAAGAATTTGTCTGCTTTACCCGATATTAATTAGTAGGCCTGTAAATACACAAGTCAGAAAGCTGACTTAGGGGTAGGACTGAGGCTGTAATTTGAACTCTCTGTTTAACTATTAACTGTTTCTTACAGCTCTCCGTACTTATTGGTGTCCGGTACCTACAAACAGCAATGAAGAATGTCCTTCTGTTAGGAGATTTGGAGCGTGAATCAGATGGTTGGTTACTAGAAAACAGCTTTGTGGAAACTGCCAAATACAACATCAATATCATTAAGAACCTTGGCAAAGCCAATCAGATCTCCACTGTCTCAGGCATGAATGACCCCAACATTGATGTTCAAAGCACAAACTGTGGCAAAACCAATGTTACAACAAAATCGATCCCAGCGGCTAGCTAGGTAAGTCTTCAAAGAAGTGACATCACAAGTGGAGGTTTGACATATTACAGTCACCAGATTTTTCACTGGTGGGGGGAAAAAAAAAAAAAAAGATAGTAAAACTCACAAGACAATTGAACAAACCACGGACTGGTGACAGCTCCAAAAATGCTGGTATTCCATTGGCTGGGCATATTTTTACACATTCTTGTGAAATTTCTGATTTTCAACACTGCACAAAACAAACTTTTGGAATTTTCCCCACTTTCTCTCCCTTGCTTACGTATTTCTGTCATGGTCTGAATACATCAGAATAATCATTGTGCATGAGCAAATGTTCCAGACAGGGTGGGTCTACATCTGCTGACATTCAGATTGGTCTACTACATACCAACAGAGTTTGTCATTACATCTATAGAAATCCCAGCAGCAGGGAAATCCCCAAAGGAAATCCCACTGGATAAAAAGATTCTTTAAGAAAAAAAAAAAAAGACAAAATCTTTGAAATGAAAACTGTTAGTCCAAGTTAGGATAGAGGAAATTTTAGCTCAATTATACATACATTCCAGCTCTTCTAACGGAACCTACTAGCTAGGTGAAATTGAGTTGAAGACAATGAAAGTTAGCATAATGTATTTCACTTTTTTTTCCCCCCCAAAATAGTCTGAAGTATCTCTTAATTTCCTCCCACCCCCATAATTCAGAGAAAGACAGCTGCCCAAACTCCCTGAAAGCCAATCGGCACTGCTGGAAGGAGTTCTCTGCTCAAGAAAACTAATTGATAGCTCATGCCAGGATATTTGAAATTCCAAGTAGCCCGTGAAAGCACAAGTTTAAAAACAAGCAGATACTTCCCACAAAACAAATATTGATGATCCTAGGTGCTTAAAAGCTCCTAATTTCAAAAGTACTTACCTAGATCCAGGGGATGGAAGATAAGGGATTATTTGGAAGCAATAAAGGCAAAGATAGACTGACAGATCTCCCATCGTGTTACTGGTACAGCGCTCAGGAACTTTGGTAACGCATGGAGTAAAAGCCTTCTACACCGAAGACACTTGTAGTTACAGGCTGCCCTAATAGCATTAATAGTAAGCAGGAAAAACATACCGATACAGAATAGAAGACAAAAGGCCAAATATTTTACTTGTTGAAGTTGTGAGTACTACGTTGTTTGAATATAACTTTGGACAGCTTGTGCATTCTTCGTGTATAATCAAGTAAGAGAAGTTATATCACTGGAATATTCAAAGCAGAACTATTCCTGCTTTTGAAGTTGCATGAAGGTAACAGTACAAATTCAAAATTCCTTTACTTGTCTAAATAATGTTGTTTTCTATAACACTAGAATACGCAAGAATTATTCTGTAAGAATATATTGTAAATAAAGTGTGTGATGTAAAAGTCTACACTGTAATTCAAGCTGGCTATATACATTATCATAATTTCAAATGCAATTGCTTCACTGCTTAAAATTTTAGGCCTATACTTAAGTATGTTAAAAATAGAAATGGACAGATGGGGTCTGTCTACAATAGTAGCTTGTAGCAGATGTTTTGCAAAAGGCATGTAAGAGGCAAGACCATTAAAAAATAGTTCTTTCCCTGACAAAGCCTCCTAACTTTCAGGAAACTGCAGTTTGGGACTTGGTATGACAAAGAGCGTATTTGTATCACTGTGTTTTAATAAATCTCAGTAGACTTCTTTTTTTTTTTTCCCTATGAATTTGCAGGTTTTTTAAAACCCATTCATATTTTTGATATCCAAAACAGTTATGACAATGAGCTTCAGATTTTAATTTGTCACAATTCAATTCCACATTGTTTGAAAAACTGCTTCTCTTTGCTTATTGACTCCCTGACAGCTTAATTGGGTATCCCCTAATTCTTTCTGTAAAATGTAGCAGATGATCATTCCTTATTTATTCCCTCCATGTCATTCCCGATTTTACAATCCTCCGTTATAATCTCTCTTGGTCCTGTCTTTCCAAGTCGAAGAAGTGGCTATTTAACTCTTTCTTCTATGGAAGCTGTTTCACACCTTTGATAATTTTCATCACTCTTCTCCATTTATTATTTTTAAATGAAAACACCGTATAGAGCTGAAGACATCATGAACTAAATAGCTCTTTTCTTTTCCTAAGAATTCCTATCATTGCTTGCACTTTTGACTGTTCCTGAGCATAGAGATAACATTTTCACAAAATTATCCATAAAAATACCAAGAAAATCTCTGATATGAATATAGCTGGGGGTGCTGGTCGACAGCAGGTTCAATAGGAGTCAGCAGTGTTGCCCTGGCAGCCAAGAGGGCAAACTGCATCCTGGGGTGCATCAAACACAGTATAACCAGCTGGCCAAAAGCGGTGACTATCCTGCTGTATTCAGCCTTGATGCAGCCTCACCTTCACCACAGTGTGCTGTTCTGGGCCCCACAATTTAAGAAGGATGTGAAGGTCCTCAAATGTATCCAGAGAAAGGCAACAAAGACGGTGAAAGGGCTGGAAGGAGTGTCCTATGAGGAGCAGCTAAGGACCTTGGGCTTGTCTAGTCTGGGGAAAAGAAGGCTGAGGGATGACCCCACTGCTCTCTACAGCTCCCTGAGGAGGGGAAGTGGAGAGGGAGGTGCTGAGCTCTTCTCCCTGTTATCCAGTGACAGGATGCATGGGAATGGTTCAAAGCTGTGGCAGGGGAGGTTCAGACTGGACATTAGGAAGCATTTCTTTACCAAGAGGGTGGTCAAACACCGGAACAGGCTTCCTAGAGAGGTGATCGATGCCCCAAGCCTGGCAGTGTTTAAGAGGCATTTGGATAATGCCCTTAATATAACGTGCTTTAACTGGGTCAGCCCTGAATTGGTCCAGCACTTGGACTAGATGTTCATTGTAGGTCCTTTCCAACTGCAATTGTCCATTCTGTTCTATTGCAAGATGTTAGTTTTTGCATAGCTGCATTAATTTTCATTTATCAAACTGAATCTTCTGTTATTATCCAGTCACTACCCTGAAAACATTCAAAATAAGCTTTTTTTACTGAAAATATTTGTATCATTGGCAGAATTTGCCACTTTATAATTCCCTTTTTGAGATCACTTCTGAAAACACTGAAAAAGACCATGTATATTTCTGTGGATCTCAGTTGTTAAGCTTCTTCCATTGTGAAAACATACTGTTTATTCTCTCTTTGTTGCTGAACGAGATCTTCCTTATTATCTCTTTTTATCTGTGAGTTAGTTGGAGGACACTATTCAAAGTTTTTTGAAATCTACATTATTATTGACTGGCTCAACATCCTCATCATATTCATTAGCTCTTCCCTTTGCACTGCATTTACCTATGTGTCTACTTATGTTCTTCATTTCAATCACTTTGTCCAGCGTGGAATTAAACTTAATTGGTACATAATTCATTCAGTCATTTCTCAGAGCCAAAAATATTACTTCTGCATCGCAGTCTGTTGTCATGTTGTTGTTGCAGCACGCTGAGCACAACACTGTCCTGAGCCTTACCAGCAGCGCTAAAATTAGCTGACACATACTGGAAAAAAACAGAACACAAAGTTGTAGTACCTTGAGAGATCAAGGAGAAAGTCATGTTAATCAGACCTTGTAACAGAATATGATTTTTTAAAAATGCATTATTTTTTTTTCAGATGAGTATACAAAGTGCCACATGCATCCGTCAATAGCAGTCAGTTCCTCAACACAATTTTAACCCATATATATTTGGAAAAACAGTTCTAGATTGCTCAATAACCAAAAGGTGTAAGTTAATCAGAAATAACTCTGAGAAAAAACGAAATTATTTCTGTGGACTTGTTTCATTCGGAAAAATTGAATCAAGAAGACTAAGAGTATGCAAATTTTAAAAAATAAAATACTTTTAAAAATAAAAAAGAAAAGTGAGGAATGGTTCAGCGTGATGAAAATGGTTGTAAAACAGAAAATAAGAGCTTTTAAAAAAAAAAAAAAGAAAGAAAGGAAGGAAAGCTTACTCTGTAATTTAAGAAGTATTTCCTAATGGCAAAACACATTTAACTGTAGAAGCAGACGACACCTGATATTTTGCACCATTTAAAAAAATCTCTCTAGGTCATCTATTTAGCTTGCAGAATTATAAGAGCTGTGAGCGTACTCTTGATAACTCTCTAGTTGAGGTCCCTGTATGATGGATCTATCAAGACTCTGCTCTGCAAAATAGATTTGGAAGGAAGAGTGAAGTAAAATGATCATCCAGCTTGAGGACCTCTTAAAGACACAGGAATTTCATGCGGTAGTTGCTGTAACACATTAGCACGAAGAGCAGAGGTATGACTGCCCGGCTACACGTCTTCCCTGCCCCCCCCCCCCCCCCGCCCCAGCTCATTTACTTTCATAGGAAGAGAACACATTTTACCATGAAAGACTAGTTAATATTTGGCAAGTTAACCTTTGTCTCTCAGCCAACAGCCAAAAAGCGCAGCAGTGGCTAGTGATATGATCACTTGTGAAATTCACTGAGTATCAGCATACATTTTACAGTTGTTGTCTTGATTATTACCGCTAATTACTTAGTCATTAGATTTTTCATCTCTACCCTGTCTAGGCATTCAGAGTCCCCATCGGAATAGGTGTATTACAAAAAGATGACAGCTTATTTCCCAGTAATCAGGATAAATGCTTTCTTTGCTTTGTATGTATTAGTTTCCTCAGACAGTGGAAGTGCACCCTACATATCTCACTTGCGTTACAGCACCTGTCACAATACTTTGAGTTTCCTGAAGTATTTAACATTACAGCCACCAGGTCAAGAAAACAAACTCAGGTAACAGCACAGACTCCATCTTTAATTCTCTGTAATTTATAAAGACAAAGATGGCATTAGCAAGCCAAGCCTTTAAGCCGGAGCATCTGCTCAGATACAGAAATAAATACGATTTAGGGGACACTTCTTATCCTATTTGTTATTAATGCGTAATCCAGTCAGAATTAATAACAATACATTTGTGCAACAGCAACTTCCAGAGTAAGAAACTCACCTATGCATACAACAATCTTCCTTATAAGAAGTTCTTCATAAAAAAACCTGAAACCTTTTAATATTCAGTTTCTGGTGAAGTCACTATGACAGTTCCTGTAGAAACTGCAATTATGATGCTCTTCCTTTTAAAGCTTTCTGATTACCACTGAAAACAGTTGCTCTACATTGATCATAAAGAAAAAATAATTAATAAGAAATATACAAATACAGCACATTTAGAGTTTCATTTATATTAAAAAATGAAAGCAGTACATTTCCTTAGAAGCTGGAAACCTCCCATCTGCAAGGTGATTTTTTTTTTTTTTAACTGCATACAATCATACAGTTCTCTACAACACAAGGTCTATGATATTTAACATCTTACAAATCATTTGTTACACATGTGCTTTGTATCAGTTTCCCAGTATGGGAGCACTTTAGGCTCTGTATACGGTACTCTGTAGTTTAGCAAAGAACCATAAGGTGCAAAGCGCACAGAACACAGGTGGAGTCCTTATTTATGAGGAGACCATCATTTAAATGGATGATCTTCTCCGGTTCCTCTATGTCAACTAACTGAGGCAGACCGCTTGGAGTATGTCCAGGGAATTGCTCAATGAAGTTCTGTATAAGTCTGAATTGGGAAAATAAATATTCCTAGATCATCTGCAGTATCATGTGATCGAGATACATTCGTTTTGCCACTTTTAATAAAGGCATGATTCACAGAAAGAAAAACGGGATGAAAGAAGGTCAAAGGCTTTTTAGCATCTAGAGTGGATTATTCCTCAGGTGCCATGGTACATTCAGGATAACCTTCAAGCAGAAACTCTGGTACATTGGGATGAACGACCTCTCTCCAAGCACTAGACTGTATCTCAATACTTGCACCCAAAGAGGCTAATGTTATATTTCAGGCACTATTAAGAAGAAGGAGATAAGAGGTTCTGCAGTCTGCTGCAGAAGACTAAGCACAGATCTTCACAAATACAGCAAGGACTTGAAAGGATTATGAAATCCACAGTCCCCATTGCCTGCCTCACAACATTTCATTGAGGCTCATTCAACTCAAGCATGAAGCCAGGAAGCCTCCTAAAATTAAGTCTGATGGATTCCAAGTTGTTTGACAACCTGTAATTAAACGGCACAAAATAGACTCTTTTTTTCACACTAATTTCATCAACTCAAGTCACACAGAAATAAAGAAGAAAACTCAGGTCCAGTTTTAATATTTTATGTTTAACTTTATACTCAGTCTCCTCTTACCATTACACGAAATAACGTAGATAATCCCTTTGAATTTCAGCTTGCTCTCCTTCAGCACACGTTTCCTTTACACAGCTTCTCTTTCATGTACACTTTCAACCACAGTGAATCTAAGCTTAGAGAAACGTAGCTAGGATTAGAAATAACTAGATTCGAGAGACTTGTAAAGGAGTGGATTTTCATTATTATCCATTTGTTTTCTGTATCAAACCCCAAATTTAACCTACCTGCAAAACATAGATAAAAGACAAATAAAAGAGATCATGCCACAGAAATTAAACAACTTTCATTTTTTAAGCAAGTATCTTTGAAGATCTTGTCAAGTAATAGGTTAAAAGAATCTAAGTAACAAGCTTAAATCTTGTATCACGAATCTGACTGGTTTACAATGGAGATTATTCAAGGATATTGTCTAGTAAATAAAGTGGATTTCAACCACAAAGCAAAGCATACGATGGCCAAAATCCTCCTTTATATAATTTTGTACGTTTGTACATTGCACCTTGAGATTCTTACTAAGCAAGAAATGGTGCTGTGGCTTCTTTCCTTTTTTTTTTTCCTCCCCCCTCCCCCTAATGAATGGGCTGCTTGTTCTCATGACCGTCAAAACATTTTTGCTAGTAGACTTTATCTACCCTTACCTTTTAAGGAACTGGTTCTTAAGAAACATTTGCTTTACTAAGAATAAGCATAGAGAGCATTAACACCCAAACTCTGTAAGCTGAACGGTGCCCAAAGCTACAAAGAAGCAGCACGAAAGCGATGACAGCCAGCAGCTTGTAACATCAAAGGGGGCAAGAAGTATTGGCCGTTTCTATGGACGAGATTTCTTGGCTGTTTGCTTAGCTCTGTAATAAAGCACTTTTTAAAAAAACAAAATAAAACAGAAGTCACACATCACGTTAGACCACCACCACAAAAACTTTGCCTTTCTAGAGAGTCTAGAAGTATCTGACTTAACAGTACATCCAGTTCTTTAGGAAGTTACAAAACCAGCATCGCTCAACTAATCAGTTCAAGGACATCTAAATATTAAGTTCTGTACTTAAGACTTCTTTTGCAAATTGAGGTAGACATTGCTGGAATTTGCATCTGTGAAATACTAGGACAAATTTCAAATGGAGTATTTCTTTAAATAAGAAAAAGCGTGCCACCACTGCTAACTGGTACAAGGACAACACAGACTACAGGGAAAACTGGTATTGTTTACCAACCATTTACTAACTCTTCCATACCGACAGATGCTACTATAATACTCTTGTAAAATGAACTGTGAAGTGTCAAAGCACCTCCAAATAAAAATTGAATAATCTATGAGAAGTTACTTTATTTCCTTTTTTTAAATATACATATACAAGATATTTTATTTCAAAAGCACAAGAACATTATACAAGTTTCAAATTTACATTTTTGCAATTAAAGATACCAATATGTGCATTATCAAAGAACTTCTTCTGTCAGCTTGGATGGAACAGAAATCAGTGGCATAAGCGTCTTGCGATCACTAAATACAGATTATACTCACAGTGAACAAAACTGCATAGTAATTTATGAAATGAAAGATGACGACGCTAGTCAGCGAACGACATGGGAGCCCATTTGCTAAATTAGTATGTGCAAATGTACAGAAAGATGCAACTTCTCTCTCCCACTTCTTCAGCTACAAAGAGATTTCTAGAGCTTTAAACATGAGCTCACCTGCTCAGACCAGCTCCTGTCGTTATATACTACAATTCAGACAGAAAACAAAAGTGATCTCACTGCATATTTGGTAACGGAATTTTTGTATAAGTGAAGTGCAAGGTAACTGAAAGTTTTTGATAAATGAATAGGTAAATATCAGAGGGAAACAGTAAGTGAATACAGTCTTGGTATCAATGAGCCATACATTTGCTAGTCTTAATCCAATATTTTTGTTGCTGAGTAGTGTTTTGATGACCTTAGAAATCGCCAGTGCATGCAAGTTTTCATGACAACTGTTCTTCTAAATTCAGTGTGCATTTCAAATACATTTTAGAGAAGACTAACAGAATTAATGTTTGTCCTTAAGGAGTTTCATATTCAGGTTTAAAATCTGAAAGAATCAAAATAAGGAGAATGATCTTAATTGCAAGAAACACAATACCTGAAAAATATACCAAAGCCAACTATTTATATCACCAGGGAAGGATTATACCAAAAGTTATAAAAAAGTATTTGAAATCAGAACAATATTTGAGTTCATTGGTATTCCATTTTTAGATGAGTTACGGTGCTGTTCAGTGCACTCATGCGTACTCTAAAAACTTTTAAAAACTAGAAGAACGATATTTACCGCTAAATCATTATTTGTGATTCTACTATCTCTCATACAATCAGCAGCAAAAAAAATCAACAAAAAGAAATCATACAAAACATGCTCTCAGACCTAAATTTGGAAACCTCCCCTTGCAAGCCTTATTAAAATGACACAAAAGAATCCAAATAGCAAAGGGGCGGGGAAATTTAGAGCACTGACAACTTTCACAGAGAAATGGAATTTCCTGGGAAAGCATTTTTACACATCACATTAAAATTTCTCATGTAAATTATGGTTGAAATTCAGAAAACAGAACAACAACAAACATTTAGAACTGAAGCCCAATCATGTATCATTGAGAGAGAGTTCAATCACAACGTGCTATTAACTACTGGAGGATAAAGAGACAGACTTAGCCACCCTTTTTTCTCTTTTCTGCTCTAACTGGCACTGAACCACTGAACATGGCCCCCGAAACACACAATTTCATTTACATGGGCAGGGCTCCAAACAATAGTGACAGAGGATGAAGAGTGGAAAATCCCTCAAATATGGGCGAACTTATTTCTGATTCTAAAACTTGCTGCTTTGGGGCCTTAGTTTTAGTCCAGTGATAGCTTTGAAGGTCTTTGACTTTACTGAAGTCTCTGGCTCTTGTATAACTTGCAGAGCTACACTACAACTACCTAACAGTATTTTTGCATTTGGTTCTCGGGGAAAATGTCAGAAGAAAAACTGTAAGAGAAGTAAAACTAACCACAACCTAGCCAAATGATGTAGCCCTAGACCTCTTAGGATATACAACATTAATAGAGGACAAATTCATTAGATAAAGTGCAGTTCTGGCAATGCAAAAAGCACAGACTTCATTTTTTGATGCAACAAGCAAGATGGTAATTCCCCCATGCACTTTCTATCCCACACTTCTCTTTTAAAGAGCTCATTAATGAAAACTCTTCGTTAAATCCCAGGATATAGCTGAATGCAGGCTTTTCATTACAACTTAATGCTTGCTGTACCTGTTGCTACAGGCCTGGCACCACTTCCACTCCAATATTATGCCACATATCTTGACCGATTTTAAAGGTTCACTAAGCTTGGGAAAAGAACCCAGGAAGAAAGTAAAGGAGGCTTTTCCACAGCAACTCCATTTAGGTATATTCTCAAGGCATGGAAGAGACAGAAACGTGGTATGTGCCCTGAAGCACAGTATTTGGGAAGCTTTCCTCATCAGAACAGGTGAAGCAATTACAACTTCTCAAAAAAGTGGAAGTATTTCTGGACCTGAATGTTCAGTAAAATTATATAATGTGGTTTTCCTCTCTTTTTTTGGGGGGGGGGGGGGGGGGGGGGGGGGAAGAGCAAAACATAAGACATGAGATTCTGTTTCAATGTGTCAGTAATACATCCAACCTAGAGAATCCATCAATTGTATCTGAACTACAGAATCTACTTGAAAGTAGATTATTTACTGCCACCTTTCTTTCCTTTTCCAAAGCACTGCCAAAGGTAAGAGTTTTCACTAAAAAAAAAAATAATCAAGAGCCTCAGAGCAGTTGCCAGTTGAATCCAAAGAAGATCTGATTTGTTTCTTGGCTCCTGGCAATCTCCTCTATGATGCAATGTTGCTGCCATAGCAGATGGAGCTTCCGGTAACGCTCACGACATAAGTGCAGGGGATTGCCTCTTCTTCATAGAGAGAAAAAAGGAGAATATCCAAATAAGCATAACAGAATAGCAACGACAAGCTGTTCCATTAATAGTCTAGCGTTAACACTTTTAATGACAACCAGAAAATATTAAATACTTGTACGAACACCAATTCCAACAAGTCTGGAAATGAAAAAAACCTCTACATCCGACAAGCAATGACTGCCATTTCAGCAATGGCAATTGTGCATTTCTGATGAAAAGCATACAAATTATTCTTGAGAAAAGTAAGAAAGTTTAACAGTACCAAAAAAGCGTATTTTTCCATTATGAATGACCAATTCACGACTGGAAACTGACATCATGAATTTGAAATTAAACAAGTTCACCAGGCCAAGAGACATATTACAGTGCTGTACGTGCTAGCAGGAAGAACATGTTGTCTAAGGGGGATAAGAAAGAAAAAGGTACCAAAATAGAAATTTAGAAAGAAATTAAGTCAAACATTTACTTACTTCAGACCTGGGTCTGTTTCTCCATATTCATCCAAGTAGGGAGCAGGATACAAGCAGCCCCTGGTTTTACCTTCGATGAGGACAACTTTGCATTCCCTGATTCTTAAGGAAAAAATAGCTGCATTTAAAATACAAGACAACTCCCAGCAGGTTCTTAACTTTTTGGTGAGCAATATTTTAGGTAAAAGCAATGTTTCTTCATCGCAGACAAGAGGAATCAAGTGCTTTGACAGCATTGTGAATTTTGACCTTCAAATATTTCCCTTTACCTTTTTAACACATCGAATTCTGGCTAGTTACTTACTTGAGAAACATACAGACTCCAGCTCCACATTGAAGAGCATGAGAAGTACAGGCTCCCAGCTCCTCCCCATTCACCAGTTCCTGACAACAAGTATTCTGGGAACACAACATAGCCCCACAGAATAAACACAATACTGGATGTTTTTGCTCATCATCAGAAGACCGCGGGCATCTGAAAGAAGTGTAACCAGAACCTTACTGCAGGAATTAAAACTTCAACAGAAATGTTAACTATGCATAATGTTCCAACAACAACAAAAAAAACAACCAAAACCCCCAACCCACAAACAAACAAAGTCTGAAGACACACTACGTCATAATGATATTTCACATATCTGTCTCCTTTGGCAATGTTTTTACATTGCTTGAAATATTTTATCTGCAAGATAACTGCTTTGAGCAGGAGGTTGGAGTAGATGATCTGCTGATGTCCCATCTAACCTGAATTATCCTATGATTCACTCTTCCTGGCATAAAATAGCGCCAACCTTCTGGGCTTCTTGTGTCCAGTGCAAAAATAATTTTCAGACTTATGGCCAAACCAAAGGCACATTGCACTGGTGAAAAATGACCAGCAGATCAAGCTACAATAATTTTATATGCTGTCTTATCAAACATGAGTGACTTCATTTAGTAAGCTGTTGTGTTTCAGATTTAAAATGAACATGTGCTAGTATTGTCCAGTATCACCATAAGGGTGCCTTCACTTCTGCAACATAATTTCTGTACACAGTTTTAACACCAGTTACAGTAACTGCAACAATAGAAGTGCCTAAAAGTGACAAAGCAAATAGGAAGACAAGTAAATACACCACATCTTACCTAAACTGAGAGGCTTGGTTCAGAAGGCAGCTATAGTCTTCAGGAAGCTCTATTAAACTATTTCTTTTCCTAGGATACCTGGGTAAGTGAAGAAGAACTCTTATGAGAAGAATAAAGATGGCAGCAAAGAACAGAACGGATAGCCATAAATTCCTGCTAAGCTTTCAGTCCTTCCTGCAGACTTCTGCAGTTCGAGAGCAATTCTTCAGGCCTAGATGCCCGAGTGAGAGGCTCCACATGGGAGCTTCAGCATTGCTATATTCCAGAAAAGTTGATGAAATTAAATCTCATGTGTAAGCTACACGTATGAAGACATTTCATATTTCAGTTAGCTTTTGGTTTTTTTCCTAGACTAAGCTGGATAACTTGTCTAACAATGTTGTACATTCTCAGTGAAGAGTCACTACATGAGGAATTATACACAGCCATTTAAAGAGAAACGTACTTTTGGTAGTAGAGTGGGAGGAAGAAAATACAAGCACTCTAACTTCCCCACAACAAGCACTTCATTCTTTCAACAGTTTTAACAGAAAAACAGAAGAAAAAACAGCAGTAACAACAAAACCAAACTTACCTTACTGCAATGCTTTTCCCCTTCAAGCAACTTAACACCACCGGGTCAGCACACCACCTATTTCAAACAAACATTTGCAGATGACAGTGTTTGATAACAACATACCTTCAGGATCACTAAACTAAACTAATAAGCAAACACAGAGCACAGATCAAGCATTGATAGTTCTAGCTAAAACTTCACAAGGAGAAACAGCTATCCTTTACAGTTTTGCTTCAGGAAAAGAATTTAAGTTTGTATACACAAGAAAAACCTATGTGAAAAACGCTGACGCTTAAAATTATCAACACGCACACAGAGTTAACACAGAGTTCAAAAATGAAGCAGTCTTCAGAAATACTCAAGTTCTTGAAGTGGGCTACAGTACACAGCTCCTTTTGGAATATATCTGCTGAAAGCCACAGTGCAAGAAAATATCATACAATCTACTAGGAAAATATTTATTGCTTTATTTAATAACCGTTACCCAATGGTTATTTTACAATGCTGTATTGCATGTGGTGTGCGTGCTTAGAATGGCCAAACCTGTCTACTAAAAGAATGGTAGATATCGGCAAGTTATTAAACAGAGGAACTGGTGCATCTAAGATACCTTTTCAGTTATTTCTACAAAAAGGAAGAGAAGGGAGACAGAACTGTAGCAGATGGTCAGTCTAGTAAGCCTCATTTAACACATTTCTCAATCACTAAATTTAGTCTTATGAAATGAGATTCTTTCAAAAAACATATGGGAATGTGCATGATGATCTGACAACTGTTACTATTGCATTAAATATGTAGCCTCCTACTTGAAACCTGTTTTTGACTGGGAGCACCACAGTGGATTTGTTAGCCCTGCCTCTAGGGATCATCTTCTAATGTTCAAAAGCATCTATCCCCGGTGTTCTCTTATAAGCACCATTACGTGCAAACATGTAGGAACATATAAGACAAACTTATTTAATAATTTACTTGTGAAAATGCTATTAATTTATAAGTAATTACATATACTAAAAATACAATTAATTATAGTAAAATTGCATGTAGGGAATTTTTTAGGTCAGCTATATGGACTATAAGTTGGAGTCAACAGCTCAAAATGTCCCTAAACTGAAGGACTCTAGACAACAAAACAGAACAGAGGTTTAAAAAAAAAAAAAAAAAAACAAACCAAACCAAAACACAACAGAAAAAGCTAGTGTGAGCCAGAGAATTCCGCCAAGAACCAGTAACAATAATTAATGCAACTAAGTGCACAAACGGTCACATTAAATACATGGGACAGTCTCCAACACAAATATCAGAATTATTCTCAGAGTTGGGGGGGGAGTGGTGTCTGTTTATTTTAACTTGTGTTTTTGAATGGAGAATTTTACCAATTATTTCTTTACTGCTAGATTGCAATGTACATAATATTCAAATTGTACCTTTCAACCATTAAGCTAACTTCGACATTCATCAGTATTTTGGAAATCCAGAGAACAGTACAAAGCCTACGTAAGTTTTCCATATTCTCATTTTATAGCTCGTGTAATCAGCACTTCTGCTGTAGACAGGTTAAAAATAGGCCAATGAACAGTAAGTGGCATACCATGCAAGCAAAGGTTTATGATAACTTCTTTCTGCATGGAATGATTGAATGATGCATGTCCCTTAAGCTATAATTGTTTAATATTTGAATTACCATAAAACATAGAATGTTTATGTTTTTGAAGTGTTTTAAGAGATTCAGTATACCTGTGCACATCAAACAAATGTTTAGGACCCTAGCATGAGTTTGAACTCAATCATTTGTTAACAAATTTGATCTGGAATTCCCATAGGGCCATTACAACAGAAAAATGTGGCCTGTCCAGTCCCAATTAATACCTTTGAAGCAGTGGATTTACTGTGTCCCAATATTCTTGGAAGAGCAAGAACAAATTGGTAGGCAGAGAGAGGTAACTGCAAAGTGCCTTGAATTGCCCTTCTTCAGAAACTGCAAAAGAAAAAGAAAACACGAACAACTGTTGAAGTGTTTCGGCACCACTGAATAATTCACTTAAAACTAGAAATCTCCTGATCCCTTTTTCATTGAATAAGATGTATCTTGCAACCTCAGCATAGCTCCTAGCTAGTACAATTAGATGTAATTCCACTGACTTAATCGGAGCTACAATAATTTGCATTAGCTGAGGATTTGCTTTAGGTTTAACAAATTTGGCATATATTATTAAGTAATTTTGAAGTCATGCATAAGTCACTGCAATAACAGAATTCTTTGCTCAAATACCATTTCACTGTATAACATGTAACACATACATGTTACCGCAGCAGATTTCTGTACTTACATTTTAGGTTTTGACCATCCTTTTGGACTGCAATGATACCAAATTTTGCTATGATCAAGTCAGTGCTAACACACTGCATAAAGTTGAGCTCATTTAATAGTTTGCTGGGTGGTCATTTATTGGCTCTGCTACAGAAAATGGCACTGCTGATTCACTCCTCCCTATAGAATCAAAGTTCCAGACTAACAGTAAGGACAACAGCATATCCCAAAGCGCACAGATTTTGACTCGTATCTCCTAATCATATTCAAACTTAGTTCACACTTTACATAAATCAATTTAAGATGCTATATTTTGTTTCAATTGTTCATGGCAGTTTTGGTCCTTCTTTCCGAACAGTTGATGATTCTGTCCTTCACTGCATTTTGACAGAATATTTACTTTTGGGTTTAGTATCTGTAATGCATTAGGAACCTTTAAGAAATAGGTTTAAGTTTTATTATGTGCTTTATTTCTACTTGGCTCTGTTTTTGCTGAATCCCTATGTCGTTAGCACTTACCAGCATTAGCAACTGCACAAAAAGATCTGTTTGCTGGTTCTTTTTAAATATACTCCAAGCTATTTCTTAGGTGATGTACTCTAAGCCCCTAGAATTATCCTTAAGTCACAGAATCTTCGTATTCACAAATACTTGCTACCAATACATCATTGATAATTCACATACTTGCACATAATCAGAAGTAAGTCTTTTCCATGCAAAGAAGGCCAAGACAACTCAGCCTCTCATGCCTGCCCCTTCCTATACAAATTAGTATTTCCTTTTCTTATCAAGTCTTACTTAAATGTATTAACTATTGTTAAGCTAGTATGAACGTTTAAAAATTCCATTCTTCCAAGAAAACAGTAAAAAAAGTCAATATATAGCCACATTTGCTTTCTCATATTTACCTTGTAGTAGCTCCTCAGGTGGAGAAACTCCCAGCAAATAATGAAAAAATAAAGCAGCGCAACGAAGGAAAGGCATGATGCCTTTTTTAACACAATCCCACACAAGCCAGCCTGGAATATCCTGACTAAAACAACTGTAATACACAAACGTAATACACAAATGAGCTGCAGTAGTTCACAGTGCAAATCCTTCCAGCACTTTCACATTTTGGCTAGCATTGCTAGAATGGCAGCTGTGTAGAATCAACACTGATGGACCCCAAATTCTGTGAAACACAGCCACCAGCACCTAACTTCTGACTACCCCTTTGCCTAAGGAGTTTATGTAGAATGCTTACATTAAGCTTCAAATTATCTCAACTTATATTTTTCAAAATTTAAAAAAAAAAAAAAAAAAAAAAAAAATCGCCAATATATAACTGTCTATCTCTAGGTAACTCAAGATAACCTGATTTAAACTATACAATACAGCATCACACACGGAACAACTGATTCTTGCACTGTTTTTTTTCATTACCGAATACCAGCATTTTTTTTAAATGGTGAAAGTTTTTCATTCAATTGGTGGTTTTAATGCAATTCAAAAATGAGGAAAGAAACAAAACGAAACATAAATACTCTTCAGGAACAACAAAACCAACTCAATTAAAAAATTAATACCTCATACTTCACTATGGAACTACAACAGTAACGCTCAGATTTTTTAAAATAAAGCTATAATAATTCCATTTTTGACAAAAAATACTGGAGTGACACCCATCTCAGTCATTATTCTTGTAGTTTGTGTGATATGAGCATTTGGTCTAAATTTCATAGTAAATTTAACTTACTTAGAAGGTCCTTGTTTTCTAAAAATTTTAAACTTACTTAAATTCACATTTATGTGAACAGGATGTTCACACAAATGTTGACCAGGACCTGCTGCGGAACAAACTGTACAGCTGTATTATAACACCATAGACTATTGCAAAATTATTATGCAGATTGCACTGTTTAAGCACTGATGGGTCAGAGTTAGAAGACGACAATGCATATGCAGAAATTAAAACGCTAAAGCTGGGTTGCCTAAACTTTGGCATTTAATTCTGTACCTAGGCATCTCAGTGCAGTGATCTGATTTTCTAAAGTTCTACAATTCTAAGCTTATGCCTCAGAAAACTGCTCTTATTATTTAAATATCAAATTTTAAATATTTAGAAATTTACACTTAGAACTTTTAGACAAGTGGGTACCACTGTGATTCTGTGTCGTGGTTTGGGCTACCTCAAACTGGGACACACTGTCAATCCTTGAGAAACATATCTTTGCAACTAGCCTTGGTGAAGATAAATCAAAGCAGAATTTGTAGAGGGTGCATCCATATTTTCTAGCTTATTTCACACACAGATACTGAAGTACTAAAGAGTCTGAAACTATACCTATCAAAAAAGCCTGAAAAGATGGGTGCTAATGCTCAAACAAATAAGCAACTGTGTTTAGCTTTACACTTCTTCCTTCTCTTATAGTTGAACCATTTCCTTTTTTCTGTCTTCCATCTCTAATTGAGAGATCCCATCTCTAATTGAGAGATCTAAAAAAACCCAATCGAGACAAAGAAAAAAAAATAACTACTATGGTTAGTGGTTGTATTTCTCTCCAGAAAGGATACAGGTTATTTTTTAATCCTTAGACTAAGAATTACTCTGTTGTCCACAAAAAGTAGCTGTTATAACTAGAAGTGTTCCCTTCATGAGTTTCCTTTTTTTCACTGTCAGGAGTATTGGAAGAAAGCACAGGGCATTGTGCTAACTCCCCATACAAAATGGCCAATATTTTTTCCTGTTTTCTGTATTGTTCAGATCAGTCCCTGTGGATTGCCATCTTTCTAGGAAAATGCAACACTATGACTGAACTGCTACTTACCCGCTGGTGTACTGACAAATCTCTCTACAGAAAGACTGTGCAGACTGCGCCTCCTCACTGTTGTCAGATGATCGAGCAGTAGGGGATTCTGCACACAAAAAGATGAATCCCACTGTGAATGCACTTCATTTATGACACACTTTTTTTTTTTAAATATACTGAGCTCTTCTTTTTATTAAATGCATTACAGAAATATTTCCACTTTTTTTTTTTTTTACTTCATTCTTTTTCTGTTTGCTGTTTTTAACCTAACAAAGGTTCTCCTAAAACTGCATGCTATAAAGAAGAATCAGGATTACTGCTTCATTGCTCACCCTCACATAAAAACTGCTTCCTTCCCTTGAACTTTTGAAGTTTTTGTCTTACATGGATTAAACTACAGGAAATTTTGTTTGGTTTTTTTAATACCCATCATGCTGAAGAAAAAGGAAAGTAGTAGCTAGGAAGCCTGTAGGTTACTGACAGTTTTTAATAGTGGTATTAAATACAGAGAAAAGTAAAATTGTCTCCTATTGGTTTATAGGATTCCATATTTCAGCTCTGGGTATTTACTAGGTTGAAGGGTAAAGAAAAGTTTATTTCCCAAGTCCATACTGTCATTGCACAGCTCAGAGAGCTGCTGCTGGGAAGAGCTTTGCTCCTCCTACAAGGAGTGAGGAGGGGAAAGATACCGCTCTGGAATGACTGACTAGATCAAGTGCCGATATATCAATAACTATTTTGTTTTCTTAGGCTAAGCACACAGAACTGATACAATAAAATGCTCTGAAAATGACGTAGTGCTATTATTACAACCTAGTGCTAAGTGTCAATTATCATGAGAAAGTTTATACCTGGAAGACACTAATATTGTCCGTCCATTATTTTTAAGAAATTGTATAAAAGTGCCAGAATAATCCAACCCAAATACACCTCTACCTGTTGCTGAAGAGACGACGATTTGTGTTATGTGTGCCAGTGTTGTCAGATGGAAGAGGTAGAGGTGGTTATAGGCTGAACTAATTGATGAAGGCTGCAAGTCTACAGCATCCTCCCAGTATAAAGATGGAAATGATAACACAACTCCCACCTAAAGTGAAAGGGAAGGAGCAAATATTAAAGTAACAGAAATTTGGTAAGAGCTACATGGGTTAATACAAATTATATTCTCACTATACATTTATAATTAATTTCTGTAGTCAACTTAAATACGTTCATTTATCTTGCTAGTTTTAATTCACAAAGGGTAGCAAAAACTCATTGGAAAATATTAACCATTTGTGCCCCTCTAGCACGTAGGAAACTCAGATATAGTTCCATTGTAATTGCCAGTTTAGAGATATACCAAGAAAGCTTGTCCAGTTTCTGGTTTTTGACATAAGACAAAGCACATTGAAAAAAGTGAGAAGAGAGACCAAGCATTAGTTAGAAAGGCAACCAGGGCAAAACAGGTTTTATTTCGGTGGGTTTGGTTTCTTGTTTGTTTTTTGCTGGCTTTTTTGTTGTGTGTTTTTGTGGGGGGTTTTGTTTGTGTTTTTGTTGTGGGTTTGTGGTTTTTTTTAACAGTAGAAGAAACTATAATACAGATTTGTATTAAGAACAGAAAGAAGTGGCTAAGAAGAGTAAAGAAGGTAATGAGAGTGAACGGGAAGGAATCAGAAGGCACGAGACAAAGGGAAAGTGAGGGAAATGAGTTGAGTGGGTGCATTTCTCAGGGGTTTTTGGAGGTTTGATAGCAATGGAGGTTGCTAGCATGAGACTGCAAGCACGAAATTTAATAAGAGTGAGAGAGCAAAGGCTTGTAAGCTAGGAGAAGAGCAGAACTAAGAGTAAACACTCGTATATAGCAGCCATATGTAATCATTTGCTTGTACGCAGTGCTCATGTATAGTCATTTGACTCATGCAAGTGAACAGATAATGCAGGACTATCTACAGGGTAAAGTACACAAAAATCCATGCTCCAAAAAAAAAAAAAACCCAACACCAAACCTACTAATATGAAGAATAAAATGAACCTGCTTACCAAAATGTGGAACATATCTACTTCTAAGAGGGATGGAGTGTCTTCCACTTTGAAGTTTGGTAGAAGAACTACAAAATAAAGATACCAATTATACATTTGATATGTATTTTCTTCTTTTGGATTGAGCTGCAATATCAGTATCTGGTTTTAGAGCGTCTATTATTCCTGTGTTTTCATCAAAAAAAAGTTCAAGTCTCTGAACTAAGGAAGTATCTATTTAATTGTTTACCACTTATTTAATTGATTGTGCATCTGTTTAGCTATTTCCACATGTTCAACCAGCCCACAATTTTAATGACTATATGTTCAAAATTCTAAGATAAAAAACTTTGATTTATTTCTCCAGCTCTAATAAAGCACACAGTGTTAAGGGTGAAGTCCACAAACATATTTAGGCACTGCAGCACCAGATGCCTCACAACCTACACCAATACAAAAGCCTGTACCACACCTAAGAATCCTATCACTAGAAGGCAAGTCAAAGAGCGGGATTCAAAGGCCAGCATGCTAACCTCATCAGTAAGAAACACGAAGGATAGCTATATGTCTCAAACTAGCTTTCCCTGAGACCAAAATATCTTAAACTAGGCTGCAAGCAGCCTTTTGAAAGTACTAAAAAATTGAAGTCTCACAATTGAGAGAGGAATATCTGTTTTGTGGCTTTATCCACCCATTTAGTTTTTTGTCAGTTTGAGTCATTTTGAACACTGCCAGAAACAGATTGTTAACCAACCGTAAATATTCCAGATCTGAGTATCTCTAGGCCTAGGTAATCTGGGATAGAGGATTTTTTGGAGACTTCAGTGATACAGGGCTGGGTTAAGAAGATTATTGATTACTTAAGTTCAATCAGTACTCCGTGATTTCAGGCAATATTAGAGAAATGGAAGTTAGCACTGTTGTCAGTAGTCTAACCTTTGCTTCTATGCTGTATTAGTGCGTGTGCCATTTTGCAATAGAAACTTCTGCAACATGAAAGGTAGCACAGGAAAGGAATACAATACCTCCTAGAAGACGAATCAGATGTTTCTGAATCAGGACCTGTGGTGATGTTGTTCTCTGAGCGGCTGCAAACTGCACTAATGCTTTAAGGCCACTGTGCTAGAGCGCAAGAGAAAATGGTTGGACAGGAAAAAAGGAAGATATAATAATGAAATAAAGCTGTAAAAACATATCTACTTCTACAAACAGAAAATATATCGATAGGAGAATTTAATATGAACTTCCACGTATAAGTAGAAATATGATTCTTCCAAAATGCTCTTTATGCTATCAGTCTAAACATTTTGAGAGCTATCCCTCCAGAGGGATAACATCAAGATTTAGCACGATGTTAACAGTTTCAACAGTAATGGTTTTATATACGTGTATTAGATATGTATATAAACTTTTTTGTTTAAAATGTATTGCATATCTTACTTGCCCATACCTGTCTATTTTGTAGAGATCCAAATAAAGGCTTGCCCTCCGTTTCCAAGAGGTTTTCTTAAAATCAAACACAGAAAAAATTAAGTTGCTTTGTTCTACAGGAACTAACATAACATTTCTGTTAGAATTCACTTAGTTCAAGATTAATTTATTCTTTGTATATGTACTTCTTTTTAAAGCTCAACTTTATTCTGGTAAGAGAATTAGTTTGAAAAAAAAAAATCTAGCTTAAATGCTACTGAATGTTTCCCAGATAAATGGTTGCAATGAGCTTTTTAAAAACATCTGGTTTTCAGATCTTGCTAACTTGGGATTTAAAGGAACACTGTTTCACATGAATGATGAAAAGACATTCTACGGATTTAGTTGAATTTTCAGTTACCCTTATAGAATGCTCAAAAACATCACGGTATGTTTACAGGGATGCTATACAGCCATCTCACCCTCAGATTTGCACTACTGCATTTAACTGTAGTTTAACAAAAATATTTTGTAAACATAATTCCCGAGCTGGAGTACAATACAGCTTTCCTCCCTGAGTGCATTGGTTCTAAAGGGATAATAAAGAAAAAATGAGCCAATAAAAACAACAAAGATAACTCAATTGAGTAAAAAGGTATTAATTAAAACATTTGTGCTTTAGTCACTATAGTCACTTTTCAGAGATGAATCAGTACACTTCAAGATCTTGTAATTTTATTTTTTTTTGTTTTCATAAAGAGTTTTTTGGTTGAGAGGGGTTTTTTGTTTATTTTGGGGTTTTTTTGGTTGGTTGGTTATTTTTAAGCCACCTCCAACGAAAAATTCAAGTGTTTCAACTTAGCACTTCCATACATCAGTTTAACACACAATATGTGGAGCTGATGAGGAAACGTGAAAAATCAGATTGCGATTTTTAAGTGTCTGGCTTCAGGCAATAAAAGCAATTCACATCCCTCGGGTCACTGATGCTTTGAACCTTCTCTAGAGACTCCACTCATACAGGCAGCTAAGGTTCCTTGTCTAGGCAGCTTGGCTACGTGCCTGTTAAATGGTTTTAATGACGCATCCTATGACTAGATTCAAAACCAGCATACTGGAAGCTATGTAGCAGTTTTACTTTACAATTTCATGGAAGCCTGCTCTATTTGTAAACAAAAATGAATAATCCAAGGAAGCGTGGCCTAGGATGGGTCAGACTGTCACAGTGGTCCCTCTGGTTTTATAATCTTACCCTGGTGAGGCATCAGAATTTTCTACTTCCGACATATGCCTTCAATATCACATCTGTGATAACAGTTGTTGCATTTATACACTTGCTAGCAATCTCATCTCTGACAGCCACCAAGGCCATTTTTAGATATTAAATGAAAACAATGTGCATTAAGTGCATAAAATTAAGTGCATAAAATAAAGCTGGGCGGCTTCCAGTCCTCTCCTGACCAATTTGAAAACTCTGACACAATCCAACACTAAAAAGATGTAATGAGTTCTCATGACTGTCCCTGCCTTATGAGAATATTCCCAATTCTTCTACAAACCTTTTGAACTCTTGATTCTGCACTTGGGTCAAGTCCACTATAGATTTAAGGTAGACTACGCTTGTAACTCAACAGCTTCATCAAGAAAAAATGGCATACTTGGCAAATCATATTTATGGAGATGCACAATTACATTCTCAATTCCATCAGCATACATTTCAGACTTATCTCTTGCCTCTCTCCCTTCCTGGAAGCTACTGCAGCTTTATCTACAGCTTCATGTTTACTACACAAATTTATTTCTGTATATAGTACAGAAATGAAATGAGAATGACTGCTAAACAGGTACATTAGCCCAAAAAATGCAATCATTTTTTATGGTAATTATTTTGCCTTCAAAAAGAGATTCATGCTACAGAATGTTTGGCTTGTGTTTTTTTCTACCAGGATTCTGCTTAGCAATTTCAGAATACAAAAGACTATACTACTACGAATTCCATGAGAATTCTTCAAGAATAGAGACAAAAAGAAATAACAAGGGAGGCAGTACTGTTTCATAGTTGTTAGATAGTTATCTGTGTAGCAGATGCCTGCAGGTCCATGATCTCCGGCAGCCTGAAGATATCCATTGAACATGCTTAATGTTCCAATTAGTAACGTGGAACATGATCACTCCCTGCTCTCTCACACTAAACTCAATGTTGGCATTCCACACCTTATTTTATACGCTACCATCTAACAAAACCATCCTGTTATTTATATTAGATTATACATTAGCATTCTATTATTATATATGTAATATACATTGTTATACTATTACGTATTGCTCTTATTTATGTAGAACTATTACTATTATTATTTATACTATCAGATTTTATAAAATTATACAAACAAGTGTAAGATTTTCAAGCCATAAGAAGAAATAAACCCAAATTATGCTTTACCTATACACTGGATGGTAAAAGCACATGTGCTCCAGGTCATCATAGGAATCCTATAATCAGCTTCATTTGGAGCAACTTTTAGCCCAACTCTATAAATGGTGGTGGCAAAGAGAATAAGCATCTCCTTGATGCTGCTTGAGTATTTGGCTCTGCAAAAGCAAGTCAAGATAATTCCAGGCTGAATTATTAATAGTGCTCATTGCTTACTGGTCAATCACTAACGAAGTTGAAGTCATTTATGAAAGAATTCTTGAATACAAAGGCTCTTTGTCTATACAGAGGAGAAAAAAATTTCTAGTTTCCAGTAGTAAACAAGTACCTTGACATAACAGGCTCCACAAATTGAGAGATTAAGAGCTGCCAGGCTAGAAGAAGTCTGTTTCTGTATACTGTATTATAATTCACATTCAAAAAATGCAAACATTTAAAGTAAAATACAATGAAAAAAGCAAATGCAAGTAAGCAAGTCTAGTTAAGTGCTGCAGTGAAAATATATCCCATCTCAAAAGGCACTAAAAATGCCAAGACAGACATTTCAAATGCCCTTTTAGCATTTAAGCTTCTTTCATCTGCCATTGGGTTTGTTTATGCATATACATTTATACACAGAAAAGTGCCTAGGCAAAAACCAGTACAGTTTTAATGGCTTGTGTTTTTTCAAAGTCATACACAGAACTTCGTAACAGAAATAGATAACATACATATTAATTCTCCAAATCTTTACAGCCAAAACAATTGTACCACGAAGTTTGGGGATTAGCCACAGTCATACTTAAACACGACATTGTTTAAGCGCAAACTGTAGAATCTTTCCTATTGAGATGAGTTATCAAGAAAGAATTAGATTCACCTATGATGTCCGGCAGAAGTAGCAGAAGTAGAGTACTTATAGCATGATCTAAAAAGACAACAGACAGCTGAGTACACTTAAAAGTATCTACGCGTCCATTCTGTTTTAGTGGGAGCGTGCTTTTGCGCACTGGAATAGAAACAGACAATACAGCCCTACTCCTGTGAATAACCTATATTACATTATTGCATCCAAAACCAAGTGAAATCTATCCATGCAACAGCCATATAGCAGGAAAATTAACGCAGACAGACATAAAATAACTTGCCTAGAGGCACAGGAAGTGACTCAAATCACTGAACTGTGGATTAGAAGGTTCCAGACTCCTAGCTTTATACCAAGAACATAACTACCACCAGACTGGATTTGACCTAGAAGTCCATCTAGCTCTGTATAGGTCTGATATTCAGTGAAAGCTTAAGGAAAAGTATAAGTAAGCCCATATTGAGACCAAACAAATCATATGCCCTTCCTTCAATACAAATCCTGAAGTATACCTAGGTTATTTTAGGGAGAATTAACATAATGCAGAGAGCACTTCCAGTAACACTTACGAGGACTGAACTCCAAAACTAAGGATGGAATGGAATTCCAAGGCAGAGTTCCCCATGCCCTTGTTGGTGAAAGCTGGAAGACTTTGTTTCTCTCCTTCCAAAAAAAGAAAAAAAAAAAAGATTAGATTCACATTAAAAACCAAAGAAGTGGTTACAGTTTTTACAGTAGTCTAACAGAAGATAATTTTTTATTTTAAATTGATTTGAAAAATAATTGTAAACAGACCTCACCAGCCAAACTGCCTTCTAACCCTCCTCGTTAAGTAAACATTTTCTTCTATTCTCAGAAATATGAGGATTAAAAGTAGTGCTTTGCTGTCAAGGAAAAAGAGCTTTCCTGCATTGTAAGAGTCCAAGGAACAAGCTGATTCTCCATACCTTCTGTTTTCTAAACACTCATACATGTTTTTATTTTGGCCCTTTAAATTTAATTTTTCTCCTTTTTACTGCATCACAGTCAATACAAAAGTTTAATTAACTCTGAGTGTAGTTGGTGGCTATCCCCCCCAAGTTTACATAATTCTCCTCAACAGGGAAGATGGAAAGAATTTAACAGAAACCAGAAAACTGGTGAGGGCACTATGAAATCAGGACATCAGCTCAGAAAGGGCCATGAATTTATCTGCAGCTTTATTTGACACTCTCTTGATTGACAGCAAAACATGTTCTTTCTTTGAAGTTTTCTGTTGGTATTAGTTACAACATGTACTGGCACATGAGATATCCCACAGAATAGCTTCAAGACCAAGATAACAAACCTTTAGCATTTTTCACACTGTAGCCTGATATCCTGACTGTGATAATCTCCAGCCACCTGGCCAGGGAGAGAATTTGAGCTACTGCCTCCGCATCCTCACTGAAAACAGAAATAGAAAGCAAGTTTTACTTTAACAGTCAAAGAATCACCTGATCTTTAAAAACAGAGGACCAATGTAAATTTTAAGCAAACAGTACAAAATGAAATGTTAGGCCAAATACTAGATCTAGGTACTTGCTGTTTGATATCAGCTCCAAAAGATAGCCAACCCAAGATTTTTTTTTTTTTTTTTTAATATTTTTGACTGCCCAAACCAGTATATTTGGCTGAATAGTCACTAAGGATACATGCAGTCTTTTATATAGATTAGGAAGGCCAGCTCCCTTGCAAAAATCTGAAAAGTCAATCTGCTCCAAAGTAAAATTTTATTTTTTTTTTAATTAAAGGCTATGCAATCTGGTAATTCACCTGTTTATTTTTTGAGCCTGCAATGGAACGATAGGAATAACAGTATTGCACAGAGATTTGCAAAGTGGACAAAGATACTCTCCATTCTCCAAGTCAAATATCTGTTCAACATGCAGACGTTGTCGAAAGTTCAGCTGCATGGCTTCAAAGTACCTACAACATTGGAAAGGGAGTTACTAGAAAATGGAATGGCGCAGATGTGACATGAAAACAAATGTTCAAGTAATTAAAATTGTTATTATCTAGCAAGTACTTATCCAAGCCAACAAACAAATCTTTTCCTTTGATTTTTAACTCTTTCATGTGCTTAGACACGAACATAAAATAAAACCTTTGGCATATACATGAACTCATGCAAAAATGCATGGTATACCGCTCATGCAAAAACGACAGCAACTTTTCCTTGCTTCGAAGAGCCTTTTAAATGTCATTAACACTTTTACAGATAAGCAGTCCTTAAATTTTCTACTCTTCTCTCACAACATCTTCAAAACAATGAAACACTGCATCTAGTATCTCTCATATGCATCTCATTACAGTAAGTTTGAAACGGGGATTGTACATATTTTGATTTCATTTTAGGAAAAACTACTGGTAATATTTCATGAATGAATAACAAGCTATTCATGGCAATAAATGAGCCTCATGACTAGACCATTAAACTGTAGCCTTATTTTAACAGGAAAAAAGGATAATTTATATTACAGTATCACACTTGAGCTATTTTATACTCAAAAGGAAACTAAGAAGTAACTATCATCTTTTTACAAGTTTCATTATAATTTTGCTCCCCTGATGGATGCAGTAAACCTTCAAATTTCATTAATGTCTCAGTGGTATTATTAGGAACAAAAAGATCCAACATTCAAATCTTCTTGCCTGGATACAAGCAACTAAATTCAGTACTAACGTTCAGACTGGGTATATAGGATCTTCAAGACAGATATGAAATTATCTAACTTCCCCACTATGGTGATAACTAGGGGTTATTATTATTAGTTTTGCTTTAAATCATACATCTTAAGGGAAAAAACAAAATCCCATTTATCTAATAAGAGAAAGTGTGCGTGTGGGGGCATCTGCAGAAGTTCTAATTATTACAGAGTATTTAGGAAACTATTCTCTTACAATCAAAAGAAAAAAGATACATTTATTTTCCCACATTCAAACAACTATGTTTTTGCAAGCAGCTCCTCTTCCTCATACATGGCAACTACAAACATATTCCATTCATCTGAACTCATACTGTTTTAGAGAGTATTTTGCAGTATTTTTAAGCTGCACAGATACTCTAGAAAGGTGTGTCAGGCAGCACTTGGAGGAATATTAGTATGTTAGAATGTCTGT
Source organism: Chroicocephalus ridibundus (assembly GCF_963924245.1). NCBI lineage: Eukaryota > Metazoa > Chordata > Aves > Charadriiformes > Laridae > Chroicocephalus > Chroicocephalus ridibundus. Next base: position 43,673,806 of record NC_086287.1, on the reverse strand, counting down.
TATGTAATAAATAAAAGACTATACTCAAACCTTCTGTGCCATCCCGTATGAGAAGAGCCTGTTGTCCATTTTAATCCCATTTACCCATACAGCAAGCCATCTTTTCTTAAAAAGTGCAAGGGAACTGAGCTCCAATGTTGCACTACTTAGATCTACGCAGATGTAGATGGATCTGCCAAGAGCAGATGTATTATACTCAAGGAACATACTGCTGTATCTTTTTAACTGCGTGCACCTATTTATTCTGTACCGATGTTTTATTGTAAATATATATATATATGTATCTATATACACACATATATAGAAAGTAAATTATAAGCACTAGAAGTTTATACAGATTTTTTTTTAAAGTAAAATGGCACAAGTACAAACAACAAACCTCAAGAGATCGTTTATATCATACAACAACATAAAGTAGCTTGCAAATGCATGACCCAACTCTCTTATCTGTTGATAATACTTCAGTGCGATTATTTCTGTTGTTATTTCACACTATTAATCTTGTTCAGAATTGCCTGACCTATGTAGATTCAAATGCAGAGAGCATTAGCTTTGCTCTCTGTAATCCTACAAATGTAGATGCAACCAGGATGACTATATTCTGCAAGCCAAGTAACTTGGCCTTTTAGTATTTCAGGTTGCATTCTAATGCACCACACTTGGTCTAAATTGTGGGCTTCCCAAAACAATAGAAATCTAGTGAAGTTCTTAAGCACGGTATCAATTCTTCGTTTTTATTAAAAGTTTGTTCACCGATAGGGGAGGAGTGGAGAAGAAATACTGGTAGATTTAATGATTTATATTCTATTCTAAATGCCAGATTCTCCTCTAAAGACTCACTGGAACAAGACAGCTTCATCCTTTAAGTACTGACCTGGTGACAGACTTTCAAAGTATTGTTGCTATAGAGGGCTCACCTGGAAGATTCCTACTGGTGCTCATTGGCTTGCTAAAAACAAACCCACTAGGTACAGCTTCTTATTCTTGACCAAATTTTACCCCATTGGTTTTCTTTGCATGAATTAGTAACTCCTTAAGAGATTCTTCTTCGGGCCATAGAAGGCACTACAAACTTTTAATGATTTTCTTCATCAGGCCAAAACTTCTCTTGTGTGGTATTTCATTTTTAGATGAGTAAACAGTTTTGACTCTCTAATTAAATATCCACTTACCGTTGAGTGTTTTCAGCGTGCACTTAAATGTTTTGGAAAATAAATTAAAAAAAGAAAAGACTGCAAAGACTCATCCTTACTTCTGCCAGCAGGCTGCATGCATTACATGACCACAGCTTCCCGTGTGGGTCCCACAAGGCAAGTCAGGATGCATGAAGAGAGGATCTAGCGTCTCTAGAAAGACACAGCAGAAAGAAATTACTGAAAGAACAATACCGTAGCTTCCCATCAGTATGAGCAGAAACGAACAACAGAACACAAGCCTTTGGATTTTATTTTGCCCACAGTCGCAATTAAATTCCATTTGGCTAGCTTTTACAGACCAATACTCCAGGAAAGCAATCACAAGACAGAGCCCACTTAAACTACTGAAGGCTTTCAACAAAATACAAAAGCAACAGTAAATTGGTTAAAAAAGAAAAAAAAAGTTGGTTAGATTCGCGATCACTGCAGTTTTTAATGTATATTTTATTGTATTTTTAAATGAAAGAAAATGAAAGGACAAGAAGTATTAGGCATTTCTCCAACTCATCCCATATATTTTTTTAAACCACTGACATGAACAGCACTGCTGAATAACAAAGTCAAGTCTATTTCTTTCTAATCTTGCATAATTGTAAACAGCAAACACGTTAAGTAATGGTGCCTTTGTGCTGCAATGCACTCACAGTGAGACTCCATGTCCCCCCCCTAAAGATATCTAAATAGTACTCAACTGAACAACAGCAGTCCTCCCAACTTCATCTGGTGGACTGTTTATGATTTTGAACAGATACACCCGAATTCGACAAAATGAAAAAGAAAAAAAAAAAACAACGAACAAACAAAAAAACCTAGCACCCAAATTGCACTGAAAATATAGTTCTATTTGACAGCAGCTGAAGCTGCTCTAAATCAAATGGAGACTGAAATAAGAAAGTGATCCTTGGTATAATGCTAATTTGCCACAATCCACACTTCTGCTGTGGGAACAACCATTTTTCCCCTTACTTAGATCTTCAAAGAAAAGAAGTTCTTACATAGAATCATAGGCCTACTTACAGGCCTGCTTCTAACGGACAAGCTGCAGAGGGCCACGCAGGAGAGAATAGGTACTACAAATAATACACAAAAGTGGCTTTAGGAAAAGGAATTTCGTTCCCTTCTTTTTTCAATTATTTCAATAGCCCAACATGTCACTGCAGAAAGCTTACCAGCGTATCTGACTACAAGAGCATAGGATTTAATTTGTACTTCAGAGTGCCATAGAAGAGAGCAAAACAAATGGATGCAATTAGTACATGGCCTAGATAAAAATTCTATACAGTTGGCTCAAAATTGCCATTACCAGTAGTTCACTGTTAAAAACAAACATGGATCAAACAGGATTCTGTAGAAGCTTGTCCTGGGTCTAGGACTATTCAGTGTTTGTTAATGACCCAGAGGAGGAAACACAAAACATCTTATTAAGTGGAACAACTTGGTAAAGGTTTGCAAGTATGATAGAGAATAGGGTAATACCCTGGAGAAATAAGAAACAATGCTCAACTTCCCTTTGCTTTAAAAATTCTATTTGATAACATCCAAGAGTGTACTTCTAAATTGAAGCAGAAATAATGAATTGCTATTTAAATGAATTTAAAGCTATTTGCTAGACAGTAGTGTTGTTAAAAAAATAAGACATAGGTTTTATTTTGCTTTAAGATCTGACCATGAATCAACAATACCCTGTTATAAAACAGAAAAAAAAACCATTTGAAAATAAGTAGCAATTTAAACTACAAGTTGTAACATCCTTGCCATGCAAAGGCAACAAACTAGAAAACATCTTGAGAGCACTGTGCATCAAGGAGGACAAAGACAAAAATTCTAATAAATGAGAATAAATTACCTTTCCTTCTCCTTACCCACAAAACCAGTTATCCTGGTCAAAAAATTAGGGTGGCTTACTAAGTTTCTTTCTTGACAAATCTATTTTTGACATTTCCTACTCCTTTATTGTCCGTCTTTATTTTTTACATTGTCTTATAAACTGATCAAAATTACGATCAATCATCCAACATACTTCAGAGGCATCCACGCTGGATGGAACACTCAAATTTTTAGTACTTTCTCATTTCACTTCCATTTTTTTGGTGGGTTTTTTTTGTGGTTTTTTGTTTGGGTTTGTTTTTGGGTTTGTTTTTGTTTTTTTAAGACAAATACTTGTTTGCCCTTCTTAGCCTTCTGAGATCTCCACAATCTCCTATGCATTTTAAAAAAATAATTAAAGACTATACTGAATACAATGGTTCTGATAGTACTTTCAATATTACTTTAATAATTGCCAAGGAGAATACACTGAAGTTATCTAGATATTGTTTCAACTTTTCTTATCCCACTCTGGACGGCATTTCTCTCTTTTTAAAACTAACAGCTATCAAGCATCCATCTTATCTTGAATTATTTTTTATTTTCTTTTCCAAAATAGAGCAAAAAAAGTCACTGAGTACTTAAGTTTTCCCTTTTCCTTCTATTTATTTTGTTTCTTTCCCTTAAGTAAGTGACCGAAATCTTTCTCATGTTTAATCAACTGTTACTTACAAAAAAATTCTGGTTGGTCTTTGTTTCCTTCTACCAATATGCTATTACGCAGCTCTAATGCTTTCGTTTGTATTATTCTTCTGTATTTTTCTTTTCATCACATGATATCATGTGATCCTTGCTTACACTTTTTTTTTTAAATGTTGCTGGTTTTATTACTGCCTGGACATAAGGAAGAAAAAAAACCCAAACAAAAAACCCCCAAACCAAATCCTCCTGAGGCTGCCATATGGGCCTTTGATAATGTTCATGTATTTCCTCCATATTGGGAAAGTTTGCTGCTGCTCTTGAATAAACAGGAACTGTTAACATTCATGGATTTTTTCCAGAGTGACTACTTCTACCCAATCCTTAAGTTTTATAAAATCTTCTTGTGAGATTAAAACATGTTCTGATTTCATAGGGACAAATCAAAATCTTCATAGACTTCTCATTTTTAAGTTTTAAAGCAGGGATTTTAAAACAATTTTAAAATTTTCACTTTCTTTTTATTAAGTAGGGTAAGCCATTTAGCAACCTGACTGAAGACAGAGTTCAGTTAGGTTCAAAGCTCTAGATACAGAACTGCTTGTAGTCTAAAAGAACAAAAATCACATACCCCCTGAGAGTTCAAGAATTCTGCTCCTATTCTGAGTTAAAGCAGTTGATTTCTGGACACAGGCAGATAATACCATGGCAGCACTTTCCAACTTTACTTCCTGCTCCTCCTGACAAAGAATACAGGTCAGAACTTCTTTCTCAGCAACAGATGGACCTCGTTTGGGACCCAAAGCAATTCTGGAGTAATCAATTGCTGAAGACATGCTGTAAGACCATAAGTGATATAAAGTGATATAAAATAATCAGACGGCTTTTTCTAAACAACCTTACCTAAAAGGGTCATATATTGCTAGCATTTCTGGTTTTATACCAAAGTGCTTTAGAAAATCAAATGGTGACCAAACAATGAAGAAACACCTCAATGCTCACTGAAATGCAGTTCTCTTTAAAAATACAAAGTGGAAGCCAGCTAACATAGGATAACACAATTAAATGGATTCAGACAGCAGGAAATTCAGGAAGCTGTATTCAATGTAGATTGGATTAAATATATTTTAATTATACAGACATATTAAAATTGTTTCTCATTCTTGAAGAAAACATACTGAAAACAAATGTTGCTACCTTAATTCAAGGCTTTGTGACACAATAAGCTTCCTTGTTTTTTTTTTAAATATTCCTTATTCCAGAGTTCAACAATGATTTATAGAAGACCGCTTATTAAAGAGCAAAAGCACACGGAAGTGATTTGTACTTTTTTTTGCAGCAGATATCTCAGTTTTCCTGATTAGTTTTGTGCAGCCCCAATTAGACCAAAATTGTGAGGTGTATTAGGTATACTGTACTGTTGAAGCATCTCTAGAAGAGGAGCAATCCATACCAACAAAATTATAACCAATATAAACCAAACATCTTCAGTATGAAATTAGATTTTAAGAAGTAATGAACAGAAATATCAGCAACTTGAGCTACAAGAAGCATATTTTCTTCATCACAAATTAACCTTAAGGCATATTGGCTTTCAGATTCTTTCCAAATTAAATACTTAAATTTTCATGTAAGGTAGACAGTCACATCCAAACTTACAGTGTTGTCAACTCAGCAACTTTTTGTTGACATTTTTTTCAACTGTTAAGAAATATAAGTGTCCACCATTTGAAGAAATAATTAATTTTCTAATAATTTATCTTATGCTGCTGTACAAAGTGAGTCCACTGTTCTTACATTAGCATACACATGCTAGTTTACATACAATTCTGTAACAGAAGATGACTTAAAAGTAAGTGGAGACACAAGTTTGCTGACTGGGATGACACAATCTGTCCCTTGAACATACTCTCAAAATTTTCATGTAGCAGACTGAACTTATGTAGCAGGCAATGAGCTCTTCCCACTAGAACTCTGTATGTTTGGTTTTTCTTACCTTTCCTCCTCCATAATAGAATCTTCTTTCCCCTGTGCCTCTAGTGTGTTTTCGTACAGAAGCTTATGGGTTTCAATGAAATTCCTCTGCAGTGCAGACATCTGGGCCATTATCTTCTGACGGTGCAACCTAGCTGCTTCTGCCTTTCTCTTCCGCTCCGCTTTCTCTTTATCCTGACTGCTCTGTGTCTTACAAGAAAAAAGAATAAAAAAATCACAGGCGACAGAGAACAACAAAAAATGAGAAGAACCTTTCCCCAACTATACGCATTCTAACCACTGACACCAAATTCCTTAATTGACAACACTTTAATGATATAAAAAAAAAGTTAACTGCTAAAAGAAAAATTTAAAACTAAAATCTTAAATTAACCTTGTCAGAACAAAGAGGTTTTTCAGGGGTCCACAAAAGGTCACTCGTACAATCTCTTGCCTGGAGACAGGATCAATAACACCTGATCCATTTTAATTAAGTGCTCGTCCGTTCTTAAGAAACTTTAGTGAGGTGAACATCACAGGCCTCCTCCAGAGTTTTGTTATTATTCCCCCCATAAGCAGAATTCCTTTTATTCGATTAACTAAGGCACAAATTCAACTTTATACACATTGCTTCCATTCACAATACCATTACTTTTTGAGGAAATGAAACAACAACAAATTGCTCAACAAGTAGTGGAACTGTAAGAGTCTCGCTTCTTACTGACTTTTGCATTTTGTTCCCTTACCTTATCAGATATCATATGACACCTTTCTCAAAAAAGAAACACAGCATATGCTGTGACAAGTTTAGAGCTATACATGCAGTGACGAGCCAAGAGACTGTCTGGCAGCAAGCTGTTGCCAAACAGAATGTGTAAGAGCAAACCAGCCTGTCTTTGCACACTATCTAAGGCTAGCTGGATTCTTCTTTTCTATTAAATTGCCAGTTAAAAACAAAAAACAAACACTCATGGGACTCCAGTAATCTTCAAAATTTTCATTTCACTATGTCATTTGACCACTAGATTCAAAAGTTATTTTGAGGGAAGCGTAGAGACTGATAACACAGACGGAATAATCACCTAAACCTGATGCCTTTATACAATCAAGGCAAAGCAGATTAACCTCTTGGTAGGTCATGTAAATTACAAGACATCATTTTAAGTGGATTTGTATTTCTAATTATTGCACAATGACAACATAATAGAAAAGGTGACCAAATCATAAAGATAAGAAATGGAGAAACAAACACAAATTACTTCTCACCCCACCTCAGTTGTTTCTTTTAACTTGGAAGTACAACCAAAACCAGATTAGCTGCTGATAATTCCACAAAACTTGTTTAGCATAAATTTCATTTATTAAAAATATTAATCTTGGCACCTAAATCCTATTTGTAGGCTATATATCAGAAATTAATATTTTAAAATTATCATTTTAGGTAACCTTTTTGAAAACAGCCATTCAAACCATTAAATACAAGGCTTCCACAGAACATTATTATTACCTCATCACCTTTTGTAGCTTCTGAGCCTGATGTAGCCGCTACTGTTGTCAAACTAGATTTTTCTCTCAATCTTTTCACTGTGTCAAACATCTAGGAATAGATATTTAGATGTTAAAAATAAAATGCAACTTGGCTCTTACGAAAATATAGACAGGATTAAAGCTCTTGATATTTAGTTTTACATTATTTTCAGGTTTTCAAATGGATGAAACCAACAGCCATACTCATAAATAACAAAAATATTTAACTGAGACCGTATGTGCACTCCCGTAGCACTGCTGTGTCTGCATCCTAAACCTGATGAGCGCTGCTCATTCTTCCAGCGCTAATACAGCTAAGCAGCTAAAGCATTTGTACATCAGAAGAATGGACAGAGACTGCTAGCTTATTTCAACTAGGTGAGATGTGGATCATCCCATGAAAATAGTCATTAAAATAACATAAAAGCGTATACATCTGTAACAGAAAGCTTTCCAGCATGTACCAAATTAGTTGAAAGAGCCTTCAATTTTTATTTACTGTTTTCTCCAGCTATCTTTACTTTAATAAGCATCTTGGAGTTTTGATAATATTAAATATTCTACATTTACTATAGGTATCATTAAAAAGTTAAATATACTTTTAAAACTACATTTTTACTTTCGCCCTTCGAATTTTAGAAGTATAACTTCTCAAAAAGTCTATCAAACCTGCCTCCCTAATGTACCAGGATAGTCCAATTTCAGTAGCCAAGGATAGTTTTGGAACGCTACTATGGATTCTTACCCTCTTTTCCAAAAGCACTGTCTTCTATGTTTGCCACCTAAAACAACAAGCCACCTAAAACAAGAAGCCCAAAACGGAACAGGACAGTAATACTCCTGCTAAGCAGAAGCAGCAGCCTCCTACATTAGAGGAGGTGTCACTGGTCTAGAAGTTTTTCCCATCTCTTACTGGGTAAGAACAGGGAGTTGGATTCAAGAAACCTCATCTCGTCTGGGGGGAATAAAATGTTCCAATATATTAAGCTTCTCAAGAAATCATTGCAGCTGTGAACACTGGGTTATATGTAGGAATCATAACATCTTTCATAAATGCTTTTTAAGTTACTAAAATCAGATCATACTTATCTCCTTGTGTACCTGCAGTATCCAATTGACTGTGTCCTTCTGTGCCTCTAACTGAGGAACTCTCTTTAATTTTTCCAGAAGCATTAACACATTCACAGCGTTCAAGGCCGAGCTTCCCATTCCTTTACAAAGGCGGAAAAAAAAAAAAAAAAAAAAAAAAATAGAAAAGCATGGGTCTTCAGGGGAAAAAATCTCTCAACATTTTAATGTATTTACAATCATGGACTTTAAAACAGAAATGGAACTACAAATGTTGTGTTCATGTATGTGTGTTATATAATTGGCAATGTTTTAATTTCATCTGTTTATTCCAGTTAAATGCGACATAATCTTTTCCCCTTGTAGATCAATAGTTTTTGCTACTTTCAAAAGCAGAAGAACAGACAAACCCAGATTTCCCTTTTGCTTCAAAGAGAAGCAGTGAAGTTCTTATAGATTACCTAAGCTTGCTAACAGCTCAGTGTGCACAAGTTTATTTCTATCACAAAAACTATTATAATTACAGTAATTATTTGCTTTCTCACACTTTGGTAACAGTTTATAATGTTTTAGGCCATTCTCGCTAACACAAGCATGCTTTAAAATTGAGACCATTCTCTTTATTATATTTCTTTTGCAGCGCTTTCCATTTGAAATGAATTTGCACATTTTTAGAAATGAGACAAATACATTACAAAAATGTTTTTGTTTGTTTTTAAATAACTTCTCAGAAAGAGTTTTCTCACAAAAACACTGTTTATTTTTGCATCCCTTATGTATCAATAGGGCTTTGGTTTCTCTGGTTATGCAAAATTCAAGCTGGCAAAGAAATTCTTTAACGTCTCAATTGTAATTACTTTCAGTGTATTCCTACAGGTGACATGAAGCTTCTTAAACATGTTCAGTGTGATGATAATACTTCTTGCTCAACAATAAGAAAAAATAAAATTTGAAAAAGCGAAATGGCAGTGTTTTTCAAACTCAGTGACACCTCTTTAGACAAGATTTTAGAAAAACTAAATAAAGGCAGTTCAGCAGCTTTACGTATTTATTTATGTAGGAGGTATTTAAAAGACGTGTAGATGTGATGCTTAGGGGCATGTTTTAGTTCTGAACTTGGCAGTGCTAGGTTAAGAGCTGAACTCAAAGGTCTTTTCCAACATAAACGATTCTATGATTTTAGTTCATAATTCTTATCTCTCTTTCATCTCTCAAGTGACAATAAATGTTTAGTTTGATAATGGATTTTTTTTATTTATTTGTTCTTACACAGTGAAGGAGAAACTCTAGATAAGGTGGAAGATTATTTAGAAAATGTAGATTCCAACTCCCACTCACGAGTCTTGCACGTAAGATTAGGAAATTCTCTGTAGGGATTTGGAAAATTAAAGAAAAAGAAAAAAAGCACACTTCATATCCACTAAGTTTTGCTTCTGTTATCACTACCATAGTAAAAGACTTTAACTTGCAGGTAAATGCATAACTGTACAGCTCAGGAGTACAAAAGATTGAGACAGTTCACTTAAAACCACTCTCATTTTTCAAGGAGTTCTTAGTTTCCACGTCAATAACGTTCTTGCAAAGCAAGAACCATTTTCAGCTACCTAATGCTAGTATTACTTCATTTCTTTCACAGGAAGAGAAGCACATCTCCTCTTCAACATATCTGGCAATTTGGAACAAAGAAAGCTAGTCCAAACCTGGTTTCTTGGTTATTTAAAAACAAAACAAACAAAAAAAAAAAACCAAACCCAAAAAAAAACCCAAACACCAACCAAACACGTCACAACTTTAGCAAGTTTTAATTCTGTAGCAAAAATAAATCCCTTCTAACTAAAATCACCGAATACTTTTCTAGTTTATTTTTGTCCTGACAAAATCAAGTTAGCCTAATTTGCTCTGCCCGTTTAAACAAAATGAAACATACGTGTTGCTTTGTGATAAAAATCAAAGGTTACTTCTTCTTCTGGAGACTTCTGTAACTGCTGCTTCTCTTCTAGTAGCCCTAAAGAAAGGAGATGAAGCACCTACAGAAAGAGAAAAACAGTAAATCTCATTCACTGTTAGAGGTCTGGAAAACTGGCATATAAAATAAGGATGTTTAAGATAGTTCTGTACTATATGCTGATTATATCTATGATGAAACACAGAAATAAGAAAAAGTGCAGAGATCATACATGAAAAGTGAAACAACTATATACAGTATAATTTTCCTGCATATTACTTGTACTAAAATTAAAAAACTTGCACACATTTTACATTAATAACATATGAATCTTGTCATTTTGCGGATACAGATCTATGAATATTTGGTTAATTCCATAATCCAAAGATTAGCAGCTAAGGGAAGGCAATTAAATAATCCATGCACTCTAATTAAGAAAACTGATTAACTCAACCAGTCTGTAAATTCAGGTCCTAATCCTATAAATATTTAAAAAAAAAAAAAAAAAGAAAAAAATACTTCAACAATGTCAGTAATTCCTTTTTTTAAAGCATAAAGTCACTGTGGTAAAATCAAATGTTTTAAATACTTTAAAAAATAAATTATTTCATGACTGAGGCCCCAGAGACATTTACATATTTGGAAATTTCACAGCTTACAAGATGAAGCAACTCCAATTTCCCTAAGATGATCAACGGGTTACTTACTTGCACATGAATTTTCAAGTAAAAGATGAAGTAAGGAGAATTACATACTGAAACAGCTTCAGTGATGAGGAAACATGGGGAGAAAAGCAAAATAGAAGACTGAAGAATATTCCCGATTTAACACTATTGTGTTTCACATTTCTATTTTACAGTGGAGACAAATAATTAGAAATATTTTCTTTTTTGGTAAGATTTATAAGAACAGGTTTGGGGACAAAAAGTAAATTCTTACCATTCAAAATTAAAGTTTATCTTTACACATTTTGATCTTATCACGAGCGGTTAACATGGTCAACACAAGAATGACCATAGGAAGAAAACCAGCGCTAACCATACCATTTGGATCATAGCTTCAGTCCACAAGTGAGTTTCCAGTTCCACTGCTCTCTGTAGAATAGTCCGCAGTATGTGCATCATAACGTCACAGTTCAGAATCCTCACCACGTTGCTGAATGCAGGACTGAAGTCTGGAGGAGGAGGTGGTGGCAATGCTAGAAAACGGTCACGTGCAAATATATTAACAAGCTGGCATCTCAACAAAGGTTGCAAGCAAAAAGTCGAGAGCACAAACATACTAATTCCAGTGAAAGAACAGCTAGACCTTTAAATTAATAAAAACACACTCGAACACAATTGCTCACTTAAGTCAACTTTTATCTTCAGCAAAACTAAGTACTTTTAGTAAGTTCTTATATAAAACATATGCAAACTAGGGTAAACAATCAATCACAAGTACTTAGTTATATCTGTAAATACAAATACTTTGCACTGCCTGATCATTTGTGTATCACTAATAAACATATAGTGTTTGTGTTTTGCAGCAAATTTAAAGTTTTCAAGTAGTTAAACAAGAGTGAGAAGTGGAACTTCCAGAGCGTGGTGTCTCACACTAGTGTCCCATGCCTTATATGGCTCGAGCGCTAAATTTTTCCTGCTGTTGGGGCATTTTGATAGTTTCTAGCTATCTACATTTTCTGAGTGAATATTGAAACCATGTGATATGGTGTCTCACCCAGAAGCCAAGTACAATCTTGGCATCTACTAACAGCAGCTCAACTGACGCCACAGCCTCTCCCTACCTGGGAGCATTGACTTAACTCTTCTTTTGCTACCTGGATGCCTATTTTCAGAAAACTTCTATAAATGTAATGTCTGAAACCAACAATCTTTTGGCAATTTAGACTGAATGAATTATAAAAAGTTACTGAGGTAGCCACATAAAAGCATATGCACAAAGCATTTGCAACAAAATGGGTAGTCTTGGGGGAATACACATTAAGGTAAACCGTTACCTTTGTATTTTGGAACTGTATTGTCTGATTACATGAATGTGAGTGTCTGACAATTACATCTAAATATTTGCATTTTTAAAAAGTTCTACAAAATAAACATCCCTGCTAACATTAATTGCTGAAGTGAACAGGGGAAATAAAAAAAACTTAGGCACTATTGAAAAAAATCCATCAACTGTATAAAATAAACAGTGGAGGAAGAAACAAAAAGTAATCCAAAGATTTTTTTTTTTCCTCATTATTTTCCAGATGCCGTAATCTTCCACGTTACTTACAACTGAAGGAAATTAATTTTTTTCAGAGAGAATGTGATTTCTGATTTAACTGTGTCCCTCCTAAATGACAATGCCAATTTATTCTTTTTCAGTTCCAGGGTTTTTCAACTGAAAGGAAGCCAAAGCAAATAAAATTTACTCAGACTGAATTTTAACCAAGTATGTAGCCAAGAATGAAAATGCTGTAGTGCCCCTGATTGTACACAAAAATCAAAACAGGCTTTAGAGTAGAAAGCAAAGATTACGGTATTCAACTGGAAGGGCAACCTGGGAAGAGAAAAATAATTGTCTGTTGCAACTCACAAAAGCAGGTGATAGTTGCTTTTTTTAAGTTGTTTATTGTACTTAATTAGTTCAGCTTACAAAGTCTTCCTCAAATCAAGTCAGTTAGTGCTCATGACTTGAATGGGTAAAAGTAAACTCAAAGGGGAAATAACGTTTATGTTACGATAGAAACATGGGGCTTTATCGTTATCTGTATTTGCAGCTTCTAAAAAAGAAAATTTTGATTTATAAAACTTAAGCCTCAAGTCTCATACTTACAGAATGGATATGAGCACTAGTTCCTGCGGCAACCTCTTCTACACAGCATTATAATATCTTAACATTGTGCTAGAGAAACTACTCACAAAAATAAAGTTTTGCCTCCTAGTTACTCCACCATAACAACTAAGTTGTTCATTTTGTCAATGGGTACTACACCATGTTTATTTGTCTACACAGAAATTAAACTAAAAATTCCTAAAAAAGAGAAAAGAAATGTCAGGTTCTAATTAATTACAATTATTACAAATCACAACAAATTTAATATGAACTCGACTAACCACGATTAAGTCATAAGACACCTCCCAAAGTTCATTTTTATATGCACAACTACATATACTACTGAATTATCACATTTGTTGAGTTATCAGTTTCAAGTTTTTACCTTCATCTCTGTTTTCTTGTTTCCTTCTTTTCTTTTGTGTATGTTCAGCCTACAGAAAAAGCAATGTTGTATCAGCATCTCTACAGAAGTACGTAATGAAACAATAAGAAACATTAAACTCGAAACGTGGCAAGATACATAGTACTTGGTCGCATAACTAGAATCTTGTCTGAAATCTGTTCAACAATATTGCATTTTACATTTCAATTTGTAGTAGAGATAAATAATTGGACATACGTGCTTCCTCAATAAAAGTTATAAAAGCAAAGTTTGGGGTTTTCCCATTCAAAGATAATTCTTATCGTATTTTGTTCTTACCATAAACAGTTGACACAGTTAATACAGAAGTCATCCTAAGGAAAATACTAATGCAAACCACACCACGTCAATTTGTATTAACAATCTTAACTTCATTAGAAGTTTAGTTTTGAAGTTAACTGCATATACTCTTTACTGAATCGGTTTCTTTAGATTCCATTGATTCAGCAAAATTCTTTAGACATTGATAAGTATTTACTATTTCTTAACCTTTGAGAGTGAATCTTACACTGCTTACCTTGCTGTGCTGGGTCTTAGTATAGTGATAAAAGAACATATTGAACTCCTTCAAGCATTCATCTTTCAATTCATAAACTCCATGGCCAGACACACCCGGTTTCCTTACAGAGAGATATTTCATGACATGCAGATTAATAACTTATGTTCAGCACATCTTTGAATGTAAACAAACCAGTAACACCATTTATTTTCTAAGGAAACGCTAACAAGAAGAGGAACAGTGATGGCTGCTTCATTAACTTATAAAGAGCATAGAGTAAGTACAGTTATCAGTCTTTAATTTTCAAGACTGCTTACTACTGTAAATCCTACCCAGCAGCAAAATATTTGTAGTCTACACCATCTACAGTGCACCATATAGCTTCTGAGAGGTAAATGCTTTTTAACTTTATGGCTTAGAATTTCAGACATTCCATGTTATTGGATAAAATTCATTACTTGCTTTAACCAAAGTACAAAACAAGTAATACAAAGAGCTACTTTCCAGCCAGCGAGATTTTTTGAACCTTCCATATAATTCCCAAAGCAAAATTCCTAGGTACGCCTAGAGTTGCCCTTGATTAAACATAAACAAGTGAGCCACATGAAATTTAAAATAAGGTAAACTAAAATAATTAAAATTACAAGATATTTTTGTGACAAAAAGAGCAGACATTTGTACTAGTATTTCTCAACTGCTGCAATTGATTGTTCTATATTTGCATGTATATCTATGTCAAAAAAAAGAATTAACTCCCATCTGAAAGTTACAGCAAGTTCCCAACTAAATAACATCTAATGATTAGGTGGTAATCGTCCAAGGCACAACGACTTGTTAAGTTTCCTGACCATCTTTGAAATAAAGCGAGATCTGAAGATTTTCCCACCAGGACTTGAGATTACTAAACTCCTGAGACTCCTCAAACTGGATTTGAAGGAAGAGGCGGGCAACAGGAAAGAAGCAGCAGCTTTTGGATATTCCATACAGTTTTCTTTCCTATGCATATTTGAAAGCATATATATTTCAAGACAGCAAAATATTAGCTGAAGAGAGACTGTGCGGTACAACTTGCTTAACCCGTATAATCCAAGAGATCTTATTTCACGTTCAAGCTACTTACAAAATAATACTGTGAACTTACTTAAATGTAGCCACTCTATCAATTACATTCTCCAAGCCAGTTTCATTGTTCTCCTGGTAAAAAAAAAAAAAATTTAGTTTAGCATAAATATATAATGATTCAAATATATTCAGTATTATGCTAGGTGTAACAAAACTAGACATACAGATTTAGATCAACTCCCTAATTCATGAATTAATATATTTTGCCCACTGTTATTCAGAAAACAAATATTCATAATTGACAAGCTACAAGGAAGTACTAAAGACAGCTAATACTTTCATTTAATCATGTAATATTTTATATATAACAGAGCTGATCTCCAGAAACAGAGCAGTGCCTTACCCAACCTCAATAGAGGGAAAAACAGAGTTTTAGTCTCTTAAAACTGAGTGAATGTGGATCACCCATTATTGGTTTCTGATAATATTCCAATCTATTTAATTTACAATAAAAATTAAGTTTTTTGCATCGGTTGCCAGCCCTGAAAACTTGCACAGGCTATAAAAGTCTATTCCAGATCCCTCTCCTTTGCTTAAATTTTCAACAGTTGGAATAAAATGGCAGGGAAACCTGTGCTTTTGAATAGACCTGAACAATACTTGACTTCCAATGGATCCGCACAGGTTTAAGTGATCAAAACTACAGGATCAAATTGATTGATGGCACACAGAGCAGAATGGTATACATCTGCATGGTCCTACAGGGCCAAATGAGAAAATTATTTTAAAACTTTTCTTTTTGAATCTAGGAGAACTACAGCTGAATATTCTAAAAAATTCCACCTCTTCACCAAAAAGCACAATCCCCATACAAGCTTTTTCAGGTTAGACCATGCTTGAATCCATGGCATTTACCTTTACATCACGAAGGTGTGTAAGCCCCTTTGTCATCCTATTTTGTAATTCTGAAACCAATGTCTGAGCTTTATATCAAAAATAAAACGCTTACATGTAAAGATTTGGAAGTGAAAAAAGAAAAAGACGTACACAAAAAGTAAATAAACCAGGACTCACATTTTCAGGCAAGGACTTGGTAATTGCACTGTGAGCCATTGGTTCAATACATAACAGATGGATGATTTCTCTCATGGTAACATCTTCTTTTGTCACATTACTCACTCCAGGCACATATCTTTCCCCTACCAGAGTGAATCAAAAGGAGAAGAATGGCAAATATGTCAGTTATAAAGCAATTCTGAATTTTGCACAAAGGTAATGCTATTGCTGAGGTATTTAATTGTGTACGTTTGCATTTACCAGAAACTTATCCCAAGTGTCTGAGAGAAAAAATGTTTTTTTAGCCTAGCTTCCAAACAAAATGGGCTGAGATGGAGTTTCTCTTCATATTTTACATAATAGTCAATTATGAAGTTATCTAACAGCTTTTTACACTATGTAACCCTTACTGCTTCCAGCTGACAGACAACTGTGCTACTGAACCATCTATTTAAAACAGCCATTCTCCAGTACCCTCTCCATACCATCTATGTTAAAGAACGCCACCAAGCCTGTTTTGTCAAACTGTAATAATCCATTACTACAACAGCAGAGAGAAATGAAACTCACCCACAACGTAGATGAGAATCTGTAGCATCTCTTCTATTAACACATTACATTGTTTGATCAAATCCTACAAGAATTACAGAAATTAGGGTTTTTTTAATGAAAAAAAACAGGCAGGAGAATCTGTCATATAACACTGAGCTCAGCCTTCAGATGTACTACTTCGCTGAAGCACTGTACTGTAAGAAGAAACCTCCATTCTAACAAGCTAGAAAAAAATACTTGTGCTTGTAGAGGAGATATTCTGCAACTGAAGTGCAAGATTCGCATGCAGGAAAAGAAACAGCTAAAAACGCATCCCAAATAAAGGTTCAGATAAAAGTTCAAGCCTCAAGAAGCAGTACAACAATCCAAGAAACTTCCAGCCAAAATAAGAACACACAAAATGGCTTACAAGACATAGAAGTTTTATAGACAAGTCATTTACATGGATTTTTGTAGATGCCCTATGAATTAAAGGTCAAAGAGGGCAAAACCTGTTTGCTAATTTTGAGTAAGCCTCTACAAATTCCAAATGCAAAGTCATTTATCTAACCACTAGGTCCTGTGTTGACTGACTTTTAGTGTGATCATAAAAATGCAGTTACCAACAGTAGCTAGTTTTTCTTATTAATGTTCCATAAACTCAAACAAATTAACCAGCAGAAATACTTGGTACTTACCTGATCTTTGGTGGGCTTGAGTTTTTTGAAAGTATCAGCAAGCTCGTATCTCTGCAGTATCAGCAGGAGGAACTGGTTTGGATCCATAAGAGATGCACCTATCTATCAAAAAATCCAAACTATTATGAACATCAGTTACTACTACAGTTCTTCGTTCATTATGAAAAACACTCTTTTACCAAGAAAATTTTAAGAAATCATATAAATTTAATTAAAATTTAAAAAATTCCGTGAAAGTTTTGAGTCAAGCAAGCAAGCATTCAGAAAATCATACCTGAAGCATGATAATGTCTTTATCATACATCTCTTCTCTGCATTTAACATCTTGATAATAGAATACCTGAGAAACAGGAAAACAAAATTTAAGTAGAGAAGTAATGTAATGTAATGCACTATCAAATGTGCACCAGTTAATGTCTGAGGCTTTTTTAAATCATAGAGCTCCTTTATTGAGTAAGGGAAAGTCCTGTGTTTCTTTCAAAACAAATATGTACTTTAATGGAAAATAAAAATGTTGTTTTTTCACCTATCCAGAGAAAGTCTATGCCATACTTCTTCATACCCTCTTCCAAGACAACATAATTCTAATGGCTGCTACTGATCAAAGTCTAAACATCATCTTCCTCCTACCCATCTCTCAGAGAGACAATTCTACAGGTGGCTATCAATATTTTCTTTTACCAAAGGGTCCTGCGAAAGGTAAACACAGAAAATTTCTGCCATTAAAGAAAAAAAAAAAAAAGAAAAAAAAAGTGAAGCCAAAGCAGGCAAAATACAAGTACTTAAGGGTAGACTTTTACCTTTATTCTTGCAACAAAAAAAGCCCACAAGTATTATAAAATATTTGTTATGTCCAGTTATATGGCACTCAAGAGTTTAGCATGAAATCATTAAAATAGTTTAATTTTTGCATTTAATTATTACCACATGTCAGGAGATTCTTCTAACATTTTATGTTACAAGCAATAGCACTAACAGTACTTACACAGTGATTTCTTTACCAGATATGAAAGTAGTTTATAGTAGACATCAGTAACATCAACACCATTTCACAGTCAGAAACAGTCATAAGAGAGATGAAAATACTTGTCTAATATGGGGACACAAGCATTGATGAAGCTGCAGTCTAAATTCCCACCTAGAAGCCTTTCTATTTAGTGTAGGATTGACCCCCCAGTGACCTCTTTCTGCACTGGATGAAACCACCACTGGGAGCATCACTGAGAAACGTTTGCATACACCATTAGGACCAGCTCACTACTGGATACTGTAGGGAGTACCTGGCTTATCAGGGAGAGCCCGTTCCTTCTCCACATCTCTGCAGCAACCTGAGCAACCAAGACAAGGCATCGCAAAGGATATTCCACTAGCAGCTCCACTTGAAATTCTTCCTAGAATTTAAAAAAGAATAATAAAAAAAAAGAAAAGAAATCCAGCAAGAGTAAGTCTGACAGTCATTTTAAAAGTGTAAGTCCTAATAAACGAAGACACATTGACAGCTGCAAAATAACTTGTATGTGTCATGAAAGTTAGAGGATATAATTTTAGGCTTTTTCCTTCCCAGAGAATAAATCACAAGAAGTCGGGGCAGAGGGGGAATCTTACAGGAGAAACAAACTCGTGCAGTCTTGAGATGGTTCCAGTCTTGCTTAATCGTACATGAAGACCTACAAAACCAACATGAAAACATTAGACAATAAGTCAAAATCAGTAAAGATTCTCCTCCAAGCCATTCTAAATGCTAGCTAAATCATCTACAACTCGCAAGAATTACAGAAAAAAGTCAAATTTTATTTAGGAAAGACTTGGTACTTTTGTTTGGTGGGGTTTTTTTGTTTGTTTGTTTGTTTTAGATAGTAGATCTATTACATTATCACTACAGTTCTTACTAGCCTTACAATCCATTATTTTATGAACAAATCTATTCATTTAATGATTTCATTAAAACCATTTAAATTGAGACGCTAAGTAGTATTAGCAAAATTTTAATTTCACGTTTAAATCATGTCAGTAATAACTGAATTTCAAGACTACACGGCTTAACAGATGGTATCTTGTGATAAAGAATCTACAGCTTAATAATAGCATATGATTTCATTTGTATTCTAGAGAAAGTGGCGATCACCCACTGCTGTGGTCCTTTGTATTCTGACTGGAAATCTGTCCTGGCATGCTGCAAGCATGTCTTTTAAGAGGAGCATTTTAACAGTCCTAAGATGTATGTGGCTGGAAAATAAATTCAAGATACAGTAATAATGAACATTCATTTAGGCAAAACGGGTAGAAATAGAACCACATAAATCCAAATAGTCCAGGGAAAACAGAAGTTCTCATTAAAACACAAAACTTTTCCTTCTCGCCTGACTTTCTTATCTCTCTCCCTTTTAAAAAATGTCCTCCAACCTCCCAGGCAAATGTTGTTCTTTTCTGGGAAAACCTTCCCTTAGGGGGACATCTGAGGAACATGGTTGCCTCACCATGAGAATATCAGTAAGTCAGAGAGCGACTGATCTGTGAAGCACTTCATCTAAATGCTGTCTAGAATAAAGAAATAGAGACGGATAATAAAAGTAATTCAAATAGCAATCAAAACAAAACACACCACCTACCAGCAAGAGTCCTAGACAGTGGTAAATGTATGCTGACAGGATCTGCAGACACTCTGTAAGGTCTGCTCTCCAGAGTATGGCCACACAAGTGAAACACTGTCTTTTCCCGTGAGCGGCCATTTGTGCTGCACCTCATCACAGCTTTGTGACATTCACTGTAGGCTCTGAGTAACAACTCTTC
Organism: Chroicocephalus ridibundus; assembly: GCF_963924245.1. Taxonomy (NCBI): domain Eukaryota; kingdom Metazoa; phylum Chordata; class Aves; order Charadriiformes; family Laridae; genus Chroicocephalus; species Chroicocephalus ridibundus. The sequence goes on along the minus strand of NC_086287.1, from coordinate 43,653,714 downwards.
CTAGAATTTAAAATAAATGCATAGCATTATATTCAAAAATCATATATATGCACTGAAATTCCTCACTTGCTTTTTCTGATGGTATAAACAGTTACTAAAAGTCCACAATATAATTACTACTCTGTTTCTTAATACTGAGAAGTACTGAACTGGAGCAGTGGAGCATCCAACTAAAGCTAACAGACTATGCTTCTGTCCAAAAAAGCTGCTCTGTCAAATGCTCTAAAAATCTATGTGCTTACTTAAGCTGCAATATTTCAATATTTTGTGTAGTTTGCACCCCAAATTGGATCAAGAAGTTCCTGAACTGCTGTAGTTCTTCCTGTCTCTCCTACTGGGGGGGGGGGGGGGCGGACACACCAAAAAACCCACCACAAAACCTACTTCAAAATATTACAATATTTTACAATTTCCTCCCTTCCCCCAGCACAGAGATGAGCTCCAGCACAGATTAAGTCTACTTACAGTGCAATTACCCAATTAGCGCGGTTTCTTCAGTCCACTTTTGCAATTAACAATGAACACGATGTGCTTCAAAACCTTAGAACTTGACAGTGATACCATGAACCTAATTCTCAAAATCTGATTATTATTATGAATTATAAGAAGTATTTTCTGTTTATGATTTGCCTGACACCCTGTGCAGCCTTGTCAGCTAGAAAATTATATTCTTCTGAGATCTCTTCTCTCTTTGTCATACCACAGATTAATTCTTTCAGACTCTTCGTGGAGATCTGCATTGAACAATACTGAGCTTTTTTAAAAGCTGCTATTTAAAAAACACTCAGGATTATTCACAAAAGGCACCCATGTACGAATCCCAGACAACTGACATACTTACATCACAGGCACACCACTCCTGGAACATCAAAAGAATGTTCTTGAGCTGCATCTGTATAGCAATAGCTGCTTCCCAGTCAGGGTCCACCTCAATGTGCTGACCAATCTGTCTTTTTATCTCCTCCATTCCCTGAAATGAAGATGCAACAAACCACTCAAGCTAAATCAGTGCTTGTAGGCTTAAAACAACGCAAAATCCCGTATGGTAAAATAGAGGTTATTCAGACACATGTAGCTAAAATTACACAAGTAATATTCACCAAAGTAAACACTACTTTTTCACCCACCCAAGACCGTGATTGAAGAATTTACCATTTTAATTGCACGTTTATACCCATGACATTGCTATGGATAAAAAGAAGTGCTGTAATATCTTCATAACAGTATATTAGAAAGAAATTATTTAAACGTGTTGTACCTGCATGCAAGTTAGAATCCTTAGGAAAGAAACAAATCCTTCTAAAAACCGCGCCCTCAGACGGTCTGTCCATAATGTAGGCTTGCTGACTAAAACATACCTGTCCCCAAAGAAAACATTATCATCTTTTGCTCAGACTTTCCTTCCGCTTATGCTTGTATTTAAAGTGTTCTTTGCATAAAAATAATCAACTGCATCACCACATTACATCACCCTCCCCATCTCAAACTCCTCTTAAAATTGTCGCCAAACGCTAGAGTTGCTTGGTGTAACTCCATCACTTGAAATGAAAAGATTTGGGTTTTTTAATTCCAAGGTATTTGGGGTGGTTTGCTTTTACATTATTCAGTTTATTAGAGAAATTTGAGACCTGTGAGAGGGGAAAATGCTAAGCAGATGAGGATTATACAGCTTTCCCAGAATGATAATGAATAGAAGCCAAATTTCCCATACTGTCTTACAGCAGGTATATTTTGTTTATTAATGCAACTGTTATATGGAATGGTATCAGTGAAAATAATCAAAAATCGTCTTTATAGAATATAATTTTAGTATTGGAAAATTTTTACGTTTCCACTGAAAACCAAAACATTAAAGTTTCATGTGTGTTTTCGATGGGCTTGGGTTTGTTTTTAAAGCAGTTTTATCATCAGATTCCTGAATTGAAACACCTCATCTTACTGCCAATTTTCCAAGAGTTGCTCAAGCATCTCAGTTTTACACTTACCTGAGGTCATATATTACTGCATATACCCGGTTCAGTTTGTCCTGACTGTAACCTTGGAAGTTGAACTTGTCATTTTTGTCTAGGTACTCTGGAAGCACTTCTAGAAGTGTCTCTGTAATGGTGGTGATTACATTCTGCTCTTCAATAAGATGTCGGGCCTGCAAGAAGAAAATTTAAAATTTTTCTTCCGATTTTTGTTGAAGAGAACTGTCAAATTTTTCTTTGAATTGAGTCTTTTTGATTAGGAATTATTTTAAGCATTTGTAAAGAGTCCAAGCTACAAAAACTCCTACAGTATTTATTATGTATGAACACAATTTCTATAAATTTAGCATGTTTGTTCACTCTGACAGCTTCAATGTAACAGACATGCAATTTTTTTCCAGAAGGATCATGTAGAAAAGGACTTTTACACTAGTATTTCAGGCAAGAAACATATAACCTTTAAAACCTACAGGTATGCTAGCCCCTCCTCACCCCATCCCCCCCAGGATTTAACATATTTCACCCGCACAAAAAGACATGTAAGCACTTTTTCCCCCCGCCTCCTCCCAAGTTTTTAAAGTTACATAAGAAGGTAAATGCGAACAGTAAACGAACACAGAAAGTTAATGCAGAAAACAATGCTGCAGAAAACTTATTTGCCTTCCCTCTGTCTTCTGTAATGAATTTTCACATGAACTCAAGCTCCTGCTTTCATATTGGCCTTAACAAATTTCAAAAACATTCATTTTCAACTCAGCAATGCATAATAGACTCTCTACCAAGTACAACAGCCTGCAAAGGTGGTACTGCCAGCAATTCTCAAATTTATTTCACATTTCTAGTGGAGACAGGCTGTACGTACCAGAGTGGGTACAGTGAACATCTGAACCGAGAGTGCTGTCACAGAGAGAGCTCTATCATGATCATCACTGATGTATTCTTTTTGCAATGCCTTGTAATACTAGGAAAAGAGAATATTGGGGAAATTAAATAAAACAAGTGTTCTTTAAAAACATTTACTTTTTTATTTGCAAGAATTACATCTCAATGTCTTTCCTCCTTTCTAATAGACGCAGTTCAAACAACAAAACCAGCACAATGTCCTCAATGCACCAAAGCAATTAAATATGTGCCCCACTGCCTTAATACTGAAGATAAGCACAAATTTAACTGTTCTGCCAGATCAAAACGAGGTTGTTTTTTTTCCTCCTTTTCCCCAATAAAAGAAATTCAATATCTGAAAAAAGGATCGATAAAGACATTAACTTATTATAAAACAAGTCTTCCTCCTGCAGTGAGCTGCACAGATAGTTATTCAACAGCTGTCTATAAAAGATGTGTACAATGAGTAATGTAAGTCTTTGTTTGCTTTGTTTCAGTCCAGAGAAAACCATGAGTGTCAGTCACCTTTACCAGGATTAAAAAGTCTCACCCTAAAACAAAAACCTCTTGGTCTTAAGTTTAGTATATTTCTGAACTATTGTATGTAATTTTTAAAAAGAAAGACCAGTTTCGGTTGCAGTTCATCTCCCATTTCAAAAGATACACAGAATACTAACAATACTGCATTCAACATGAGCATATACACCTACACGATTATAAGGAACAAACCAATGATGTTGAAAGTAACACACTCTATAAAGGCTGAGCTAGTTGTTGAAGCTCTGCTTGTTGAAAAATTCATTATTTATACTGAAACAATTTTCAGGTTTCAGGGAACTTTTACAAAGCTAGTAAAAATTCATAGCATAAGTAACAAATAGCTATTTACCTTCACAAATTCCACAGCAAAAAGTTTTTTGTATTCCATTTCCATGAAAAAACTACTGAAGATAAGTTCATGAAGAACCTTCCTTGCCCCTGTGAAAAGCCAATACAATGCACATCACTTTATTGTGCTAAGATGCAGCTTTTTGTGTAAAAGAGGAAGAGATTACTAAATTATAATTAAAAATTATTAAAAGCCTTGAAATGGTTATGAAGTATATTAAAAGAGTTATTCTTTTTTTTTACTTTATTTTTAACATTTGTTGGTATGTATTTAAAACACAGGGTAAGCATCAAGTCACTAACAGGCAGGCTACAACTTGTGAAAAGATTCTTCAAAATACATAAAGCAGGAAAACTTTAGGAGGCAAATACATACACAAAATAACAATTATCTCAGCTGTAAAAAAAAAGTCTGTATAAAAACCATAATATAAAAACTATAAAGAAATGTAATTTCACCTGCATATCACTTATTTACTTTTACACATTTGTTACACGCATGAAAAAATAATTTGCCTCTTCAGTTTATAGCAACATAGGTACACAAACCTTTATGAAGTTTTGCATCCCATAGCATCAACTTGCTTATGAAACATGGGTTTTCAGATCCAGCTTCTTCTTTGAGACATATTTGACAAAAGATCTGGCGGAAGTCACCTATAGGGATAAAACTATTCATTTGTACAAGAATGCTTCAATAATTAAATGATAGGAGGAAACAAAATGAGAATTACAGAATTATGTTCTTTAAGAGAAAAAAAGAAGGCACTTAAGTATGAGTTATTTTTTAACAATTTTTTTCCTCAGTGATACTCCCACACACTCTCCCGTTACTAATTTCTTCCTATTATTCTTACCACCTTTATTTAATAAATCCAGTGACGCAGAAGAGTTTTTTGAAATGAAAAGCATTTAGACGGCTTTGCAAAGCAGATCCATAAGCAGAGTTCACCACAGAAATGTACAGCCTAGGCAGATCTACACTGGTCCCTTCCTTGGGCGCTGAAAGTCAGTCTTTTGTAGAATTTCAGAACATTATTTTATATTTTCTTGCATCTATCAGTAAATACAGTGCTTGATGAAGCAGTTTTGGGGATCACCATATCAGAGTCATGGGTTACTACCATTCAGAAATGAGCTCTTACGTCACTAATTTCAAAAGGAAAAGTGGAATGTCATGAATCAGATTCCTAACAACCTGGAAATAAAGAGCATTGAATGCTTCTTGATCAGTATTCTACCACTTGAAGCAATACCAGGAAAACAATGGGAACCACCAGACCACCAAGGTGTTCCAGCTGAGTACAGAACATCAAGCCCTTAAAGCATCTATGTATATAATCCAGAAGAACAAGGACAAGAATGTTACACTTCAATCTTTGTGCTTGAAGACTCTCATAAAACATATTAAAGTATCAGTTAACTTATATCAAAATGCTGCACCCAACAGAGGAGGCTGCTTTTTAGCTTATCTCATCACCTAAAAAGGTAATACTTAAAACCCTGTAATTCTGGGGATTTGCTGGGGCACTAACACCAACTTGTCTATACTCACACAGAGTCAACAGATGAATAATTAGCTGTCAGTTGGTGTTTTAGAGTAATCTCATAAAATTTAAAATAATAAGAAAAAGTTATCTAGAAAGAAAAATGTGGATAAACCCCAAACTTTCACTAGAAATCTTGAAATAAACCACACAGTCAAGAATTTGTACCAACTAAAAGAACTGTCTGAGGAACTCAGACCAGCAAGAAAATATCATCAGTGAAATAAAGTTGAAAAGAACTGAAAGCTAAAATTTATAAAATATTGTAAAGAAACGCAAAAAGGTACAATTCTGATATAAGTATCTCAAGGGAAAGATTGGAAAGTAAGTGTTCAGAAAAAAAGGCAGGAAAGTCACTTTATTATCCAAGCTTACAAACTGGCTAAAGCAGACCAACAGATTTACCCTTTCAAGAAGGAGAAAGAGCAAAGAGCACAGCTTAATCTATGTATATTTGTATGGCAAGAAGAAATTCTATAATGGCTTTAGTCTGCCAAAACACAGGTAGGACAAAACCTAACAACAGTCATCAAAATTAGATTGATCCAGAAGTCATCTTTAAAACCATGAGCATCATTAAATACCAGAGCAATGTTTGAAAGCTTAAAATAGACTTTCCACTACTGGACAAATGTTTAAATTAAGGCTTTTGTTTGTTTGTTTTACTGACGCTATCTAATTAATCACAGTTATCAAATCTGAAGCAGGAATTAATTCAAGCAGAGGATGTATGCTTTACACTGATGATGTTCTGCAGCTTTCCACCACCGCTGGGTAAGGCAGCTTTTAAGCAAAGAAGTCACTGAAATAGGGCATGTGATGCTGAAACTAAGGATAATAAAACTTCTAGAGGAACAGACAGAGCTCAAGCAGGGAAAGACATTTGTTTCAGTAAGAAGGAAAAGAAAAGTACTACTATTCATAACCATACCAATGGATATCAGAAGCCATACTACTGTATTTATTTATTAATTAGAAGGAATGTGAAAGTATTTTAATAAGGGAATATCATATATAGTACAGCTAAAAACATTTTTTGAGATAATTAGTCAGCTAATTACTGACGTAGCAGTATTGTAACAAAAATCAGTTATGCTTACTTGAATAGCTCATGAGTTTGTTCAGCCAAGAACCAAGGCGCAAGGCAAACTTCTGGTGAGCCATAACATCAGCATGCAGAACCTCCACATGAAGTGGTCGTTGAGAAACATTTTCAGAATGCCTCTAGGAGTCAGGTAAATATTAATAGAGATAAAATAAAGGTAAGATGATTTTTCATATTTGTCTTTACCACTCATTACCTCTCCCAAGCAGATGTTAATGGCAAACCCTAACAAAAATGAAATCAGTTTGACATTTTATTTCTGAAGATACTTATTTATCTATACCAATTGTGGTGGGGTAAATTCACTTTCAAAAAGTTCACAGGCAGGATATAAAAGCATGGAAGTACTAAGTTAAAGACTACAACAGACAAGTAAGTCTTCAGTATTAATAATGATGAGGGTGATTTGCTTGTTTTTCAAATGAGAAAAATATTTTAGGAAGTTACCTTGATTTCTTCTTTTGCTTCCTGACAAGAGGTGTAATGTCCTGCCTTAACAGCTCTACGACCCTGTTTAAAGAAAATATCGAGCGTGAGACTAACATATGACAAAACGAAAATGTCACAAGCTTGATCCTTGCTATGTTTTTTATGAGAAATGGGGACCAGCAACATTCATGGTGCTTATAGATATCTAGAAGCAAATCAAGATTAACATAATTATCTTTAGAAAAAAGCTATTTCAATTAAATTAACAACAGAACAACAAAGTAAAGTCTGGGTATCTTAATATTATTAGATGAGGAAAATTCATGTACACTAAGTTACTCTGCAACATGCCTTTCTCTCTCCTCAAGCTCCAGCACCCCAGAAACAAAAACTCTATGATCAAGAGACTAAAGTAGCACTACTTAATGATTAAAAAGTTACTTTCTCCCATACACAGAATGAACTAACCTCTTTATCTATGGCAGTAGTATGCAACTGGGCTTCACCGAGTTCGCAGCCAAGTGCCCTTTGCAGGCTATAGATGACATGATCGTAAGAATGATGTTCATCATTGAAAAGGACACAGTAGTAGCTGTCTACCTTCTCTCTACTGGAAAAAAGCCAACAGAACACCATACAAATAAAAGTAAAATCGTAAATAGTGTCCTATCCAATACAAGCAACAGCTCACTTGGTAGCTTGAGAGAAACGTCAAGTACAAAAAAAATCATAGAAGAAAATCAAGCATGGTCTTCATGTCAAAGACACACCCAAAAATTCCCTCACCGTGTATACCAGAATAAGCCATAGAAATAACGTATGAAGGACAAAATAGATTTTAAGTTATTTGATTGTTCCATTACTATTCCTCTCTCTGCCATTTAAAGATCCCATTTGTCTTTTTAACATGACATATAACAAACTTTTTCCATTTTGATGGAGGACAATCACATGTTACTTTTTCCATGAAGTATCAAAAGCTTTTCTCTATATAACTGTAGGTCAGAAATGCTACAGTGCTGTTTACAGGGATTTTGGCACTAACATATTTGCATGAGCCTAAGTATACCGCAGGCAAAATTATTATGAAAGTTTCTAATGCCTTGGAAGAGAAAGCGGGAAATACTCCCTACCTAATTGTGAGCTCCGGAGGCAGTTCCTTCTCTTCTTCCCATATAAGCATATCTACAATGTATTTTATCACAGCGGGAAACACTCTCCTAGAGTGCTCCATAATTTCTTCGTTCAACTGACATTCAGAATTCTGTAAGACATGAGATAATATTAACATGGAAAAGAAACTTAAAAAATTAAAAAAGGATTGGTAGAATACCTTATTACTATATTTGTTTCAGGAAATGAGCCTTCTCGTTATTTTCAAGCAAATTAATCTCACCCAATTTCTTCTCTTCAAAATTATTTCATCCAAAGGGCTCTCAGTAGTATTCCAACAGTTTCATCTAACTTTTTATACACATCCAGTTTTTATCTAGGAATAGTCTATGAAAGGTCTCACCAAATGTGTTAGGAAGCTTCAATTATTGCTTTTTTTTTTTTTTTAAAAAATGAAGCTGGTTAACAGTTTTCTGTACACCCGAAGATATTGAAAATTTGCAGTCCAGACCAAAATTATTCCCCTGCATTGCTTGCTCTTTTGTGAGTGTATTCTGTCAAATGTTTACGACAGCTTAAAATCATGTTTTTGAAAAATTCTTAAATCAACTATAGAATCATATTTATCCATTTATGAAGCAGATTGCTTTAAAAAAATAAAAATTCAAGTGAAATCATGTTGTATCCATAGGATGTAAAACCTAAAAACATAGTGGAAGAGAAGTAAAAATGCATTAACATGGCCAATTACTTACAAAACTCTGAACAACAGTTTTCTGACCTGATAAGCACTACAAGAATAATTTGGATCCAAACATACAATCTAAAATGTCTGCCAATGAAATCATGGTCTATAAATATCACTGTGTGTACATACTTAAGTTTGAATAAGCTTGTGGTAGATCTTGGTAATTAAGAATACAAATGTCTGGGCTATTTTTTTTTTCCCCAGATTGACAAAGCTATCATTATCCTACAGTTTGGAGCAGAATGAAAAAAACTTAAGTGCTAAGAATAATCTAATTGAACGCAGTCGTAAATATACTAATTTTTTCTTCCAGTATTTCTTAAGAGTTTGGCTTTTTAAGCATTAACATATGGCAAGCAAAAATGATAGAGCTGGAAGAAAACATGAAGCTGTGCGTAGAGATACTCAAAACAAGAACCTTCTGGCAAGACATGCTACTGTCCTTCAGTCTGTAGAAGAAATCAAAGGAAACTACATCAAAGGATTTATAAACTACTAAAAGTGGGGACTGAACTCATAAAAGTAGTGGAAAGTTAAATGATGCAATGCCACCTCCAATGCTACCCACTTTAATAGAAGTCACAGTAAAATGAAATTAAGATACAGCTAATGTAAATTGAAAGCATAAGAACAAAATTTCCTCAGAACTATGCCCAAAAATGCCTAATTATTTAAGCTTCAGGTAGAGCTTCAAATAATAACATTGTGGAAGAATGAACAAAGCGTGTTCAGATATCAACTTTTAAAAATAACTAATAACCTAATTATTATTTTTTTAAACAAACATGCCTGGGAAGTATTTTTACCTCATCTCTGACATAAATTCTTAAAATTATCTGTTTTTAAGGATAAATTCTGGCAAAAGGGTTTTATATTTATATATTTCTGGCATAGCAAAGACATTAATTTGGAATCAATAGGGAACAGATGACTCCTAAAAGCCTGGACTGGGGATTCTAAAGTGAAGGATTGCTTTTCTGAGCCCCATGTTACATACATACCAACAAGTTTTGTAAATATCTCCTCATTGTAAAACTTTTTTTTTTAAATAAGGTTCAATTAAGATTTTTGTAAGGGTACTGCATTTTACTAATGCTCACCTCTTTATCTCAGAAATGGTAAAAGCTCCGGTGCCTATCTTTCACATGGTAGATTCAAACCTGTCCTCTACTGAGGGCTCATTTTTAAAAGGTGGTAGTTCTGTAGATCATATTCTAAACTTAATCTACCTTTTAAAAATAGCAGCCAGTTTCTAAGCACATTTTTACCATGTTCTGCACAGCAGACAAATGTATTGCGAACATATCCCTCTTCTTATTTGCTCCTACCTGATCAGAGTAAGTTTATAAACACCTTAGTATGATACATCCTCTGCACTTAAGCATAATTAAAGGAACATTGGTCAGGATCATCAATAAAAGAGTGCTTTTTGTTTGACAAGCATGTGATAAACTTCCATACTATCAGAAAACATGCTGGAAGAGAAATATGCAAGACTGTTCCAAATGTGCTTTGCAACTCATTTCTTTTAATAAGCACTATATGCTGAGAAAATTCCTACATTATGAATGTCCTTGATTCTCAAAACAGAGAACAAACTATGAGATAATCCAAACATCCATGAGTCTCTTCATCATAAAAAAAAAAAATCTCTCGGACAAGTCTTCTATTAAAACAGGAACATTGTCATGCAATGCAATCTAACAAATAGTTACATATAGTATACATTAATATACTGATCCGTTTCATTATTGTAGTGGTTGTATATCTGCCCTATTACTAGAGAGTCTACATACACTGACTGCATAATAACTACATCTACTGACAACAAAGAACTATTACAACAAGTAACTTTCTACTTCTTCAAATTCAAATAATTGTCTGTTTTTCATTATTCACTACTCCCAGGTAGTATGTTCCAGTTTATTCTTGTGCAATCTACTCTAGATGAACCTGCTCTGGCAGGGGGGTTGGACTAGATGATCTCCAGAGGTCCCTTCCAACCCCTGCCATTCTGTGAGTTGACAGCAGTTGTAACACAGCTTTGGACTAGCACAACTCCATGAAAGAAGTGATGATCAAACAAACTCACTGCAAACCAACCAAAGACCTTATGAGAGACTGGAAGAGAAATATTACTCGAAGCAGCATGGGAGGTTCCCCATTTCCTTATCATCACAGGTATGATTACAGTTCTCAATAATCTGTAAAACCAAGAGATACCGCGGTAGCTGCTGTCATTCCTGATATGATCTATCCTTTAACCTTATCTCCATTAGATACAAATGACCCGAAAAATATTCTGAGCAGCTTATCTTCATCCAAACAGAAATAAAATGCTATGGACTGAATGCATGCAGTTTCCTCTCAAGCTTTGTTTGAATACGGCTTTGAAAAAAAGCCCACAAAATTTGGACAGTGCGATTTTAACAAGAGTGAAACAGTTTTTGGGTAAAATTTTTTATAAAGGTTTTGGTGTTTTTCCTAACATTTGGTTTTGAATTATTTCATTGTTATGAAAAAACTGTTCTAAAGGAAAGGGAGGTAAAAAGCCAAATATGCCATCACAGATGCAAATACCAGATCTGCAAGATCAAAATCTGTACCTTGCTGATAAATAGGTTCCCCAGCAGGAAGTAAACGTTGCATAAACCATTTTAGGGACTCTGACCAGAGTTGTTGGAACCAAAAAAATAACACCATTCTCAGAAGTAAAGTGCTGAAGCAACTGTTTTTTAGATCTCCTACAGAGGCCTAAATTTTAAATCTGGGAGATACAATCTATGTTGTTTAGAATCTCTTTGTTAAAGTTCTTAATGTGCCTCATAGGTCCATGTTCATACAGGTATTGGTGTGATTTTTTGTGAGCCATCACAGGTGAAATCCATAATGTATGCTTGCTACTGTCTGTAAGACACAAACTGGTCACCTGAGGCATAAGTAATATCCCGTATCTAGGAGCAATGGAGATACTTTGGCTGGAAACAATTTTCAAGTGAAAGAACACCTAATGCTCAACTGAGACCTGAACATTTTGTCTTAAGACCATTGCTAAATTCTCTTCATGATGTGACACGGACCCCTCAGCAATCTGCTAGAAATCTGATACTGAGCATCTTGTAACATAAGCTTTCCATAGTATCCAAAGGTGGCTTTGAAGCTGGTAGACACACAAGCTTCTCTACCTTCCCGTATGTCTTTATCAACAGTACCAGGAGTCTAGCATTGCAAAACAATACTATTTTCCTTCAGAATGCAAGGACAAAAACTAATACTTCCCAAAGAGGAACTGTTTCTGGTTTCTTATTCTGGAAGCACCTCTAGAACATGCTGGAAAAACATATAACGTATGTGATAATGGCAACAGCAGTAAAATTAACCATACTGCAGCTATTTTGTGGTATTCTAATATTGTGGAAACAATCTGGTTCTCTTGATTACAGTTTTTCGTAAGTAATATGTAGGTATCAGCTGCAGATATGTATCACATGGCTCAGTACTCGGGGATAAGTACCGCACAGCAGAACAGACTTTACTGAAGTAGAAGCAGGTCAATATTACAGTGACAAGCTCCAAATGGTAATCAGACAACCCCTTCTTGGAGCTTCAACTATTTTTATTTCTGAAATCCATTAAGATTCATGGTTTTTTGAAGGATGAACCAGTCAAGGAAAACTTTGCCTCATTTTTCTGTAAGACCAGTGTTCTTTATTTCTATTCCATTTAATTTTTTTCCAGATCCTAAAGAGAAGTACTTTTGCAAAAAAACCAGGAGGAATTAAGGGTCTCTTTGCAACGATGAATGGTAAGGGC